>NW_027527870.1:82049-83759 GCF_008692635.1 Crocuta crocuta | reverse complement strand
TGACAACTGTTGTTAAGTAATGTGATTATAGACTGTGTCTTACCATCTCATTCTCCCCCTCCTTGTCCTCCCTCTTATTTTTTTTCTCTTGAGAGGTAAATATCACATAGTTAGCTGTGACTCTAATTCATGTACTTTTCCTACACCCCCAAACCCACTTGGAGATGGCTTGTCTTGAGAGGCATTTTGGTGATCAGTGATTGTGGAATCAAAGGATATCATTCTGGAAACATAATTACTTAGTAGTTTCTTACCCAAAACCTAAAATAGCTCTTATGAAGAACTAGGGTGAACTAATAGATCAATTACTATTTTCATAAGATTAAGAAGATACTATCATCAAAATAATCTAGAATAAAAAGAGCTGTTTGGTGCACTTTAAATATATTATTTGAGATGCAAAAACTATAGGCGTGTAAAACAGATGCACACACACAGACACACATGCCCATATTTCTAAACTACAGCAAAAATGTTGCTTTGGAAATATACATTTTATTATATCAGCTTTCTGAATAAATAACTGGAAAATAGCAAAACTGTTTAGCTTGAGAAACGGAGTTCTTCCAAATGTGGATGTTGAGTGAAAGCCAACTCTATTAATTTCATTGGAATATCCAAATGCAAGCATCTGGATGTGGGCATATTAACAAGAGTCAGCTTTCTATCTAAAATAGCTCAAATATTAGTTTACAGCATTATACATGTTTTAATCCAAAATTATGATTGCCAGTCTATTTTATTTACCACTGAGCANNTGAGCAAATGTTAGCCATTTACAAATTGTCTTCATCCTTTAAACTGTGACAGGTGATATCTGTTGTGTTTTAGCTGTCTTAGTGACATTCTGTTCTATAGCGTGTACCGCAGGGGATGTGTACTGGAAACTACATTTTCCAACCCATTTTGTTCAGTGTTGGGTGCTAATTCTCTCTCTGGGTCTCTTCTGTTTCTACATGTTTCGCAAGTGAGGCACTAAGTGCCCTATTTTACCAGTTCTCTTTTCAAGGTTATTTATGTAGCAAAAAGCTATGAAAGATAAAGGCTAAAGCTGCTCCAAGAGGAATATGCATCCTTGTAAAAATAACTCTAATATGAAGCTGATGGTACAATACAGTTGGAGAAATTTTAATTAGTAAAATTATAAAGTAAAATGTAATAATATACATCTTCAACAGTGTTTTAATAGAGATTTCAACAGGCTATTGTATTCCAGCTAAATTAAACTTCCTTTGTTCTTTTTATATTAAAATTTTATGTATCTCCTTTTATGCATAGTATTCAAAGTTTAATTTGGCAAAGATCTATTTTATTTAGCAGTAATTGAAGCGCAAAGAATATGGAGTAAGAAGCATAAGACCTGGGATGCATTCTGCCTTCTTTTACATTGTAATCAAATGCCTAACCAAAATTACCCTGATGTATTTGATGTCTACTTTTCCAGAAAACTATCAGTAAAACAATCTACCCTTTACTTCTTTGCCTTTACTACTTTGACTTCAAATCATTGTGGTATGGGTCAAATGAAATAACATAAGTGACATACTTCCATATTATACATTTCTCTATAACAAGTAATTGTTTATTATGTATAGTTTATTACAGAAGGGATTTGATGTAGTTTCCAATCTTATCAAATTGAACTATGCAAATCCCCTTCCATGTCCACATATAGCAAATGCAAGGACATAGAAGTGTTGGATAAAATAA
>NW_027527870.1:80603-81996 GCF_008692635.1 Crocuta crocuta | reverse complement strand
GGATCTACTGCCAAAGCATCAGCAGAGAATAAGGAACAGAAATAAAATAAGGAGTGGTCTGGTGCCACTGAGGTTTAAATAATTTTTCTACCTGGAGATAGAGCCGTAAAATAAATCTCTTCATAACAGCAAGGCCTTTGGTACATATTACAATATGAATGAAACCCAAGAATTATGCTGTGTGAAAAAACATGACTCAAAGGTTACGTCTTGGGTTCCTGGTTAGACTATTTTGTTTTCCTCCAGAGACAACACCCACTAAGCCTTTTCCCACAGTAGCATGAAGGCACTAATTATCATCAGTAACAATCTAAACTGTATTACTTAATGCCAGTTATTTGCCTTGCAAGGATGTGCCAGGGAAATAGCAACAAAAATGTAAGTATAGATATAAATTTCTGTTGCCTTTCTGGAGGCAAATGGACAGCATATATTGAAATTTAAATGTGACTGTAGCTTGATTCATTAGTAATTTTGTTTAAAATTGAGGAGTAGAGGGGGTGCCTGAGTGGCTCAGTCGGTTAAGCATCAGACTTCGGCTCAGGTCATGATCTCATAGTTTGTGGGTTCGAGCCTCGCATCAAGCTCTGTGCTGAACGTTTGCTCAGAGCCTGGAGCCAGCTTCGGATTTTGTGTCTCCTTCTCTCTCTGCCTCTCCTCCACTCATCCTTTGTCTTACTCTCTCAAAAATAAGTAAATGTAAAAAATTTTTAAAAAATTGAGGAGTAAAGAACAGTGTTTAAGAACATTAATCCTGATGCCTGATAGGATGTGTGGAAAGCCCAGATCTAGCACTTACCAGTTGTGTGAAGTTAGACAAGTAACTTTTTACCTTCAGAGTAATCAGGAAATAATAACAACTTGTTTTTGCATAACATGGTGCTTGATGCATATTTCTTAAATAAATCATTATACAAGTGCAGCAAAATTCTTCTCAGCAACACTTTTTCTAAAAGTTCAAATAAGCTACCAACTAGGATAGAAGTTGCTAAGCATTTGCATTTATATCTCTTGCATCACTGTACTCCTGTACATAGATGAGATACATTTCATAGTACAGAATGACAAGAGCGTCAGTACAAATTGTCAAGTGGGAAAAATTGCAGATTGACATACACCCAATTAATTTGCCCATAAAATGAAAAAAAAACTATTTTATNGTGATGGCAGTAGTTACTTTTGGGAGAGGACAGGAATTGTTGGAAAATCAAGAGGAATTTTTTTTCATATGTAAAGTTTCAATTTTTATGACATATAATAATATGTGACTTAATTTTAAAAATTTAATTAAATAGTAAAATTTTTGTAAGTTGTTTTCACAAAGTGGTAAAGGAATATTCCCCAGAAACAATCAGTGTTGCATTTCAAGAATAAATTTTGATTATGTATTTAA
>NW_027527870.1:68381-80597 GCF_008692635.1 Crocuta crocuta | reverse complement strand
ATGTATTTGAATTGCATGCTCCCCTGTTAAGCCAATAGACTTATGCCGTGATGAATAAATCAACAGATTCTTAAAAAATAAGACAAATTGGGGTGCCTGAATGGTTCAGTCAGTTAAGCTTCCAACTTTGGCTCAGGTCATGATCCCATGGTTCATGAGTTTGAGTCTCACATTGGGCTTTCTGCTGTCAGCACGGAGCCTGCGTCAGATACTCTGTCCCCGTCTCTTTCTGCCCCTCTCCTGCTAGTTCTCTCTGTCTCTGTCTCTGTTTCTGTCTCTTTCTCTCTCTCTCTCAAAAATAAATAAACTTAAAAAGTAAGACAAATTATCCTTTGGTAGAAACTACGTAGACCTTACCCATTGAATTAATAAACACCCTCAAAATCTGAGGAATAGAAAATCCTGTCCCAGAGTGCCTGGGTGGCTCAGTCGGTTGAGCATCAGCTCTTGATTTTGGCTCACGTCATGATCTCACTTTCGTGAGATTGAACCTCACTTCATTGTAGAGCCTGCTTTGGATTCTCTCCCTCCCTCTCCCTCTGCCTCTGTCCTGCTTGTGTGCAAACACATACACTCTCTCTCAAAAAAATTAAAGTTAAAAAAATTAAAATTAAAAAAAAGAATTTCCTGTCTATTTTTTAANGGTTTTGAAAAAAGCAGTTTACATGAAGGAGCATTTCCATAGCTCAGAAAGAAGAAGCCTTTTGTATATAAAGTTCAAAGTATTGACTTTCCTTTACAAAATTTATTTTGCTGATAGAAGCTGACAGTTTAGATCTGGGGTCACAGGCCCTTATTCACCAATGTCACATGACTGATGAATAGTCCCCATACTTCTAATTCCTGGACTTAGCAGTAAGTATTTAGGTATTCAGAAACAAATGGGACATAAATAATAAAGCTTAAAGAGCTCTTTTAAAAAGATCAAATATCTTAGAATGTATCAATTGTCACAGGTAGAATAGTAGAAAGACTTAAATAAATCTCTTCTTCTTTTTTAATGTTTATTGATTGATTGATTGATTTTTTTGAGAAAGAGAGCACAGAGGAGGGGCAGAGAGGGGTCAGACAGAGGATCTCCAGAGGGCTGTGTGCTGACAGCAGACAGCTTGACGTGGGGCTCGAAATATGATTTAGAGGAGAAACCATGTGATTGAGAATTATTTTTTATCTTCAGAATTAGATGATAAAATATTACTGTTTTATCACCTTTTACCAAAAGCTCTGAAAATGAATCCAAAAATATCACAGTGTCATAAAATTGTAATATTCATAAAAACCCATGCTGCTCATAAATGATATTCATAAATGACCATGTTGATCAAATTAAAATAAAGATAAGGCCCACATACTAAAAAGTTTATGGTATACCCTAAATATATAATAACATTTTAAAAAACATTAAGTGATAGACCAAGTGTAAGCAAGTATAACAAGGGTTCTCCTTTTCCCTTTGATGACAAAGTTGGTGTTTTATTGAAAATTCTTAACATAAACCTTAACTAAAATCAGTGTCTATGTTTTTCTGCTTCCCTAAATATTTAGTTTGCTTTTTTGATAAGCTAGCATGAAGTCCTACAAAAATAAATAGAGGAGCTCTGTAAGCATATCCACTTCCATTAGTAAAGGTATGAAATGTACTTATGTTAGTCTCATTAGAAACTGCTGTTAATTTTCTCAATTATGCATATATTCTGACACATAATGAGACACTTTTTTAAGTTGGAGTTAAAACTATTTTCCTATGTCAAATATTTCATATTGACTCAAATGTCAGTTTTAGTTTATACATGTTGTGTATTTTTAATGTATTATCAAGGCTTTTATTTACCAACGTGTTTACAAGAACATGTTGTAAGTATCTTCTCATTAAAGATAAATGAAAGGGTGCCTAGGTGGCTCAGATGGTTTAAGCATCTGACTCTTGATTTTGGCTCAGGTCATGATCTCATGGTCATGAGTTCAAGCCCCACATTAGGCTCCATGCTGAGTGGAGCCTGTTTGGGATTTTCTCTAAATGAATGAATGAATGAATGAATGAATGAATAAATGAATAAATAGTTTTAAAAAGATAATTGCTGTTGATGAATTCATGGAAAAGAAGGTGGATGTGTAAATGCATAAGTAGACTATCGACTATCTTATTACATAATAGTTGATAAAGTTCTTAGATGGAGAGAACATTCCATATTTAACCAATTAATTGCAAATATACATTTGTAACATTATCATCTTAATGTGGATCACATAAATTGTCTTAAAAAAAAACATTTTTTATTGTCAGGACCATAGTAAACCTCTTAATGATTGCAAGTAAAATTTAGACAAAAGAAAAACGTTATTCTGCCATTTTGAGTTTCTTGAAGATTCTGAGTTTGCCTTATCTTGTATTCTCCAGCACTTTGTCCTATGCAGATTCACAGAAGGTATCCACTACGTGTTGGTCTGAATTAGTTCACAAAATTTTAGTAGAAAAATATAAGACTAGGTCAGATATCTGTTGATAAATTTAGGGATGGTGACTAATTGAACTTATATCCTTTAATCTATATTTATCACGGTATTTTAAGTCAAGCTAAATATATCTTTTCTTTATCTTAGTGTCCAGGATAATNTCTGTTCTGAGTTAATATAAGTAAAATTCAGCGTTTCTCTTCTTTGTTTGGTTTGACTTTCTTGTTTTGTCCTTGCACACCTGCAAATCTGTCAGTAGGAAAATCTTATTCAGAGCTGTAAAAAAGTTTATGAGAAATCAATAAATACTAGTGACCAATTTCATTACCTTATAATAGGTTTCTACTTAAATTTTATAAGCCTCCTGAAAGTTGATGAAAATAATGAAAANGTATTACTACACAGCAAACCATCCTAAATTTAATCGTGCAAAATGAAAGCTATTTTTTTATTCATGGATTTTGTAGTACAGGAATTTGGAAAGGGCACATTAGGGTCATCTGTTCCATAATGTCAGATGCCTCAGCTTACAAAATGAATCGCCAGTTGGAGGCTAGAATCATCTAAAAGTTTATTTATTCACGAATCTGGTAGTTAATGCTGGCTTTTATGACCGTGTAAGGGGCTCTTGGCCAGAACGCTTATATGTGTCTTCTCCACTGCACGGTGGTCAGATTCCAAGGAGAAGCATCCTGAGAAAACTAGGTGGAAGCCGTATCGCCTTGTATGACCTTTAATGACATATTGTCAGAAGATACAGGATTTCCCCAATTCAAAAAAAAAGGAACATAGACCCTATCTCTTGATAGTCAGTGTACAACAATCACATTGTAAGAAAAGCATGTGGGACCCAAGATGTTGTTGTGGCTCTTAATGGTCAGTGCAGTCTGGCACAAGCAGATTGGACAGATATTTTACCAAAGAAGATATTCAAATTGGCCAATAAACAGAAGAAATTATAGTCAGCATCATTAGTCATCAGGGAAATGCAAATGAAAGCCACAGCCACAATAAATTATTACTACACACCTGCTAGAATGGCTAACTAAAAAGATAGTATATACCTAGTGTTAGTATATGGAGCAACTGGAACACTCACACATTGCCAGTGAGAATGCAAAGACTATAACCACTTTGTAAAAGAGCTTGGCAGTTCATTAAAAGTCAAAGACACCCTTACTATATAATCAAGCAGTTGCACTCCAAATTGTTTACCCAAGAGAAATTAACACATGTCCACACAAATATTTGTATATGAATGGTTTATAGCAACTTGTTTCATTTTGGCAAAAATCTGGAAATGACTCCAAGCCCACCAGTAGGTGAATAGATAATCAGATTTTGCTATTTCTGTGGAATTCTACTCAGCAATAAAAGGGAGAAAATTACTAATACATGCAACAACATGGAAAATATTCAAAAACATTATACTGTGCAAAAGGACTCAGATGGAAGATAACACCTATGATTGCAATTATATGAAATTCTAGAAAGCAAAAATAATCTATAATGACCAAGAACAGACCAACAGTTATCTGAGGCTAAGAGAGTGTGGAAGGAAAACCACATTATGGAAGCTCCAGCTTTAGCTTTTGCCAATCACGAACTCCCCGTCAGATATTTAAATCTCAGGAAATGGTGTGTATGGTGATGGAAGAGTAGTTGAGAATTTAGTCACGCCTGTATGACATGCTGACAGCATCGAAGTTTGAAAAAACATGCCAAATCAATACCAAATCCTGACAGCTTCTGCAGCATGGTGTTGTTTTTGTCTACCATTGCCCAAGGATCCCTTTGTTTTATACTCATCTCCTGAGTTTGGTTCTTAGGCCTTCCTATTGATTCTGTAATCTGCAGCTATTCTTCCCATAAATTTATACTCAGCTGAAGTTACTTAGAAATAGCTCCTGTTGCCTTAAAAAAAAAAAAAAAAAAAAGGAACCTTGACTGAAACAGACTCCTAGGTGCTGAATAATGGAAATTTTTCTTATTATGAATCAGGAAATCTCTTCAGTAGGGAATTCAGTAGGAAAATAGTACTTGGTGCAGTACACCTAATGATACCATTGTTTTCAATACACACTAGGTTACATTATAATCATATTCTAAGAATCATCATACTCAATCTTAATTTTGCAGATGATGGTAATAAATCACCTTGTTTCTTGATCTTTCATCTATCAGGTTCCCTCATTGGGGACTGCTTAATTTTAAAATTCAGGCTCAAACCAATATCACCCTCTGGAATTGTCTCTATTCTATTGGAGGGTTTCTTCCTATCAGTTGATAATTCTATCCATGAGCTTCAAGTTCACCTTCGATGCTGATTTGGCTCTTATTTCTAATAACTGGCTTTTGTTGNCTAGGTTGTTGTATTTCCCCCATCTCTGAGCAGACATCTTAGTTCTCAGTCCCTTTAACCACCTTAGTACTACCTAAAGCCTCCATCATGATTAGCATTGCCTTTTAATAATTTTATTGACCATGAGTCAACAGACTTTCCTAACACCATCTTCCTGCCAGAACATCTACTGGCTATCCTCCAGTAGACATTGCTAATTGCATGGGCAGGCTGCCTGCTGGCTTATCTTTCTGCTACTGCACACTGGCATATTCCCCTTACACTGGAGTAGCCAGTCCAGATTCATACTATTAATTGCCAGGAACTTCTCAGACCATGTTTCCTATAGCTTGATAAGGTCTCTGGTTCGTAGGCCTGTTGGTATGTCTCCTCAGTTCTGATAGTTGATTTGGTAAAATCATAACTTTTGTTTTCATTTTTATTGTGGTTAAATCCATTATTATTCTTACACTTGACCTAACTAGATTAGATTATGTTTCTCATACTACATTTGCTCTCTCTGTCTCTGTCTCTGTCTCTGTCTCTCTCTCTCTCAGTGTAGAGAAACTCGTCATTAGTGAAGCTATAGGGAACTTTCTGGACACATTATCCAGCTTAAATTTATTCAAGAAGAGAGTCTCAGTAGAGTTTTTGTAACACTGAATTTACTTCCTCTTTCTGAGAAGAGGTATATAACAGAGTCTGAATTTCAGCAGTAGAGATTAGATTTTCTCAGTGTCTTACATATTTTCATTTCATTCTCATTATGTTTCAGATTAGATTTATTCTCTGATAATCTCAATATAATAGTAAAGGTTGTTGGTCAGAACACATAACATCAATATTTGGAGCCAAAGTTATTTTTTCTATTGGCACACAAAATATTTTTAAAGACCATCTTCTTAATATTTATATATGGAGAAGCAAAATCTACCTGAACATTTTATATTTTTCATAATATAAAGCCACTTGAAACTGGAATTACCAGGTTTATAAATGAATTCATTCTGTGGATTGGTACCTTAGAATGTTTATCAGGACAGAGGTGCCCTCTATATGTTCTCATGAAAGACAGGCAGATGTGGGAATAGGGAATGAATTTTCTATATTGGAATTAATATAAATGTTTATTTAAAGTTATCAGAGGCAAGCTTATATTCCATCAAAGGCCATTTCATTGTATTTTATGGANTTTTTTTTTTTAAATAGTTTATTGCCAAGTTGGTTTCCATATAACACCCAGTGCTCATCCCCACAAGTATCCTCCTCCATGTCCATCATCCCCCCTCCCCTCCCCTCCAGCCTCTTCAACCTTTTTCTTTCATATAAATCATTTATCTTCCATGGACAAAAGTATGAAAACAAACCCTCTATGACTGCATTTTCACACTTGAGAGCGCCGAATCCTAGCCACTAGACCACCAGGGAGGTTCGCATTTTCACACTGGAGATCGATTAGTATGATAACTGAGGATTCTCAGATTTGATTTGATTATTAAAAAAATGTTTTTAATGTTTTTTTAGTTTTCAGAGACAGAGCATGAGCAGGGGTGGGGCAGAGAGAGACAGAGACACAGAATCCAAAGCAGGCTCTAGGCTCTGAGCTGTCAGCAGAAAGCCTGATGTTGGGCTTGCACTCATGAACCATGAAATCATGACCTGAGCTAAAGTCAGATGCCCAACCTACTGAGCCACCCAAGCACCCCTGGTTTGGCTCTTAATATCCCCAAATAGTAATGACCTAAGGAGCAGATTTTGGTTTACTTTTACTAATGTTTACTACAAAAGAATATCTCGACAGTGTCTGTGCTTATTATATTAGATAAAACCTGTGCATTGGGCCAACATTCTTATGCATTGAAATGAAGGATATTTATTTTTAAGGATAGTGTTGACCTTGCCTGTAGTCATATTTGTGACATTTTTCTATGTAAAGATGTGGTAAATTTTGGAATAAGAAATGTATTAAGTGCCTCAATTTTCACAAGAGCAATTTATGTTTATGACTTATCTGAAGAGTTAAAGTATTTGCAGTAAATAATTGTTTATTTGCATTTTAGGCAGACAGCTTTCACTTGATGTCCTTAAGGAACTGAGAAAAGTACTCTTCACAAAACCCACATTATAATGACACTTTAACAGATAATTGGTTATTCTGGGGGCTCCAGTTTAGATTTCCAAAGAGCAATGTACTCAGACTGTATTAACTCCGCTATTTCAAGAAATACTTTTGTTTCCATAAAGAACTAGGTAAACATACTCATCAGATTATATTTCTGCATTCTCTACTACCTTTGTCTCTATTCTAAAGAGCTTCTGATGTTTATTTTACATGATTAATTCCAAGAGCATAAAGTTTTTCAAGCATTTCTAGATACAGGTATAAAATATCTGGTCAATACTCTGCTCTTCCTGGTTGGAGAATTGTCTTACCCTATTTTATACTAAGCCCTCCAGTACCTTAACTGATTCAGTGCAGTATGAGCTTAGTTCCTTTGGCATTTTCTCACTAGCTTCATTATTTTGGCTATACTTTATTGAACACATACTTACTCTGTGCTGGGTACAATAGTAAGTGTTGTATTTTTAAAATTTTTTTTGCCATTAAATCTTCACAATTGCATATTTGGAGGCAAAATACTGATTAAGAAGTTAAGTGAGTAGTATTTAATTGCAAGTCAAAAACAAGTGCTCAATTGGTGGTGCTAGGGAGCAAGAATTTCCTGTCCCCTTGAAGGTCTTTCTAGCTGGACTAAAAATCAAATTGACATGAGAGACAGATTAATAGAAGAAAATTAAATTTAATAGCGTACATATGCGGAATTCACACAGACATGGTAATTCCAAAGACAGGCACCATGAGGTATATTTGTCAATCTGAACTAAAGAGAAGGGGTAGGTGCCTGGGACTTCAAAAGGAAGGAATGCACTTTACAAGAAGATGATAAAGTATAAATATTTGGTGAACAAATGTTTGCTGGGCCACTCAGAAAAAATTGGACATAGAGGTTTTTGATCAAACTGGCCTTGCTAGGTTCTCCCCATCTACCATAATTAGTCCATGGTTTAATGTAGGTATCTATATGGTCATAGCTCTCTTCCTGCTGCACATCCTCTATATAAATTCTTTTAGACAGTTGAGAGAGAGGTAAAGAGTGGTCCATGTTTGGGGAAGCCTACAGTAGTAGGTTTTTTCTTCTTTAAATAACAAATTAGTTTTCTAACATCTTCTCTAAACAAGCCTTTCACTTTTTCCTGCCCTATTATAGTAACAGAATCAAAGACCTGAACATACTTTAAGATAATTAAACATAAGATAGATTGATGAATAGATAGAAATGTTATGAAACAAATACAGCAAAATGTTATTTGTAGGATCTAGGTGATGCATACATGAATGTTCATTGTATGAGTCTTTTACATCCTCTTTATGCTTCAACTTTATAATAAGATGATGGAAAAAACAAATGTTGCTTGTTATATGCTTATGTGAAGGCTTTCTTATATTATATTGGTCCTTGCCTACTCTTGCTTATACCTTAGGGAGAGCATAGTGGCCGTAACTGGAGTTACATCTTTTCACTTTTACTTTCTGGCTTCTCTAATTACTAGCATTCAGACTTCAGGGGTCCTCATTTGCATATCAGGAAAAAATAGTACCTATCTCATCTGCTCATAAATTAAATGAGAGTATAGATAGAAAGCATTTAGAAAAATGATACATGAGCTCAATAAATATTAGCTATTATTATTACTTACCTGATGATGCAGGTATAGATGTTGCTGATTTTTCTCTGCTGTACTCTTCTTAGCAAAAAGTAGCCATCAAAAAGATAACATTATAGGTATTTTCATTTTACCTATGGTAAACCTATGGTAAGCCATTTTACCAATGGTAACCTTTGCCATTACCTAAAATACAAAATGTTGGTAGGGCCTATGTATGTCATATTTTTGTGCATTTTAGCTTTTCTGTCTTTGGAAACAATATTATAATCAATGTGAATCTTTAATTTGGTGCTGTTTATACTGCATCTCTTTTACATAAGGCAATGAAGACTAAGTTGGGGTCAACAGCATCTTGAAATGAAGAAATACACTAAAACTTGTGATCCACTCTCCAATTTCAAATGTCAGATATGACATGTAGGAGAGGAAACATTTTTACTTTACATTTCTAAGTTCTTCTGGCTGCTCTGTTGATTAAATGAAAAAAGGTAGATTAACAAGAGAAAAACAAATTTAATTATTTATAGGAATCCCATAAGAATATGAGACCCAAGCACAAATCAGTCACTTGAGGCTTATATGCCATCCTGAGCTAAGGAATGGGATGGGGGCTTGGGTCTCCAAAGGGGAGGAGTATAACAGAGAACAATAAGAGGAGATGTTTCATAATGAGATGTTTGTGATGCCATACCAGTAGGTCTTTCACAGAAAAAAAGTTATCTCTGGTAATCACTCTCCTTCAGGACCAGGTTACCTATCTAAATTCTTCTAGGTATTCTGAGAGTTTGCTGGGTCTGGGTTCCCTTCAGCTCAATATAGTCTATATGCCAAAGTGACATATTTTGGACTCAGATATTTTGCTCCCCCTTAGTCCTGCGTTTGAAACTTCCCTAAGTAGTTTTGCAGTCCTGAAGATGAGTTGGTAGGTTGCTCCATCTCAATGAACCAGTGTCTCAGTACTGAAAATAGGTCAGTTTAGTTAAACAGTTGTGCCCTCTTTCAGGATTTGGTGATGCAGGTAGGCTCCCAAAGCTATGCCTGTGGTGCAAACAATTAGGTATTTAACAAGTGATATTTCTGTGGAAACAAAAGAAGAACAATGGTTAATGATTGATGTCGACTATAATTCCAGTTTCTTCTGAAGGGATCCAGTTGAAATTTCTAGATATCTGGCTTGAAGCATCTTCAGGCAAAATGAGGATAGGCAGTGGCAGTGTGAGAGATTTTCCTAGTGTAGTTTGAACATCTCTGGTGATCTTTCTGAATTGCTCATACAATAGTAGGCATGAAGATTGTCCATATAGGAGCATTTCTGNCTTTACTTTCCATGGCTTCAGAAAAAGGGAAGATTTGATTCTTAATGATTTTAAGGCAGAACAGTGGGAGAAAATTGGAAATGTTATTTTGGAGGGTTGTACCTAAATATAGGAGGAGACTAGAAGACACACTAGTTAGAAAACAAAACCTCACAGACAAATGACAGAACTAGAATCCTATATTCACAAATGTGTATTATAGTTTCTACTGAAACATAATTTTTTCTCTATAATCTCTCCCGTTTCTATCAAAGATAACTATAGTAAGACTAATTTTTTTTTTGCAAATTAAGTCTAGTTTCAATATATTTGGCCTGCTTATTTACATGAATGCCCCCAAGAATAGTGATTGACCATATAACCTATTTTAAGCTGCTTTGTTGGCACTTTTCTTAAGGAATCTCAGATTTGACTTTTTAGAAGTCTTTCAAGGATAGAAAGCTAAGCTGAGGACTTGACATCAGAGTTTTCTTCTGATACCTATAGATTTAGGTTAATTCCTCATTTCTTGAGGTCCTCAAAATATCCTGAGGTTCCTGCACCTACCAGGAAGTGACCTTCGTTACTAACCTGTAAGGCTCCTGGAAACCATGTAAGCAAGATATCAGGCAGAATTTTCCAAGAGACATTATTGTCTCCATAAAGTCAACCCTAATTCCTTAAAGCTGTCTGGTCATGTCTGAGTTTATGCACACCATTTTCAAATATGACATTCCAATCAAAGTCTTGCTAATATAACCAATATTTCCAGATGTGCCCTTTTATAAGAACAGATTTTTATTGAACTTATGCAAATATCTATGCTACCATGAAAATAAGAGTATAAGTTTCCAAATTCTGGAAGTATCAGATACGGCGAAAAGTAATTGTTACATCTTAATTCACAAAGGTGTATCTTTCCAAATTGTTCTCATCTTTATTTACAGAGGTATATCTTTCCAAATTGTTGATTGCCTAAGAGAAAGGAGAAAAAACTTTCCTTAAATCTGGAAAGACAAAACATAAATAACTAGCCATGTTCAGCCAAAAAGTCATAAAAGTTATAATGATGCTTCTCACTTCATTCAGTTCCATATAATTAATACTTGTTCTATTTAAACCTAGGTTTTCCATTAGTTCTGGAAATTATTAGCCAGCTCAGTTGCATGATGTTAAAGTTATCAGAAATCTATACTTGTTAAAAGCCCTTTCTTTCAGTCTTCTTGAAGATGAAGTATACTTGCAAAATATCAGAGTAAAACAATAACTGTAATGGCAACAGATTTATAATGCCCATTGTTAAAAAACTGATGAAAGAGCATTATAATGGAATTGAGAAAGAAATTTGATCATTTCTATGATGTTACAACATTTTAAGGTAACTAGATTTATGACTAATAACATTATGCCAAGGTATATCAGAAATTTAAAAATTTCATATAATTTCTAGACTACTTATATTAATAATATTTGCCCATACAGTGTAACCTAGTAAGGCTTATCATCATATCATCACTTACTTGACAATGCTTTCCATGTAATTTAACATACCAAACAAGCCTAATTAGTGTAACATCTGTCTTTTTATAAGGAGAGAGATCAAACCTTTTCAGCTAGTCCAGGAACCCTCTAAACTATCTCAAACTTAGTTTGAGGTTAAAATATAAGAAACAAAAAGAAGAAAATTAAAATTTGATTTTGGGAAGTTTGTCAAAAATATCAAAAGGTATGGACATTTGACTACATAGGATCATAGATCATTATGAAATAACAATTATCCATTTAACCAAGGTGACAATAAAAGATTTCAAAGGCAAATACAGAAAGTTATATACTTATGTGAAATTTAGCTCTTCTAATATTAAGAAGACTTGATTTTCCTAAGCAGTCAAAGACCTGATAAATTACAGAAATTTTTGTTTTTTGGTAAAACATGGAATCTTTGCTTTCTAGACAGATTACTTAAAAGGTAACTTATCAGGAACAGACTAGTGGTCTAAGAAAATATTGTCCTTTTTTTAAATGTTTATTTCTGAGAGAGAGAGAGAGAGAGAGAGAGTGAGCATGAGCAGGGGAGGGTCAGAGAGAGAGNACCCTACTGGTAAAGCTTAGTATTATACCCTTATAATAAATTCATTCAATTTTAGCCAAATTAAGCAGTCAAGGTAAGATTTTACCTCTTTCTCTCTTCCTAACTTTCTATTTAATGTGGT
Organism: Crocuta crocuta; assembly: GCF_008692635.1. Lineage (NCBI taxonomy): Eukaryota > Metazoa > Chordata > Mammalia > Carnivora > Hyaenidae > Crocuta > Crocuta crocuta. The sequence continues at coordinate 68,565 of NW_027527870.1, read as the reverse complement.
TTTTTATTCTCCCCTTTCCCAGTTTGAAATAACCAGTTTTACTTTGGGACAAATTTTCCTTATTTTCCCTCAACAAAAATGTGTCTTCATATCTCATACCTCTTCTTACCAAAAATACATCATACTTTCCTTGTCTAGAGTTATTTATCTTCTTATTTCTTGTAATTTTAATTGCAAATATTAG
>NW_027527870.1:67408-68310 GCF_008692635.1 Crocuta crocuta | reverse complement strand
TATGTTTAGTAATTCTTCCAAATTATCTTTTCATTTCTCTGCAATGAAGCAAAAGTAGATAAACCCGTGCTCGGTAATTAATGTTACAATATCTTATCTTATTTGGAAATGATCTAGATATTTAATGAATTTCCATCACTTAACTTAGCAAACTCCAGAGTTTTGTGATAACAAAAAGATTCTGGAAGGTATTTTTAAGTACACATACTATAAAATATAATTATTTCCAAAAACTTCTCCTAAAGAAATTCTTCTCCCATTTATATCAGTTTTAAATCACTTGCTCCCTACAATTATGTTTCAACTATTCATAAAAACTTCATGAAACATTAAACAAAGTCACCCATCATCCCAAGCTATTTTTCTTGCTGATAAATTTTGTAAATGATGTAATATGAACTATTTGATTGGTAAACCCAAGCAGAATAAAAGTTATATGTCTGCATTATATTCAGTTTTGTAACTCAGAAGGCATGTGTATTTTAATTAAACTAATGAACTTAAACTAGCTTTAATATTGAATACTTTTCAAGATCATATGAACTTGAAAAACATTTGGGTTAGTTTCTGTTATATTTCTGAGAAAGTTAAGAATACTTATTTTAGGAATACTTAATTTTAAGCCAATTAGAGCTCTTTACAAATTAATTTTGTCAATATCATCCAGTGATAGAATACCATTATACACAAATATACATAATCATACAGACAGACATTAACAGAAATCTTACAGCTTTCATTCCAAGGCTTTATCCATGAATCAGTACAAAGCTCACTGTTGCTGGTGGACTGAACAAGTTAAGATTACCTGTCTAATAGTGTTTTTTCTGGAATTTCTTTAAAGACTTAAGATTTGTATTTTACCTTTACAAGTAATCTTAAGGAGGCTGTGGTCTGAGTTT
>NW_027527870.1:66548-67386 GCF_008692635.1 Crocuta crocuta | reverse complement strand
TTTGTATTTTTAAAAAGCCTCACATTAAAAACAGATGAATGTAAGGGAAGGGGAGCAAAAATAATATAAAAACGGGGAGGGGGACAAAACAGACTCTTAAATATGGAGAACAAACAGAGGGTTGTGGGAGGGGTTGTGAGGAGGGGGGATGGGCTAATAAAAAATAAATATAAAAATAAATAAATGCCCCCTATCCCTTCAAATAAGAATTATCTCCCCAAAATTTGTACTTTAAAGAGATGCTGTCTGACTCTTGATTTCAGCTTAGGATCATGATCTCAAGGTTGTGAGATTGAGCCCTATGTGGGACTCCCCACTGAGCATGAAGCCTACTTAAGATTCTCTACCTCTCTCTCACTCATGCACAGGTGCACACATGCAGGTGTACATGCTCATGCACTCCTGTGCTTGCTCGCCCTCAAGCTCTCTCTCTCTCTCTCCCCCTCCCCTTCTCCCTCTCCTGCTCGGTCTCCCTGAATCTCTATCTCACTCTCTCTCCCTCCCTCTCCCTAGATCAGAGTTAATGTTTACAACCCAAAGGCACAGGGAAAGACTACAAATTCCTCCTAGAAGGACTTTGGTTCTTCAGGACAGTATTTACAAGCCTTTGTGATAAAGAGGGAGGTTGTGAGATTGGTTTAAAAAAGGAAGTTGGCTTTGAATTGTCCTTAGGCATATTTGTGATTTTGCAAATGTTTGTAAGATAAGGACACTTGTTTTCAGTTCCTTAAAGAGTTGGGTTTGTAGCTAAAATGACATCATAGTTTGATCCACCAATCTAACTACATTATCTTCAATTTGCCTTTTTTTTTTTTTTTTTGTATCAAGTATATTTGGA
>NW_027527870.1:62806-66328 GCF_008692635.1 Crocuta crocuta | reverse complement strand
ATCAAGTAGCTTTGGAATGTCTTAGTAAATCCTTCCACAAAAGCTTCAGAAGTTTTTTCTTTCCTTCTGGCTTCATTTAGCTTCATTTTAGTTTAGCAGAGAAGGCCAAAAAAACAAAACAAAACAAAACAAAAAAAACCTGCTCATTCTTCCTTTTAAATGTCTTGTTAGTTTTCAGCTGGGGAAAAAAAAAGTCGGTAAATATTTCTGACAGTATTAAACAACCACCCTTGAATGTAAGAGAGGTCCCCAAAGAGGGTTCAAAGGATATTAACTTCCTGAGATTCAATCACTCCTAAAGATAGCCAAAACAACCTGCATATCCCAGTCAGGCAGAAAGCCAAGCCAAGTGCTTAGGACACAAAAGAGATAAGCAAGAAATCAGTAGTCATCTCTAAGAGAGAATCAGTCAATAACCAATAAGTCATAATTGGGAAAGAAAGGCACAACACGAAACTTTATTTTCTGCTCTTCGGGGAAATGGATTCTTTGAGTGGGCATCTGGGATATTTCTGCAAAAGACATTGCATAGAAAGGCTTACAGAGCCTAGCAATGCAAGTCCTACTGCCTATCCCATGTGCTTCTGCTAGATTCACTTCCTGATTTTCCCTCTTCACATGAGTACGCTGTATACCCTGGGCCTGGACATTAGGCTAGAGTGTTGTCTGTGCATCTTGTAGAAAAAGAGCATTTAAAACAGATGGGGTCAGACTTTGAGAAGGGAAATTTATGTTGGATTTAGTTTCTGTTCTAACTATAATTTCTGGTTTATCATCTTGCTATAGTTGTCCCTAAATCTAGCTGTTTTATTTCTTTTTATCTTCTTTTTTAAATTTGATCATTCTTTAGGTACCGATAAGACAGTTGTTTAGGATGGGAGGTTCCCAAAAGTTTTTTTCTTTTAAATATGGCAGATTCAAAGAACCATCCATCATCTGGCCATTGATATGTAGGATCTTTTATTAATCTCAGTAGAAACTCAAGTAAGTCTTTAATGGGTTAACTATAGATATAAGAGGTGTTCCCAGATGAGAGTGCAAAAAATGCATTCCTCACAAGATCCTGAAAGTTCATTCCCAAAGTCTAAGAAAGGTCAAGCTGCACATGGGGTGCAACTCATACTGCTGTCCTGCCAAATTAGTGACAAAATGACAAAGTTCCCGTAAGGACAGGGGCCCCTTCTGTCAAATTTCCATGAGAGCTGGCACACTCAGATCTACAGTGTCTTTGGTGGTCCACCAGGTACATGCTGGTACATGTGTCCTCTGGTTGGCTGAGACTCTAAAGACATGGTACAGGATGAAAGGGAAACCTCATCAGGTTTTTCTTATATGCAGATTAACATCTTTAGCTAAGCCTTGGGGCTCTCCAAGCCAAACTGATAACTAAAGTGGTGTGCCACTGCTTTGGGGGTTGTGAGATGTTTTACAGAGAACCTTACTGCAAGGAAATTTTCTTGAGGTTGGCAGGTGATCTGGTGTCAGTCTAACCTTTTCTGTGATCAACTTATCATAACAAGGGATTCTTTGGCTTGGGTGGCAAGTAACCTAATAGCTCTTAAGTGCTTGACCCATAGTCACCAAACTTAGTGGCCTTTGCTTCTAAGATGTCTCTTAGCAACAGTCTTTACTTCATATGCACATTAATGCATAGAAAGGTTTGCCTAAATAGCTGCTGGTCTGGTAAGAAGTGTGAACTCTACAGTCTGTGAGGCCAGCTTGAACAGGCTTATGGGGCCTATGCCTGTGTTTTACACTCTGATTTTCCTTAGAGATAAAGAAAAACACTGACCACCTCTGGATGGAAAACAGTCAATAAAAATCAAAAATACTTAATCACATGTTTAACAGAGTTCCTATACCCAAGGAACTAGTTCTACCAATATTCTCTCATACTAATCTAAATTTAGAGAAGGAAAAGACTCACAATTCTCGTTTCCGCTAGTCCCTGCAGGCAGAATTCTGGGGGACTGAAGTAGTAAGAATTAATAGCTTCTGCTGGCTTTTTGTCAGAGGTCTTAGGATCTCTCAGCTGCAGAAGGCCCAGAGTGAGTCATGTCCAACCAATGCAATGTGTCCCATCTGGGTCACCAAGGGTAGGAGAGGTAAAAATTTCCTTCTACCCATCAAGGGTCTTTTGGTTGGTCTATTAATTAGGTATTTTTTCCTCCTGTTCATCTTTTGTCAGTTTGATTAATAGACCAGCTAAAAGAACCTAGAAAGGTAAAGGAAAGTTTTTCTTCTTCACTCATTAGGTAAAATACAGTCAGGAAAGTTAATTGCTAATGACTTTTTAGAAACTAAAACTATTAGGGGCACCTGAGTGGCTTAGTCGGTTAAGCGTCCGACTTCAGCTCTGGTCATGGTCTCATAGTTTGTGAGTTTGAGCCCTGCTTCGGGCTCTGTGCTGACAGCTAGCTCAGAGCCTGGAGCCTGTCTTCAGATTCTGTATCTCCCTCTCTCTCTAACCCTCCCCTGCTCACGCTGTCTCTATCTCTCTCTCTCAAAAATAAAATAAAACATTAAAAAAACTTAAAAAAAAGAAACTAAAACTATTAGTTAACCTATGTTACCTAGTAACCAGATTATTCATCCTTTTTTTGGCTGAGATCAATTCTGCTCAAAAGTGGATGAATTACAACATATTTTAAACAGATACTTTACACATTTCTTGTTAGCAAAAATGAAATTAAAACACCTTTGCCATTTGTATAGAAATTGCATTGGGTAAAAATAATATTTGCTTAATAACTAAGGTTGTGAGATCTAAATCATAGCAGAACTGAATGAATACTGATTCAGGAAATATTGACAATTTAGATGCTCATAAGAAAACAAACAAGAGTCTTCTTTTATATATGAAGATATCGCTTAAATTTCTTTCCATCTTTCCTAAATGTAAATCAGAGTGATCACCAATCCAATGAATGACTGATCACTTTTTAAGTCATATTTTAAATCCCACCTTGTTTGCACAAGAGTCATGAATATGGAATAACTCGAACCCAATATAAATTATAATAGGGAACAAAAAGGCTATTTTTAATTTTCTAAAATTATCAGATTTGTGATGGGCAAATATATTTTTTCAACTTCTATGTTTTTCACAGTTCTTTGAAACATTACATATGGCTGAAAAGGAAAAGAAGGGATAACACAATAAGACAGTTTCTCTCTGCCATATAAATTCCCATTGCAAGTTCTGAAACTAGCTTACGTACAGTGAGCACTGCATAAATACTTGCTGCTGATGATGATAGATTGCACATTTTATATGCACTAATGTCAGTGCATGAGCACATTGCTTGTATTTCTAAAACCAAAGCAAGCAGTAATGTTGACAAATGACCACATTCTCAGGTGCTTCTAAGTACTGATAGTTCAAAGTCAGGGACCCTCATCCATTTATCAAGACTATAACTGAAATTCAGCTGCAATGTATTTGTCCAACTTGAGCATTTAAGCATAAACACCATTTATCTGGAGTTACTTCTCTTCTCTTTAGATAGGTCGCGGGGTCAA
>NW_027527870.1:61483-62762 GCF_008692635.1 Crocuta crocuta | reverse complement strand
CTATATGAAATATAAAGTTTCTGTACTCTAAAAAATAAAAATAATAATTGAAGAAAACCTTCCATTATACTTTGTGAAGTTAGACTAGTTTATTGCAGCAGTTTATCTCTCAACTCTTCAGAACCAGAAGAGGCTGTCTTTGAACTTATTCCACCGATTTCCAGCTTCATGTCCTTGGACACATAATTGAACCTTGTGAAGTCTTTGTAAAGTCAAGTGTAAAATGTGTGCTACTAATAAGAATTCCTACCTCATAGAGTTTTTGTGAGAATCAGATGACAATATAGACTATGAATTGAACAAAGTATTTGGTATATATTAAGTACTTTAAAAATTAACTAAAATACCAATTTGCAGGGGTTTTAATTTTACAACATCCGCATTAGATCACTTTTTTCTAACCATCACATTAGTACATTTTCTATTATTCTTGATGTTTATTTAGTCCCTTTCTTGCCCAGTGCTTTGTAGCCAATTCTTTCTTTAGTTGTCCAAATGTTCTTCCATAACAAAGTGGCTTCATTAGATTTTATGAAAGAAGAGGGTCTCAACATTAGCACTTTTAANATTGGGTAAAAATAATATTTGCTTAATAACTAAGGTTGTGAGATCTAAATCATAGCAGAACTGAATGAATACTGATTCAGGAAATATTGACAATTTAGATGCTCATAAGAAAACAAACAAGAGTCTTCTTTTATATATGAAGATATCGCTTAAATTTCTTTCCATCTTTCCTAAATGTAAATCAGAGTGATCACCAATCCAATGAATGACTGATCACTTTTTAAGTCATATTTTAAATCCCACCTTGTTTGCACAAGAGTCATGAATATGGAATAACTCGAACCCAATATAAATTATAATAGGGAACAAAAAGGCTATTTTTAATTTTCTAAAATTATCAGATTTGTGATGGGCAAATATATTTTTTCAACTTCTATGTTTTTCACAGTTCTTTGAAACATTACATATGGCTGAAAAGGAAAAGAAGGGATAACACAATAAGACAGTTTCTCTCTGCCATATAAATTCCCATTGCAAGTTCTGAAACTAGCTTACGTACAGTGAGCACTGCATAAATACTTGCTGCTGATGATGATAGATTGCACATTTTATATGCACTAATGTCAGTGCGAGAGCACATTGCTTGTATTTCTAAAACCAAAGCAAGCAGTAATGTTGACAAATGACCACATTCTCAGGTGCTTCTAAGTACTGATAGTTCAAAGTCAGGGACCCTCATCCATTTATCAAGACTATAACTGATTCAGCTGCA
>NW_027527870.1:57347-61381 GCF_008692635.1 Crocuta crocuta | reverse complement strand
ACTCTAAAAAATAAAAATAATAATTGAAGAAAACCTTCCATTATACTTTGTGAAGTTAGACTAGTTTATTGCAGCAGTTTATCTCTCAACTCTTCAGAACCAGAAGAGGCTGTCTTTGAACTTATTCCACCGATTTCCAGCTTCATGTCCTTGGACACATAATTGAACCTTGTGAAGTCTTTGTAAAGTCAAGTGTAAAATGTGTGCTACTAATAAGAATTCCNTATGAAATATAAAGTTTCTGTACTCTAAAAAATAAAAATAATAATTGAAGAAAACCTTCCATTATACTTTGTGAAGTTAGACTAGTTTATTGCAGCAGTTTATCTCTCAACTCTTCAGAACCAGAAGAGGCTGTCTTTGAACTTATTCCACCGATTTCCAGCTTCATGTCCTTGGACACATAATTGAACCTTGTGAAGTCTTTGTAAAGTCAAGTGTAAAATGTGTGCTACTAATAAGAATTCCTACCTCATAGAGTTTTTGTGAGAATCAGATGACAATATAGACTATGAATTGAACAAAGTATTTGGTATATATTAAGTACTTTAAAAATTAACTAAAATACCAATTTGCAGGGGTTTTAATTTTACAACATCCGCATTAGATCACTTTTTTCTAACCATCACATTAGTACATTTTCTATTATTCTTGATGTTTATTTAGTCCCTTTCTTGCCCAGTGCTTTGTAGCCAATTCTTTCTTTAGTTGTCCAAATGTTCTTCCATAACAAAGTGGCTTCATTAGATTTTATGAAAGAAGAGGGTCTCAACATTAGCACTTTTAAAAGCTTTCTATTATGGGACATTTTAATATGAAACTGTAGAGAAAAGTAAAATTAACTACCTCTTTATACCCATATGTAGCCTTAACAGTTGTGAAATTTTGCAAATCTTACTTATCTATTACCTCAGAACAAAGATCATATATATCAACATAACTTAGTTGCTTTATTTTTTTTCCAGGAAACCTTTGGTCTGGAAATATGAAACCAGAGATTAATACATAACTTTATTATTTGCTTCAGGATATTCATACAATTCAGTGTATCAAAGATAATAGTCTGTTTATCTAGGCAAACAGCTCACGGATTAAATAAAAATTTACTTATGAAAACTTGCTTTAAGGCATTTGCTATCTCACTAGTCCTGAATTATATTACGAACTTTTGCCCAATCCCATTCAGTTTCCCACCTTAAACCACTTTAGCCTGAGACTGCTAAGACCTTATCAATATGGTGTTCTCCTTTACTGAAATGATTTTGAACAGACTTAAGTGTCACTTTATTCATAGGTCGTCTGGTGATACTTTTGGAAACTAATGCCCATATATATGGTGTGTGTGTGTGTGTGCGTGTGTGTGCGCACACATGCACAAGCAAAAATTGTATGAAGAAGTTAAAAGTAAAACAAAGGTATCATCTTTTCCACTAAAATTTTCATGTAGCATCTCTAACTGACATCTGTCATACTTAATACAATTAATGATTATCTCTTAGTATCAACTAATAGTCCATATTTATGGTTCTCTGATTAGGTGATTTTTAAATACTTTTTCTTTTAAATTAGAATTCAAATAAATTCCATACATTACATTTGGCTACTAGGTTTCTAAAGCTTCTGTTAGTCCCTAATACTGTCATACTTTTCTATTTAGTGCCATTGATTTGTTGGATAAACCAGGTCACTGTTCTGTAATAAGACCTATGTTCTAAGTTTGACTTTTCTTTCCTCATTGTGTGCTTTCAGTTCCTATTCTGCATATCACTCCACACCATATATCCTATAAACTTAAGATAAAGGTTTTATTATATTCAGGAATAATAATTTGAGAAGATATAGGTGGTATTATCTGTTTCCTCTTGTATCATATCAGTAGATACATATTGTAAAGTTTTCCAACTACTAGTTATACTGAGACTGGGTTTCTGCAGCATCACTGTTATCCCCATTATAAATTTCTCCATCACAACCTTGCCTAAAGGATTGAACATCCATTGAAGTTTATTGGCTACTTGCATTATTTCATTCGATTTTAAAATTGCTGTTTTTAATAATCTCATTCTTTCTTTACTCATTTGCTGAAATTCTCTTATACAGAAGAACTTTCATCAAATATTTGATTACTCTGACAAAGAGTGTGTATGAGAAATGGAGGATAAATGTGGATTCTTTCCTTCTATTTATCAGTTTTCAGAGCAGTGACATTGTACCCTAGTATCCAGGTGTGACCAGTAAGGATTTTTGAGCAACATTATGAACTCCTTGATTTTTAAAAAGTTTTGTTTGATGCATTGGCAGCTGAAAAAAAATCAGTACAGGCCAATAGAAGACCCCTTTTAGTTTATTTTATTTGTAATTTAAATATAAAATTCTTGAAGACACATCCACAGTTCCTGAGTGTACATATGATAAATTGTGCCAAAGTGATTGCATTTATGTGACCATACCACCATTCTAAAAATTAAATGAAATATTCATTCCCCCATTAGGCCTCATTCTGATCTGTATAATTTGTTCCTTACCAGAGGTTACCAGTATCATGATTTAACAACATAAATGAGTTTTCCTTATTTTTAAACTTAAAGTAATGAAATTATCCAGTACATATCCTATTGTGGATGGGTATTTTTGCTTAACATTATTTTTATGTGATTCACCCTTGATGATGCAAGAAATAGTAGTTTGTTAATCTTAATTGCATTCACCTATGCATGAATGTAATCCAATATATTAGTCTATTAATTCCCCAATAGCATGCCATCATAAGTGGCTGTATAATAAATAAATAGCTATAAAATGAGTCTTGCTATATAATATGTTCTCCCTAGTTTTTAAGATGATTTGGTTTTTCTTTTCCATATAAATTCTGGAGTCAGCTGGTTAATTTACACTCCAAAACAAAACAAAACAAAAAAAAAAAAAGAGAGAGAGAAAGAAAGGGAAGAAAAGAAAGAAAACCAAATTAAAACCAGCTGGGATTTTTACTGTAAACTTAATGAGTGTATAAATCAATCTGAGGAGAATTGATGCACTTATGATACCAGATATTCCAATACAGAGCCAATTCTGATGGCTGTAAACTCTCAGAATTCATTCTGCACATCCTTCCTTGTTACTGAGTATTTTTAAGTATTTTTGTCTGTTGAAGTGATTTTTACCAATTTTTCTTTTTATAGATTGCATTATATCAATTTTTCAATTTTTTAAATATAAAATTATACTCTAATAGTTAACATGATTTTCCACCTACACATGGCTTTCCTGTTGTACCCAAACAATTGTCCCTGCTTCACCCAGACCCTTGTGGATTTTTCCATTAAAGTTAATGATGATAGATATGATACACTTGGTTTTAGCGAGACAAAATATACAGTCACCAAACTATTAAACTTTATGCTGTGTCTGCTTGTTAGATTAGGATATGTATTCTATATAGCTGGCTATTTTTAGTGCTGTGTTACTGTCTTTTTTGTCTCTCGCTATAGCTGCATGATTTCAGTGTTGACTTTATTTCACTAAATTAGTTGTCTCTACAGCCTTCCAGATTCTGCCATCATAGCCTTACCCTTTCCTCATGTTGTATTCTCTCTCTCTCTCTCTTAGCTTCCTTTGCTTAGATTAATGCTGAATCATTCCATTTAGTATTTCAGGGAGTAGAGGAAGAGAAATTGGTTTTAAGCAGCAATTATTTTGACTAACCTAAAATGATTTCAGTAAATCTATTTCAGTTATCAGGTAATAGTTTTATCTGCTTTATCTCTTCATTACTTGGTTAAAAAACTTATGTCTGTTTGGCAGATAAAATTTTAGCTATTCTTTGTCAAATTTCAGCTGTTTAGGAAGAATAAGTTCAGAGAAAACTTCATTCTTTTCCTCAGGTTAGCATATCTGAGCTCAAATGTTATTTGTCACTTTTGAAATATTTTCTCCAGCCAAACTGGCATTTCACTTCTTTGAGAACATCCTGCCTAATTTTCTCATATATCACAGAACTTTTATTTAAAATAAAATGAACTTTGATCTCTCAAACC
>NW_027527870.1:45234-56301 GCF_008692635.1 Crocuta crocuta | reverse complement strand
GCTGTTAATTTCTTACCGAAAAAATAATCTATATGAACTCATAGTTCCCACTAGCGTACAAGTATCTTAAATCCCTGAAATTTCTCCTTAAGATAATTAAGGTAGGAGAGAGCAGTACACTCAAGAGTAGGATTTCTCTTCCTCAGTACTACTGACATATGGGTCCAGATAATTATTTGTTGTGTGATAATCTTTATGTTGTAGGAAGTCTAGTAATATCTCTAGCCCTTAACCTGCTAAATGACAGGAAAACTCACTTCCACTCATTTGAAACAACTAAAAATGTCTCCAGACATTGCTGAATGTTCCATGGGTGACAAAATCACCACTAATAATCACTAGTCTAGAATATAAAAGCCATGACTATGTAAGTATGTATGTATGTATGTATGTATTTAGAGAGCACAAGCAGAGGAAGGGCAGAGAGAGATGGAGAGGATCCCAAACAGTTCCTGTGCTGTCAGTGCAGAGCCTGATGTGGGGCTTGAACTCACCAACTGTAAGATCATGACATGAGCTGAAATTCGGAGTTGGTCGCTTAACCAAATGAGCCACCCAAGTGCTCTAAAACTATGATTTTTTATTTATTTATTTATTTANTGGCCTAAGTGAAAGTCGGACACTTAACCGACTAAGCCACCCAGGCGCCCCAAAACTATTATTTAAAGAAGACTTTTTCTTTCTTAACTTCTCTCCCTGTTCCTGTTAGAGAAGGAGCTATAAAACAGAAGTGAGGAGTAGTAGCTTAGTCTATCTGGAAGAAGAGTTTCTAGAAGAATTAAATATAAATTCCATATCCCTAAACTAACCCATCTCTGGAGGGAGGCAAAGATATGTGATCCTCTAAGTGTATTCTCATGAAGAGTGGAAACAATCCTAAAAGTTCAAAGACAGAGCATACATCTGAAAATAATAAGCCATATTAACCCAACCAACATTTCAGAAATAGTTGATATTCAGGAAGAATACAGGAAGACAAATGTTATGAGCTAAAATATAAGCAAGCCAGCATTCACCAGGTTTAAATGAATCAACAGGATTAACTGAAAAAGGAGGTGGATGATATTAGATGAAATAAGACAAAATTAGATATAAGAAAAGATTGCAGGGCACNNAATTGAGTATCAGTTTACACTTTGGAAAAAATGTAAAGAACAAAATGTACAATATTGTGCATACTTACATACATTTATTCAGTGATAAGCCCCTTGCTTTATATTTGCTACATTATTTAATGTTCACCACAATCTGTGCATTAGGTAATATGAGCCAGGGCAGTGCTAATGAGTTGTAAAGCCAGGTTTTCTTTGTAGTGCTCTCTCATACATGAGTTGCTTGAGAAGTTTTGAAGGTTGAGAAGAAGACAAAGTGATTACTATATATAGTGATAGTGCTGGTAAGGGTGGATAATTAAGTACAAAATATAGAAAAAGGTGGATACAGATGACACAGAAACAATAACCAATTGATAAATGCTACAATTGATGACAAGTTGCTTCTTGAACAACAAGCAACAAAAACATCACTCTGAGAATGAAGATCAAAAAACAGTCATGAAACACTTGCAAAATCAATGTAAGGAAAGCTACAACTAGATACTTTGTCAAATAGGTACATTACAAAATAGGACTGCAAAAGTCTGTAAAAATCCAGAATGAGGAAGAGAAATAAAGATTGCCTAGAAAGAATGAAAACAAGAATGCCTTTAGACTTTTTATTTTTTAAATATGGAGTACCCGAAGACAATGAATTCATACTTGTACATTTCCTAGGGGGTAAATGTGGTAACCATAGAATTATATAGTTCAGGTAAATAGTTTTCCATTCATGGAGACCAAAGTTTTAATCACTGACGAGTTAAGAATTTTAGATAACATACATTAACGTATCCTTCAAAATACCACTTTTAGACTTTTTCCAAAATTAATTAATACTAAATTCCAGACAGGTTAAATTATGACATAAATTGACTTTCTTAACAGGCTAAATGCCCTGAACGCAATTTACCTCTGGGTGATTTATTGCCAGATGGACTGTACAGCTCAAGTGAATGTTTCTCAGTGCTTGCTGAAGTTATCTTTGATAATTACAGGATGGGTCTTGTGCTAGAAGGTTTTTTTTCCCGTGTTTCTTTTGTCTTTCTTTGTTTTATTTTGCTTAATTTGTTCATTTTGTCATGTGTCTGCCATCTCACACTTTATGGGAAAATCTTGTCATTTCTGAGGATGTTCTAAACTAATTACTCTTGCTGTCCTAAAAAAGTAATTGTTAATAATGCCTAATCTGCTTTGGAGACTTTGCTGGATGAAATTGCACCTAGAATGAGTTTTCTTTCTATCCACAAAAGCATACTTGAATAGAAAATTGTTACAGCTTCATAGTTACTAGAGACATGTAATGATTGTCTACAACTTTAAGTATTATATTGAATGAGTTGAGCCATTCTCATTGTTTTATTTTTGTCCCTGCCATTTAAAAATCTTCAGTGTAGGATTTATGTGTAGTCTCAGTTAACCTTTTTAAAAGTCCAGCTGATTCTGACTGATGTAAACTATGTAAAAATATGCAGTAATAAGGATAATAAAGAAATGCACTGAAATAATAAGTTACTATATCTCAGTGATGGGATTTTGTGTGATGATTTTCCAGCAATCATTGTAACTTCCCATATTTTTAGAAATAACTTTTATAATACAAATAAGAATTATATATGCAATTGGTCACAAATGGTATTCATTAAAATTAAAGGGAAAATATAGCAAGGTACAAAGAGTTTGTCACAATGGTAAAATTACCAATATTTTTTCTTTCATCTGATTTTCTGTATTTCCTATTCATATCTGAGGAATCAGCTTCTATCCTTCCTGTACCAGATGTAGCAAATCAGTGCCTTTGTCTATCGTATATGGGGAAAAAATCTCAAATTGTCTCTGAGGCAGTGTGGTTTTATTCTCTATGTGCTGTTTTTATTCTCAGACACCCCAATAAATCCCTACTATAAGGTACTTTTTCCTGCTGTAAAAGTCAATGAGAAACTAACTAGGACCGCCATGGCTATGTTTACTGGTCTTTCTGCATCTCTAACACACAAAGCCATCCTCCTTCCTTCTGATGATTAAGATCAATTACTCCTGTCACTGTGATGACTCTTTTCCCAGCCTGACAGAAGTTACCAGGCATCAGCCGTAGCTTAATGTTAAATGGGTTTCTTAGTAGGGATTCCAAAATAATGGCAGAGGTGGAGGTTCTCTTTTCACAAAAGCTCTTCCACCCCCTGCTTCCTCCCCTGTCTTGGTGGTGAACAATAAAACTATGTTCTCTGGTAAAGAGTTGTTATAATAATCATGATCATCACCATGACAATGATACCCTTAGGGACATTTAAATTGTCATTGACTAAAAAGTAGTATATAGGAGCAACTAACATCCAACCTTTCTTTCTTCCTTGCTTTCAGGTTATTCTGGTCTTCCTTTAAAAGTTATTGGAGAGGATTAGTAAACCTGAAATCATGGAGGGGCGCCTGGGTGGCTCAGTCGGTTAAGCGTCCTACTTCAGCTAAGGTCATGATCTTGCAGTTCGTGGGATGGGGCCCCTCGTCGGGCTCTGTGCTGACAGCTAGCTCAGAGCCTGGAGCCTGCTTCAGATTCTGTGTCTCCCTCTCTCTCTGACCCTCTCCTGCTCACACTACCTCTCTCTCTCAGAAATAAGTAAAAAACAAAGCAAAACAAAACAAAACAAAAAAACCCCTGAGATCATGGAAAAGTCTAGACTGAGCATATTTGCATACTATAAGTTTTAGTTTTGTCTCGTCTTGCTTCTTTCCTTTGATTAAACTAGTTTGATTAGGCTAGCTTATGCATGTTGCTTGGAAATTATTCTTCACTGCTACTGTTTTGTATGTTTTAGAAATTTCCATTTGTATATGTGTTAAATCTGTTTCAATACTTTTCTTCTAATTTATTTTTTTGTTATTCATTTTGTACCATTTGTAAATGTAGACATTAATTTGTTTTGTACTTTCTTTCTTACCATTGGAAGTGTTCAGTGGTTTAATTTTCTTCTCTACATAAAACAGTATCCTGTCAGTTACTAATATAAGTGCCCATATTCTTCAGTGGAAGTTGTGACATTGTGGTTAACTTACTTACTTAGGATCCTGGTTCTTAGGTTTATGTTCTTTTTATGCTTGTTGAGCTTTTTATTCCATTGTGGTCACAAAGGTTTATTTGCATCAGATTTACATTTTGGAATTCACTGCAGCTGTCTTTGCACACATCATACTGTAGTGGAACCCAGGTTCATCCACCTGATGCAGAGCAGAGCCAATCACTGAGACATCAATGTTGCATCAAGGAGAGGGTTTATTCCTGGAGAGGAAGCAAAATGGGGAGACAAGAAGACAAGCCTCAAATCTGCCTTCATGAAGAAGAGAAAACAAGTTTTTATTTTATTTTATTTTTATTTTTTTTAATATTTTNACATTACATAAATATTGATGAAAAGGGCAGGGAAACTTATGACTATTTATGAGGAAAAAATGGAGCATGTGCCTTGAATAAACATATATGTAGCATATATCCCATGTTTACTTTGACGTTGAGACTTAACATCAGAATATGGCAAAATGAGTCCCTGATGTCAGAAGGTTATTTTAGGATGAAGAGAAGGGGCTCTGGTCATGCTCCCTGAGCTGGCATAAACTGGATGGGGTCTTGGGGTTGTTATTTTGGGTAAGGAAGGCAGGACCTTACTTGCTCCTAGATGGGAACCATATCAATTGACCTTGAGTCTAGGCTTCTACAGGGACACCTAGTAGATTTGTTAGTGGAGTCTGAAAAGACACAATAGCAGATTAGGGGAAAACCTTTTTTTGAAAATCAAGCTTTAAATTTTCTAGTAGTTTCATCCTCATTAACTGTATGGGCCATGGTTTAAATATGGACATTTGTTTTTCTCATTGGTGCCTGAAAAGTAACTTATTCTTATTTTGTAGGGCAAAATAAGATTTTACATCTTTTGCATGAAGTTATTCTTAGCATTACTTAGATCTCTATATTCTTGTTTTATTTAGCTTATGATCTGTCAAAAATTGAGATATTAGTGTAAAAATCACATAATTTAATTTTTCTGTCAATTTCTTCTTGCATTTTTAGGTTCTTTATTTTATAAATGTAATGGTAAGTGCATATGTTACTCTGTATCATCATAAAATAAGTGCATTGTCCTACTTAATAAATTCTACCTTGAAATCATTGTTGATGTTAATAGTGTGAGTATATCTTTTTGTTTCGTTAGCATGGTATGTCTTTATTGTTTTCATTTATATTCAGCTCTTTCAAGGCAGTTATTGAGACAGTATAAGTTTGGCTTTTTAGTTTTTTGCTTGGTTTTTGTTGACACTGAGAATCGTAATAATTATATATATATGTAAATTATATTCCCTATGTGTTTATTGTCAAAATTGGTATGACTGGTCTTGCTTTTGAAAAGTTCATTTATTTTGTGATTTTAAGTTTTTCTTATTCTATTTTCTGTTGTCGTGCTCTAAATTATGTGAATTTTGATGTTTGTATTTTTATAGCTCACTTTTTTCTTAAATTAAGACATATACATCCTATTTGGTATGCCTACTTTCTGGATATTAAGAATGCAGTTTGTAAATTAAGCCTGGTGTTCCTTCTTATCAACACAATTGTTATTCAGTTTGTTTTAGTTCTGGCTGTTTAAAACTTAGCTCTTGGGGCGCCTGGGTGGCTCAGTTGGTTAAGCATCTGACTTCAGCTCGGGTCATGATCTCACAGCTTATGAGTTCGAGCCCCACATTGGGTTCTGTGATGACCACTCAGAGCCTCGAGCCTTTGGATTTTGGATTTTGTGTCTCCCTTTCTCTCTGCCCCTCCCTGCTAATGCATTGTCTCTCTCTCAAAAAGGAATAAACATTAAATTTTTTTTAAAAAAACTTAGCTCTTTGTGGTGATATGTGATAGATTGCTTGAATCCTTGCAATTCATGTTTATTTTTCTATTTCTTAATTTTTGATGGACTTGTCAGAATAGAATTTCCTGATAAAAACTTTCTTTTGACTCTGCTATTTACGTTATTGNGGCATATAACAGTTACAGTTGTAGAAGAGAGAATTGTAGTTAATGTAATTAATGTAACCTTTTTTTCTACCCTTCTCTTGGTTAACATGATTCTCTCTGACTGTAGTATTCACTTTTTAGTATTGGAGCTGTGTAACCTCATAATATAGGTTTGAGGTGTAGTTAATATTTATTAAATAGTCTTACTAAGTGTTGAGACTTTCAATTTATGTTTACCTTCAGTTTACTATAGTTTTCCCATTATATCTGTTTAACTAAGACCTTTTTTCATTTGTCCTAGTCTCTTCTTTTAACATACTAATTTTCCTGTCCTCTCTAGTATTCACGTTTTTGTCCTTCTCTACTGAATTCCATGTAGTTTACTCTAGTATACCTTAAATATCACTAATTTCTCAATTTGTACTAAAATATTTTATACTGTTGATTTATACTTTTAATTTATTCTTTAGTTTTGTAATGTTATTATCTTCCTAAAATTGACTTACAATTTACCAGTTGCTTCTGAAGGGGAGCAGAATCTGCCATGCAAAAGATGCCGCTTTTGTATAAGAGTTATTTTGAGCCGGTTATTTAAAGAATCAAAAACAAAAACAAAAACTGAGAACCCAGGAGAAGCTCTAAAAACCAAACACAGGTTACCCTTTTGAGACTCATTTACATGTATAAAGGAAATCTGCATTCTTAAGGGTATCCATTTCTCTGTACCTAGAAGAGAAGAACTAAATTTCTAGAAACTCTTATAAGGGGAAAAAGCAAGGGCTTAAATTTACATAACAAACATAGCCTTGTTTACTGTAATTTTCCTGGTGACCTCAGTTAACTGGCCAATGTCTTCTTTTGTCTTCAGCTGGACATGTTATTTAGGGCGTGGTCTGGGCTGTTTCAAGGAGTGACTCAGTTTTTCCTGAGAATCTCCCATGTATACAGGAAATACACATGTTATTAAACTTTGGTCTCTTTTTTTTTTTTACTGTTAATCTATTTTTTCTTACGGGCAAGGGATGCGGTATCAGCCAATAACCTAAAAGGGTAGAGGGGAAATTATTTTTTTCTCCCGTAAACTTTTAATCTACTTATTAACTCATCTATTTTATGGAGTCTGTAAACATATAAACAAAAATCTCCCTATATTTTTTAAATGGTATTTTCTTTTCCTTACCTTGGTTTATTCAACCTTAAGTGTGTGAATGGGGCAGTCATTTTAAGTTTACCTTACCCAGTTGGATTCTGCACAAATGTGGGTGGTATTGGCGTAGAAAAATTTCACTTTACTCTTTTAGGCTTTTTGCCTGGTAAATTGATATTAGACAGAGTAATAGGGAAAACATTAATTATGTACATACAAGAGCTCCATTAGAATCTGAGACCCCTCAGGCAGTCAGGCACTTGAGACTTATATGCAGTCCTGAGCTAAGGAGAAGAGGGTGGGGTCTGAGACTTCAAAGGTGAAGAAGCCAATTCACTGGAAAATGGGAAAAGCAGTTGTTTGTTAAAAAAATGTTTGCTATGCCATACAGAGACAATGGGACAAAGAGAGGAATTTGATCTCCAAATCCTTTCTTCCTGAGAGAGGTGGTAGTTCTCTTCCTGAACCAGACCCCCTATCTAAATTCTTTTAAGCAGTTGAGAGGGAAATAAAAGCTCTTGGTGGGTCTTTTGAGCCTTAATTGACTTAATTTCAAAGTACTCCACATGCCAAAGTGGCACATTTCTGTACCCCTTCAGTGGTATTTGCTTGACTCCTCTTCCAGGTGTTGCAAACATTTTTAAGATCAAAACCTTTAAATCTGAGCTCAGAGATTAGAAGCTGATTATTTATTTCCTGTATTTAGCTATTGAGCTTTTCAAGGTCATTGAGAAGATTGGCTACCTGGTAACTTCCTACTGGGATCACTGTCTCCCTGTATTTTCTGTCTGAATATTTTTCAAATTATGTTATATAAATTTTTAAAAAAATTTTTAATGTTTATTTCTGAGAGAGAGAGAGACTGTGAGTGAGGGAGGGACAAAGAGAGAAGGAAACACAGAATCAGAAGCAGACTCCAACCTCTGAGCTGTCAGCACAGAGCCCGACGAGGGGCTTGAACTCGCGAACCGTGAGATCGTGACCTGAGCTGAAGTTGGACACTTAACTGACTGAGCCACCCAGATTCCACTAAAAATTTTAAACCTAAGCAAAACTTAAAGAATTATAATCCAAACTTCAAAATAATCCAAAATTCCCAGCAGCTAGATTCTAGTTTTAATATTTTGCTATACTTTTGAAATTACACATGTTTGTCTTTCCATTCATCTCTCTATATATTAGTCCATCTTGTTTTTTATACATTTCAAATTGAATTTTAGATATTAATACTCTTCTTGCATCAGCAGGTTTGTTATTAACAAAAGTGAAATTTGTTTGCCATGTTTTCTCTCTTGATGTGAAATTTGTTTAATCTTAAATATACATTTGTTGATTTTTGACAAGTGCATATACCTTTGTAACCCAACCTTCTATTAAAACATAAAATATTACAAAACTACATTAAGTTTCTCATACCCCTTCTTTTAAAATCCTGGCCCTTACCCTTCCAGAGATAAACACTGTTCTGATATTTAAGAGAAAGAGAAACTTTTCCTTTTTTCTAACTTGTTTGGCCACTCTAATAATTATATTACATAAGACACATTCTCATGAGAAAAACCCGTTTAATTCATACATATGGGTGCTCCTAGGAATGAGTCTTAAAGAAGTATTCAGAGTAGGCAGCTTTTATATCTTTTAGACAAACCATAAATTTGTGAAGAACTGACAAGACATGGGAGCTTGGGTGGCTCAGCTGGTTAAGTGTCCAGCGTTGGCTATGTCAGGATCTCGTGGTCTGTGAGTTTGAGCCTAGCATCAGGCTCTGTGCTGACAGCTCAGAGCCTGGAGCCTGCTTCAGAGTCTGTGTCTCCCACTCTTTCTGTCCCTCCTCCACTTACTCTCTGTCTCTCAAAAATAAATAAACATTAAAAACAATTTTTTTAATAAAAAAGAATTGACAGGACAAAGTGGTTTGTGCTTAGAGTAGCAAACTAGTCAAAAAGTAACAAAAGGTTCGTTTATGTAACCTTCTTGGCCTTGAATTTCCTACCTCTACCTCTGGCCATAAGGATGCGTTTACCTTCCATGTGCAGGGAGGGTACATTTCACATCAGGAATTTATTTTCTGTTTTCACTGGGACAGAGAAAGGTCACAGTGTCCTTGCATTGACTGTTTATTAAGTACCTTTTTAAAAATTTTTAACGTTTATTTTTTGAGAGAGAGAGTCATAGTGTAAGCAGGGTAGGGGCAGAGAGAGAGGGAGACACAGAATCTGAAGCAGGCTCCAGGCTTTGAGCTCTCAATAGAGAGCCCAGTGCGGGCTTGAACTCACCAACTGCGAGATCATGAACTGAGCTGAAGTTGGCTTAACCAACTGAGCTACCCAAGCACCCCCTTAACTACTACCTTTAATTCAAAATAATTAATATGCCAAAGTGGCATATTTTGGGGCTGCCTCTCTGAAGCCCATCAGTCTGAACTCTTTTGTATAAGGCCTCTTTCACTCAGGATAGTAATTTTGAGATCTGTCCATATTGTTGAGTAGATCACTAAAATGTTACCTTTTACGACTAAGCACTATTCTCTTACATGAATATACCATAATGTGTCCATTCTCCAACTGATGAATACCTGGGGTGTTTATAGTTTTGGTTATTATGAATAATCCACTGTGAACAATTTTTGCATCTCATTGTGAACATATGTTTATATTTCTCTTGGCTAAATACCTGAGAGAAGAAATACTGTGTCATATGATAGATGTATGGTTCATTCATAACATACTTCCAGGCTTTTTCCTGAAATAATTATACTATTTCACATCCCCATCAAAAATATATGTAAGTTATGGGTTCTCCCAACTCCACTAATATTTGGTTTTGTCTTTCTTTTGATTTTAGCTGTTCTCCTGGATGGATACATAATAGAATCTCATTTGTTAGTAGACATTTATGTTTCAGAGAAAATTCATCTTTGGTATATGGGTGCAACGTAGTTTTGTTTTCAGACTTCAGAAACTAGCACTGATCAGCCTTGTGTTTTTAATACAGTTTTCATTGTTGATATGTGGTTGGGAAAGATGGTCCACAGGCCATGCAGCCCTGGACCCTCCAGGATTGAAGATGTCCAGTGCGATCCTTCAGAACAAATTCTGCTAGATTTTTTTAACACAGTTTTGTGTCAACTCCCAAAGTCCTCTATTTTTCTTTAATTGAAGTATAATTAAAATACAGTGTTACATTCATTTTAGGTATACAACATAGTGATTCAGCAATTACATATGTCACTCCAGGCTCACCACAATCAATGTAGTCAGCATTTGTCACCATACAATACTGTTACAGTATTATTTACTGTATTCTCTATGCTGTAGTTTTCACCTCCATGACTTAATTATTTTATAATTGGAAGTTTGTACTTCTCAGTCCTCTTTTTCTATTCTACCTATCTCCCACCCATCTTTCCTATGGCAACCAACAATTTGTTCTCTGTTCCCCAAAATTGTCTTTCAACCGGGACCAAAGTACATTGTATTTGGTGTAATTGGTTCGAATATGGTGATTGGAGCCCTTTCATGTTTTGATAACAAATGATGTTTTATCTCTATTTTTCATTATTGTCACTAATTTTGAAGGAAGTGAGAGTTGTACCTGGGTATTTACTTATTCATTTCTACATCTTCTCATAGGGAAATGTTTAAAAGGAAAAAAATCAACAGGTTATATATACAGTGTTTGAATTATGAAGCAACATTGCAAAAAGGCCCATTAATTCCTAAATCCATTTTTATCATTATATTCTAGTAGTAAGAGTGGAACTGTCTGCAGTTCATTTTTCATCACTATATTAATGAGTTTGGAATCATTTTGTTTTATTTTAATCTCTAATTGAA
>NW_027527870.1:37220-45116 GCF_008692635.1 Crocuta crocuta | reverse complement strand
CCCAAGCAGGGTTTTCTTATTGAAATTTAAAATAAGGAGATTTTCCATTTTGTTGGTAGATTGGTTTTGAGGCTTTATAATTTTATTTTTTTCAAACAGGAGCAATCAGTTTCTAAGCTGTAACATAACAAAAGCTCCTACCAATTCTAATATACTAAAAATACAATTGAAGTAACTTACTAGCTTGGGGGAAAAAAGAAACCTAAATAAATGTGCATTATGATATTAACTTTTCATTTTTCAGGGCAGAGATTAGAGTTTATGTCTAAAAGTTAATGTTCTGTTACTAAAAATTCTGATATCTAGTCAGTTTTCTAATTTAAAAGGCCAATTGGTTGTCACTGCTTGTACAGAGAAAACACTATCCTTCAACCAACTTTTTTCCTTTCTTCCCTCCCTTTCTTCCTCCCATCCTTCCTCCATCTCTCTCTTTCTCTCACACATCATTCTTTCTTCGCTCCCCTCCGCCCCTCTCTCTTTCTGGCTCACTTTCACATGTAGGCCCTAGAGGAACTCTTAATAGATATTTGGGAAAAAAATCCTGATGAAAATTTAAAAAATCTAGTGTTAGATGTGCACATTCACACTCACATACACACCAGAGGTTATTACACTCCCTCCCACAGAATTCCTACAGATGAGACCACTGAGGTCTCCAGGGAGTGGTCAGCTTCCCTTCCACTGCTATGGGTGGGCAGGACGGGACAGATTTAGGACGCAGGCCTTACGGGTTTCTGATGTCAGTTCTAGGTCCTCACCTGCCAACCTTACGGGTTTCTGATGTCAGTTCTAGGTCCTCACCTGCCAAGTCTCCGCGGAAATGGCAGAGAGGCGACAGAGCTGGAGACTGCCGAAATTCAGGCAGGGTGTGCCTTCTCCTTTGCGATTCCTTGTTGTCACCGCCTTGCGGTTTTCCCAAACCAGTTGCAACAATGGGCCAGCCAGCTGGGTTTCCTGGTCAGGGAACCAAATGTTACAGAATCTGGTCTGGATCACCTGGCAGAAGAACCAAGCAGCACTGAGGAGATCTTGGAAGGGAGGAAGCTTATTTTACACTGGTGGGCTCAGAGGAGATCACTCTCCAGAGGTCTGAGCCCAGAGCATCAACAGAGGTGACAATTTATAGTCTGTTTGTGGGGCAAGCAGGGTGGGAAAGAAAACCTGGAATGAGAGTCTTCGGGCAGGGACTAGAATTCCCCTATCAGTCCCATCAGCCATCTAACAGATTTTTCCCTGTCAGTCTCAGCTAGTCTTACAGGTATTCTGTCAGCTTCTGCAGAACAAGGTCTTAAATCAATCAGCTTAACAAGTTTCCTTAGGGTACGGTGGTCAATCATTCGTTTACTGAACATGTTTGGTTTCAGTATTGTAATTTATAAGAAATATTTATTTGGCCTTAGAAGTAGATCCTAACACTGAGCTCCGAAAACCTTTGGAATTTACTTTGATAAGAGCAATAAAGGTCTTTTTTTTATGTTAATGAGGTGACTTTTAGGAAATATTTTTTTGTAACCTAAAGATGGGGCTGGTTGCCTGAGGAGCCCATCATGTTTTTAGAGGGTTGGAACCTCCAGTACCCACACCCCACCCCCAACCTCCAGGGAGGGAAGAGGGGCTGGCAGTTGAATCAGTCACCATGGCCAGTGAATTAATCAGTCATGGCTATGTAATGAAACTTCCATTACAACCCAACAGGACAGGTTTCAGAGAGTTTCAGGGTAGGTGAATACCTGGAGGCCCACAGGAGAGGGTATGAAGGCTTTGTGCTCTTTCCCCATAGGTTGCCCTTTGCATGGCTTTCATCTGGCTGTTCCTGAGTTGTATCCTTTTGTAATAAAGCAGTGATGGAGCAAGGATAATGTTTCTCTGCGTTCTGTGAGCTACTCCAGCAAATTAGTCAAACCTGAGGAGAGGGTCTTGGGAACTTCTGATTTATAGCCAGTTGGTAAGAAGCACAGGTGATAATCTGTACTTCAGTTTGGCATCTGAAGGGAGTAGGGGGAATGAGGGAGGCAGGTTTGTGGGACTGAGTCCTCAGCCTGTGAAATCTGATGCTCTCTACAGGTAGATAGTATCAGAATTGAGTTGAATTGTAGGACACCCAACTGTTGTCTGGAGATTTACTTGGTACTGTGTTAGAAACATGCCCTTCCACACATTGGAAACTGAGTCTCAGCACTATTTGAAAAATATTATCATAGTATTGTTTCATTTGCTTATTTTTAATAAACTGTTTTTCAATATTATTCTTCTATAAGTATGTGTAGCAATATAAGTTCCTAGTCTCTCTTGAATTATTAGTATCATCATCCTTGGTTGGCTTTCTGTTTACTGGGTTCTTTCTTACTTTGTTTACTTACATAGTTTTCTGAAAAAGAGCATGAGAGAAAAGTAGTATGAGTTATTGTATGTTTAAAATATCTTTGTTCTCTTTTCATCTTTGATGGATGGTTTGGCTGAAAGTAGTTTGAAATAACTGTCCCTCAGACTTGTTTCATTTTCTTCTCATTTCCTCTGTTGCTGTTGAGAAGTTCATTGCTGTTCTATAGGAAAATTTTCCTTTCTTTTCACTTGAAAGCACTTTGAATATTTTCTGTAAGCCATATTCATCTCTCTTATCCAGTTATTTTGGTTATACCTCCAAAGCAATGTTAATTAATAGTTCTGACAATGGACACCTTTTTTCTTCTACATAATTCTTGGTGGGGGAATGCTTTTAGGTATCCTCATTAATCACATTAATCACAAAATCACCTTTGTCCTCGTACAAAATCTTTCCTCTTTAACTATTGATGCATTAGAATTGGTGGTTCTCTTTAAGGTGTTCAGTTTCTACATCCATTCTCTGACTTCTGTCTGCTCTCATTTCTCTGTAAGATTGCTATCTTGATTCACTCTGTTGAACTTTTAGGTTTTTACCCTTTTCTTCGACAAACCAGTAAGGTTTTAAAACATTTGAGTTTCTCATATTTATTGAAAAGACAAAAGTTATTTGTTCTCATGATATTCTTCATATCTCTTTTGAACAGTTTAGATAAACTTCTAGTCTCTCCTTCCAAAAATACCCTTATTTTCAGGGCTCCTGGGTGGCACAGGTTGGTTAGGCATCCAGCTTCGGCTCAGGTCATGATTTCATGCTTTGTGAGTTTGAGCCCCACATCAGGCTTTCTGCTGTCAGCTCAGAGCCCACTTCAGATCCTCTGTTCTCCTTTCTCTCTGTTCCTTACCCTCTCATGCTTGCTCGCCCTCTCTCAAAAACAAGCATTAAAAAAAATCTATTTTCAATCACCTGCATTCTAGTTTCTATTCATACTACTGCTTCTCCTCTTGTCAAGGTTATCAACAGTCATCTTGTTGATAAAACCAGTTGATTTTCCAGACCTCATTTTGTTTGATAAAACACAACCATTCATAAATGTTGATCACATACTTGCCCTTAAAAAACACTTGATTCAGTTTTTAATCACAACATATTTTCTTTTCTTTTTACAATTCTGGTGGTCCTTTTTGTTTTTATTTCCTCTTGTTGATGAATTTATTCTACCCATGAATGTTGGAATCTTTGGGTTTTAGTCTGAGGCTATGTCAAAGGAACAACCCTTTCTCTGGACACTCCCACTACTGGACGGTTCCACTACTCCCAGGACTTGAGTGGCTATCTGGTATATAGCTAATATATAAACTAACATTTCCAAATGTTTACCTCCAACCTAGGGCATTCCCTTCATCTTCAGGTGCAAGAAGCCAACAGCTTTATAGATATTTCCATCTGGATTTCATATTAGGAACCCTGCACAAATCATATCCAGGTGATAGGATTATCTTTACCACCAGAACTGTTCCTCCTGAAGTATCTACCTTATTGAATAATGCAGTTACCCTAACAATAAAATTATTATACCTTTTTCTTAACTAGTTTTCTACTTTATGCCCAGTTTTCAATAAATCACCTAGTCTGTTGGCTATAATTTTAAACGTCTTTATAAATCTGTCAGAAGAAACTAACATTCTTCACATTGGCTGACTTGTCATGACTCAATTCAGACCGAGATTTTAGTCTCTTGTAAACTTTACTCACTTCTGGCTTAGGTTGGTCTTCTATTTTCTTAAGCACCACAGACATTTGTACATCATTATAGTGTATTGCATTATATGTCAAATATTGATTTACTGTTTATATTTTCCACTAGATTATAAACTTTGTGAATGGGTTGTTCTCTCTAGTCATTGAAAAACTACCAACTAGCAAAATGGCAGGTTTAGTATGCTCAGTAAATATAGCTCAAATTAATTAATTAAAGAAACCATTTGAGATGATTTATCAGGTGTTGTCATTGCCAGTGATTGTCTCATAATCCAGAGGAGAAAATATATTAATTATATTTCCTTAAGAAAAACTTTCCCTGACAAAATCTCAGATAGAAAGGGTAAAGTTTTAATATTACTGGGAAACCTTTTGACTAATATATCTTTAAACGTTATTTTTGTGTAATCATGAATTGCTACAAAATTTTCATTATTTTACAGTTAAGATAAATTTTTGAGAGTTGTTTTATTTTTGTGGGAGAGAGAGAGAGAGAAAGCACGTGCGAGAGCATGGGTAGGGGCAGAGGGAGAGGGAGACAGAATCCAAAGCAGGCTCCAGGCTCTGAGCTGTCAGCACAGAGCCCAATGTGGGGCTGGAACTCACAAACCTTGACATCGTGACCTGAGCTGAAGTCAGACATTTAACTGACTGAGCCACCCAGTCACCCCAGTTAAGACAAATTTAATAATAGCATGGTCTTCTCATCCAGAACTTTTCCTGAAAGTTAAAGAAGAGCATACTCACCCTGAATTTTATCAAATTGAGATATTGAGTTTCATGATATATAAAATTAGATGTAAGGAAATCAAAATCATTCCAAAGTTGCCATCTTTAGAAAGAGACAGTTACAGATTGCCTTTATTAAAGTTTGTGTGCTCCTTATATTTGTTTTTTTTATTTAGTTATTCATGTTTCAGGACATGCAAATATATGGTAGATTACATTGATCCTTCACTTGTTCCTGTATCTATGAACTGTGCCATATTATTTGTGACCTCCCACCTCTTATCTTGGTTTGGCCCAAGTGGTGTTAGCATATGTGATGTAAACAAAGACTTGAAATAGTCTTGCACATTAGGTTATGCACTCTCTTGCCTATGTCATTACCATGAAAATATTCCTGACATAGTCTAATGGAGGATAAAAGACATTTGGGCACAGCGAAGTCACCCAAGTCACCCCAGACAAAGCCATCCTGGATCAGTTGGCCATCAGATCACCTCAGCACATGTGAGTGAGCCCAGTCAAGATAGGCAAAAATCCTGAGCTGACTTCCAGCAGAGCATATGAATAATAAATGCTTACTGCTGTATACCACTGAGGTTTCGTAGTTGTTATTCAGTCAAAGATAATGGTTATGTTGCATTCCTTTCTGTATATGGAGTTCATTCAAGGTAGTTTCTGAAGAAGCATTGAGAAGTTACTGTCATGTAGTTGGCAAACTTGAAATCATTTTCTTTAAATAATTGAAGAAAGTATTAAAAATATTCTGACTTTGTCAATAAAACATAAAGAAACAGAAATGCAAGGAGTATTTTAAAGTACAAAGCTTCTGTTTGAAGGTATTGAACATCCCTCTTTCACTACTTCAGCTCTATGGGATGAGTCAGATGGCAGAGACAGTGTTACTTGTAAAACATTTCCTCTTCTTGGATCCAGATGATTTCATTTACCTGTTTCCCTTGCAGTGTGGCTAGAATTGTGTACTTGAGTTTTTACTGATAACGACGTGAGAGAAATGACATATTGTTTATGCTTCAAGGCAGTAGGGATGGATATGGGTTCTTCATGTTCATTGTGTCTCCTTCACATAAAGCTAAAAGTGAATAAATTTTAGTTATAAGGTTGTGCCAAAAAGAAATCCAGATCCACAGTGTACTTTTGAGGGAAAGTCACTAAGCAAAATCCTAGAATTAAATTTGACTGTGGCATGAGCAAGAAATAAATTTCGATCTATTTGTGTACTGTGGCAGCTAAGAGTAATTATTCTAAATAATACAAGGTTACAGTCTCAAAATCCTTTAAATACTGTGCAGATGAATATTCTAGGTATAATGTTGTATTCATTATCTATTGCTGCATAGGATATTTACCCCCAAACTTAGTAACTGCAAACAACAATATCAATTATTTAATAGTTTCTGTGGGTCAAGAATTCAGGAGTGGCTTAAGTGGGTCATTTTGGCATAGGATCTCTTCTGAGATTGCATTCATGAAGTTGGTTAGGCCTGCTGCTGTCATGTGAAGATAGAAGATCTACTTCCATACTTGCTCATGTGATTGTTGGCAAACTTCATTTCTTTGCCATGTGTGTCTCTCTATAGGCTTCTATGAGTACCTTCATTACAAAGCACCTAACTTCCCCTATAGCAAATGATTCAGGAGAGAGAATGCCAGTCTTTTATAATCTAATATCTGAAGTAATATACCATAACTTCTGCTGTATTCTGTTGATTACACGAGGCAAATCTGATACAATATGGACATAAATACCAAGAGAAGGGATCACTGGGGAACATCTGAGAATCAGTCTGCCACAAATAGAGAATGAAGAAGCCTGAGATAAACTGGAGAGTGGATTCCTTGCTAGACTATTTCTAGTTATGCTTGTTTTTTAAATTTTTATTTTTTAAAGTTTATTTATTTATTTGGGCAGGGCATGAGTGAGCACACACGAGTTGGGGGACGGGCAGAGAGAGAAAGGAAAGAGAGAATCCCAAGGAGACTGCTGTCAGTGCAGAGCCTGGTGTGGGACTTTAACTCAGGAACCATGAGATCATGACCTGAGCCAAAATCAAGAGTTACACACTTAAAAACACTATATGCTAGTCTAATGACAACTTGAAGAAGTAGTCAGGGGAACTGTATGGATCAGGGTAAAAGATGGGTAACAAGATGTTTAGGTGAAAGAGAAAATGATATGCTATTGAAATACATGTTATTCAGGGACACCTGAGTGACTCAGTCAGTTATATGTCCAACTTTGGCTCAGGTCATGATCACAGGGTTCGTGGGTTAGAGTCCTGCATCGGGCTTTGTGCTGATGTCTAGCTCAGAGCCTGGAGCTTACTTCAGATTCTGTATCTATTTCTCTCTCTGACCCTCCCCTGCTCATGCGCTCTCTCTCTTTCTCTCTCTCTCTCTCAGAAATAAATAAAACATTAAAAAAATTGAAATACATGTTATTTTCAGGTTGTATCTAGAGTAAAAAGAGAGAATGTCCTTTTGTGTATCTAATTTGAAATGGTAAGCTCTTCTTTTATTTCAGTTAGTATTGAGGGGCAGGTGGTATAATTGTCTGTTTTG
This sequence comes from Crocuta crocuta, assembly GCF_008692635.1. Classification (NCBI taxonomy): domain Eukaryota; kingdom Metazoa; phylum Chordata; class Mammalia; order Carnivora; family Hyaenidae; genus Crocuta; species Crocuta crocuta. Next base: position 37,723 of record NW_027527870.1, on the reverse strand, counting down.
AGTTAGAATCCTTAGTAGCTATCATTATATGTATATTAAAAGAATGTAAAAATGTAATTTGCATAAAATGTCATCATAATAATCTTTAAGTCATTTTGCCCACTATATAAAGAGGACCCCAAAGAAAGCCATCTGGCTAAAATTTTAATTCTCATTATTTATTGTTAAAAAAAAAAAAACTCATNATAAAATTGTGGTCATACCTTGATTCTCATGAAAAGATCCCTCTTTTTTTATGTTTTTCCCCCCGTATTCAATATTTGCAAAAAAATGTAGGAATTGGAGGAACATAACTATGAAAATAATTGCCATGTAGGTGGCTTATGAATTGAGGGAAAAAAGAGGTGTGCTGAATACTAAGGAATATAAAAAGAAGACTCTGTGTAATAGTTTCTGGAACTTGAAAAAATAGAAGTGTACTTCTAACATAGATTCAGCTAATGTTATCAAGTAATGGCATCTGTAATTGATAGAGGCTGAAAGAAGAATTCAGAATCTAAGAA
>NW_027527870.1:25265-36207 GCF_008692635.1 Crocuta crocuta | reverse complement strand
TATCTAACTCACAAAATGCGAGATCACTACCTGAGCTAAAATCAAGAGTCAGACACTTAACTGACCGAACCACCCAGGTTCCCCTATAGCCTATATTGGTATTTCCCTAGGGGAGTTCTGTTAAAATGGAAGTACCATTGAAGAAGTCCAGATTTTAAAAAAGCNGAATGATGGTGTTTATTTGTTATTATGAATAACTACTTGAAATTTCTGTAATAGTACCTTGTCTATCAATAATGATGGAAGATCTGTTCAGTAAAAGAGAAATCTTAAGGTATTTGAAATATTCCTGTTTATGTGCAAATCTAAGTAGAGCATTTTAGAAATCAGTATGTAGTACTGATTTTATGCTCTGTAACCATATAATATTGATTCCACTTTTAGGTTTTCATAGCAACTTGTGGGTCATCATTAGGATGGTAATTGGACACACCACTGATCTTGGATTTGACCTAGACCTGCTGCTCCCATTCTTATTTGTGCAGTATCTGGTGATCTGATGCTTAAATCATGAATTGTGAAATGAAGATAATAATGCCTGCTTCAAAGGACATTTGTGAGGATTAAATGAATAACTAATTTGCAAGAAATCCAGAATCTGAAAAGCACTACACAAATATTGGTTAACTCTCATCTCCATCCTTTACTGGAATTCAGGTTCTCATTTTTTAATACATTATTCTTCTTTCTACCATATTGTTCCATGTCACTCTTCCTGCTCTCATAGTGCTGGTCTCTAAACAGTTCCTGCACTTGGAGCCACTTAGAGCCTGCTGTTTCTGATATGCTGGCCACTAAACATCAAAATAGAACAAAAAATAGAACAAACTACCTGAGCAGCTTATTGAAATTTTTGCATTAAATAAATAAGACTGTAATTTCAAGGCTCTGGTGTAAAACAGCAGGCAGCAGTAATTCAGTAAAGGGGTAACCTTCTTTGGAATGATCTGGATCATGTACTGGCTGTTTACTTCCTGGTTCCTAGTTGAGTTCCAGAAAGATGAAATCTAAGAAGTGTGTGCACTGGATTAAATGAAATGTAATAGTGTTGTGGGTATTTGGACATAATGTATGAATATATAAATATATTTATAGATGTGTAAAGTAACACAGCTCTTTCCTGGATAATAAGATGTCCATGTGGAGTTTGCTTACTATTTCTCGAATCACCCTTATCTTGAATCATTCTCCTATCTGAATAATTTCAAGAAAAATAAAACACAATTTTACTTCTAAAATACTTTCCATGCACTGCCACACTAAAGTCACAGCATAACGTTAGTGTCATTAATCATAAGCCAAAATACATGTTTAATATTCAACCAGGTAAATAGTATAAGTATTTAAAAAAATTCCATCCATTGTTTCCTTTAGCTCCTGTGCATACCAGTATTGGGCAATGTAATGCAGTTTTCATCAATGAAACTGATTTTCGTCAGTGTTTCCCACATTGGTCTATAAATGCCTCTAGAGCACAAATCATATCCTTGTTCTCCTTGTATTACAAATAAGCAAAATAAGACTGATATTTAGTAGTTCTCAATAAATTTTTGAATGGATGGATAAAATATGAGGGATGACTAATACAGCCACAGGTAGTTGGAGAAAATTCATTTGCATGATGACATTTAGTCTCTCTCTCTCCCACCATACCCCTCTTTCTCATTTTGATTTCCTGTTTTGTTGGATTTGCTTTTCTTTTTCTTCACATTCCTTTAGGTATAATTTACACATCAGTGATGCCACCTATTGTAAGTTTTCAATTCAGTGAGTTTAAGTAATTCTGTGCCTTTGTTCATTTCTTGCTGCAATCCAGAACACATCACCAAAAGCTTTCCATATTCCCATTTTCAGTCAGTCCCCACCCCCACTCTCATCCACTTTCTGTATCTGTACTTGTGTTTTTCTAAAACTTTCATACAAATTGAAAATACAGAATATGGTCCTTCGTGACTGGCTTCTATCACTTAGCACAGTGTTTCCAGCTTCATCCATGCTGTAGCATGTATTGGGAATTTTGTTCTTTTTTTTGCTCAAATGTATTCCATTGCATGGGTGTACTATGCTTTCTTCATCCATTCATCTTGGTTTTGCAGACCTACTCTTTTTGGGGACTTTAATCTTTCTTTGAAGTCTGCCAGTTCTTGCTAATTGCTGGGCCGGACTGCCCTCCAGCCACAGGGGACAGAACCTTTTTATATGCTTCCCAGGAGGCTCTCTGGTTTTTACACTTGGCTTTTAATTGTCAGTTAATCACTTTAAGGATTTAAGAAGACAAAGAAATAAAAAACAAACCAAAAAAGTTTTCCACAAGTGTGAATTATGTTTAACAGTATCTATTTCCACTGTCTTTATAGAAACTGTTTATTTCATTTTTCTCAAATGCCTGGTATATGGTATATCACCACGTGTACTACTTCATTTCTTTTTACTAGTTTACCGCCTCAGTTGACCATAGTAAAAATTTAAAAATGTTTTACTTTTACCTGTTCCAAGGAATATGTGTGCTCTACCTACCAATAGTGATGGAATCCTCATTGCTCACTGAACAGTTGAAAATCCTTAATGTCTGCTCTCTCTGACCACTTCTGGCCCAACTATCAAAAGTGGGGTTCCCCAAGGAGATGTGTGCACACAGATTTTATTAGGAAGAGCTCTTGGTATCAACATTAGTCAGCAGGAAGGAATTTGATGGAAAGGGGAGGTCAGGCTGTGATGCAGTGTCAGTGCAAGCTTCATACAACTGACTGGAGAGCTCTGAAGCCAAGATGGCCCTACAATGTTGTCCAGAGTTGGAGCAAAGGAGGCATGCCTTTATAACTTAGCACCACTTAGCTAAGTAACAGTGACTTTGAGCAAGTTAACTCCTTAGTGGAGCCACTTCATGAGGAAAGCTGATAGATTACAGCTGTCTTTCAGCACCATTCAGCACCTGGGAGGAATAAATCCTTCTGTCCTAAAGGAGAATCCAGGTGGCATAACACAGCATCCACTATATAGAGCCAAAAGGAAGTTGTAACTAATGATAGGAGGGCTGTGAGGTAAATTGAGGCATCAAGGATGAATCCAAGGTTTTGGGCCTGAGTAAATGGAAGGATGGAGTTGTTAACTGAGATGGCAAAGGCTATAAGTGAAGATTTTGGAGGGAGATGTCAGGAATTTCATTTGGGCTTTGTTGTGTGTGAGATGTCGATTAAACGTTCAGGTAGCTATGTGAAGTTGACAGTTGGATATATAAGACTGTCAAAGACTCAAGGTGATTTTATTAATAACTGCCAGTATTTTTCAACTGCGCTTTCCAATTCTAAGGTTGTTATTTTGTTTTTGTTTTCTCCTGACCTTTGAAAATATTTCCAGTCAACTTCCTTACCTGAAGTACTTCGTTGTGCGTTCTATTTACTGAAACCTTAGAAATCTAAGAATAACTTTTTTTTATGTATTTCCACTCTTGAATGGCAATGTGAATATATTTTAATTTCTGTGGAATGCTTAACTTTTCTTACACATTACTATCTTTTTTCATGCATACGTATTTGTGACTGTTTCTGGACTTTTTATTTCAGTTGTAGTTTATTCTCATAAATCCATCCTTTAATTATTGTTTGTTGACTCATTCTTGACCGTAATCAACAGCAAAAAGCTATCTACACCCAGTGTTTGAAGATACATTGATTGAATCTGGCTCTTTCTCAATTACTAAGGTCAATTAATTTAATATGGGGCATATGCTAATACTTTAAAAGTAAAAAAAGAAAATGTCAAGGATTCCTGGTTAATATTGTTGCCCAAATTATGCACATTTACTTGGGATTGTTAATAACAAATCAGATGCTGACATATTTTTGTATTAATTATCCCTATGGTAAGAGGCCATATAAAATACTTCTTTTTTTTTATTTGCTTTATTTTGTTTTTTTACAAATACNTTCCTCGTAGGACTGCCTTTGCCGCATCCCATAGAGTTTGGATTGTTGTATTTTCATTTTCACTTGTTTCCATATATTTTTTAATGTATTTTCTAATTGCCTGATGGGCCCATTCATTCTTTAGTAGAGTGTTCTTTAACCTCTATGTTTTTGGAGGTTTTCAAGACTTCTTTNTTCTTCCTGGAGTTTCTTGGAGGAGAGTTCTTCCATTTCATCATTTTGGTTAGCTTTCTATCCTTTGTTAATTTTAAAAGCTTGTTGTACACACATACCCTGTGAAGTCTGCTGTATTAGAGAGGGTTCTTTTGACTGTTCTCTTGGTTTCTCTTGTTGAGCATTTGGTTATTTTGTTTCTGTACTGGTAGTGGTATTTGGGACTCTCCACCATGTGTCATTTGGCTTGTTTCTTGAGGAAGCCCTGGAAAAAGAAAACAGAGAACCACAGAGGGAACAGAGGTACACAAACGCATAGACAAAACCAATAAACAAGCAAACCCAGGCTCAGGTAAAAACAGCTATAACAACAACGAAACAGCTATCTGGAGGGGATGGGCATGGTTTGGTATAAGCTGGTCTTGTCTCCACTGTGTCTGCTGGCCTCCCTGAGGCCCCTCCTTGGTGGTTGTGGGGAGAAGAATGGCCTTGCCACAGTCCCTTCTCAACCAAGCATTGCAAATCACTTCTTCGGTCCCATCTCCTTGTGCTGAGGATGTAGCCAAGGCAGGCTGAGTTCTATGCCCCACACCCGGCCTGTTTCCAGGTCCCAGTCCAGAGGCTCTGTTACACTGCCTTGAACAGTCCCGCAGGTCGCTGCTTCCCTGTTGCCTGGGAGTTGAGTGGGGGGTCGGGAAGTGTCAAAGCCTCAGATCCGTCGGGGTCAAGCAGGGATACAACCCGAGTGCGTTGGGGGAACGTAGCAACTTCAGGTCCGTAGAGTCCGTGTCACTGCAGCGCGCCGCCACCACTTCAGCGGGCTGCTGCTGCTTTACCGGGCGCTGGTACTGCTTCTCCGGGTTGCCGCCGCCACCCCATATAAAATACTTCTGATTTTAGAATGTATTCTCTTTTTATTACTAGTTTCAAATACTCCTTTTGTTAGACAATTAGGAATAAGACTAGCAAAAGTTTGTTACTCAGATATCTTAATATCAACCCAGAATTTTTGATTTGTGCATTAAAGATGAATAGAAGTTTATGACATGAATAGGGGTAAGGAATCCAAGTAACAAAGAAGAGTAAGTCCAGAATAGTATCACTGAAGGTTATGTTCAAGGAAATGAGGTTGAGTGAGTATATGGGTAGAAACTAGCCTCTTTTTGAACTTAATTCCATATTTATCAAATAATGGAATATATTTGGCTTTAGAATCACAGAAGTTATTTATTTTTATCTGTGACACTAGCAAGGTAATAAGGATTCTTACACGCTGACCATGCTTTCTTGCATATTTCTGCTGTTGAGTTTAGTGACAATAACGAAGTCAAACAAGTTTGTAGACAGATCTTGGACTTCAAAAGATTACAGTCAATAATTATGGTGAATCTGTTTCTACAGGTTAAATTCAGTGGTCCTCTCTTAGAAATGTTCATTCAGTGACACTTGAGTAATAAGACCATGAATTAAATTAGGAAGAGAAAGTAAGTCTCTAAAAAGATGTTACTTTTTCAAAGTCAACCATAGTGACTAAATTGGATTAGAACCCTAGTGCCTTGAGCACCAGTCCAGAGCTATTTCCAGTATACCTCAGGATCACAGAATTCAAGGCCTCAGTTTGACATTTATTTTCTATTGTAGATTGATTTCCTAGGGAAAAAATGAAATGTTCTATTGTGGTCCTGTGTGCTTTATTGACCACTTAAGCTCTAATTGATTAAGAAGGCTCATGTACTATCTTTTAGCTTTTATATTACTGCAGATTTATTTCGATAAAGCTTCTTCAGTGATGGCTGATTGCAACTACATATATTAATAAATAATACTACTAATGTACAAACAGTTATTACAGATTTATCTGTTTTATCGGCCTGCCTTAGCCCAAATAAAACCATTAGTGTATTTTTTAGTACTTCAGAGGAGTTTTATAATTAAGCTCATGTGTAAATGGAGAGAGGCATGACAATGGAATGTAGTCCTCAAATCCTTCAACTTTTGCTGACTGCAGTGACAAGCACAGAAGCCAAAGAAGGGTGTTCATTATATTTATGACTGTGTTATAAATGATACTTTTTGTTTAATAGTTTTCTAAAAATGTAGTATTTTGATTAAGTCTAAAAATTTTTTATCCTACCCAAGTTACTGAAGACTCAAAGGGACTTGATAACTCTTTAATATTTCTTATCCTTGTATTCATTTAATACTAGCTTGGTTAATTTTTCCTGTGTATTGATTATTCAGAGCAACATGGGTATGATTTAGTTTACTTTGATATGCTAAATTAACCATTCTTTACTGCAAACAAAATTAATTTAGTGTAAACACATTTTTGAGAGGGAGCTAATAGTAGTCCCTAAATGGAGACAAAGATAACTCCTCTTATGATTTTCCTAGTCTCAGCTGACAGTATCCACTGCAGTAATACAAAAACNACCTTTCTTGTTATCCCTTGTTTTATGTCCCCAAAAGCTGTATTAAATGCAGAAGTAGGAATGGGATATAGAAGCGATGAAACAATGTATATATTGGTTTTTAATATTTTAAGCTACAGCCTGAATGTAAGAATCATGGTACATTCCCTTCCTTTTATAAACTATGTATTAGACTTAGAATTATAAAACAAAATAGGGCATACAAAATAAACCTTTATTATTTTTTAATAAACCTTAACTCAGTCTGTATAGCTAGGATTCATACTGAATTGCATGCTTCAGGTCTGTCTATTTCATTGAACATTATCATGAAATGATACAATATAATCGACATTTTTAGGGCACTCCAGTCAACTCCAGAAGAATACACATTTTTTCCCTAAATCCACAAGGAACATATACCAAGACAGGCCATATCCTGAGCCATAAAACTAATCTCAAAAATGTAGATGGATTAAAACCATATAAAATATGCTCTTTATTTGGGGATAAAAAAGAAGTATGCTCTTTGACCATAATGGAAACAAACTAAGAATCAATGATAGAAAGAAAGAAAAATCTCAAACACTTACAGATAAGATGACATATGTTTTTTTGATAACATACTTTTAAATATTTTATAGGTCAAGGAAGAAGTCTCCAGAGAAATAAAAAGATACATCAAACTCAATGAGAATGAAAATACAAGATATCAGAATTTCTGGGACATAGCTAAAGTAAAACTGAGCGTAAAACTCATAGCACTAAATATTTAAAANAATTTTTGAGTTGCAAAAGAGGAAAAGTCTTAAGTCAATAATCCACACACCTGCTTCACGTAACTAGAACAGAAGAAAACAAATCCAAAACAAGCAGAAGGAAAGTGATAAGAGCAGAAATCAAATAAATTGAAAAAACAAAACAGTAGAGAAAAGCTTTGAAACCAACTGCTGGTTCAATGAAAAAAATCAGTAAAGTTTTTAACCATAAGATAGAGAGGACAGGATTTACTAACATTAGGAATGAGACAGTAGATATCATTACAGATGGGTAGGGGGATTCTGTGTACAGCTAACAAACTCTGAGTGGGATTGGTATGCCGGAAACTGCTAAACTCTGATGAAATAAATCACAGAATATTTGAGCAAATGAAAAGATAGGCCATGTTCATAGATCGGAAGACTGACCATTAATTATTAAGATGTCAGCTTTCCCTAATTGGCATATATATATTTAACACACTTAAGTTAGTTACTTACACGCACACTTATGCACCAAGAGACACTAATTAATCAATATTCTCCCTACTGCTATTTTTAATGGATATTTTTTCATTTTCTTTTCTTAAATTAACTTCTCCATGATGGTTATTAAATTATCTACTGCAGCCCTGGCAAGCAAAGGTAGTTTCTCTCAAAAGCAGTTTTGTTTTCTCATAAATGTTAAAATTTCACACACCAAAATTTAGCTCATACTAATATCCCTCTGGCAGGATTTCCTACAGTGGATAAATGGGCAGAAGACATGAACAGACACTTCACTTCTCATTTAAATACTTCTCATAGGTGCTTCCATAGCACATTTGACTTAATTGCTATTAGGTTTATCACATTATATTCACTTACTTGACTGTTGAGGTACAAAACTCTTTGGCTATTTTTTCTGATTCCTGATTCAAGTTTCATTCATTCGTTCATCCAATAAATGTTTTCTCTTTGCCTATATATGTGCTCTTCAATGCCAAATTTAGAGTACCTTTCTTAAATTTCTCATCCTGCTGTGATTTACATATTGGTTTGAGGATAATAGGAAATTTGTATTTTTGTCTTATTTGCTTAAAAATATAGCAAATTCTACTAACTTTTTCACATAATTAAAGCCAATGGAATATGAATGTAATTGGTAAGTATATATAACTTAACTCTTTGTTCAACAAATATGCATTGAATAAGCCACTATGTACCATACTTTTTGAAACACATTGAAAAACATTTATCTGGTTTGTGTTTTCATGGAACTTAATAAATGATAATGACCAGGTTTATACAACTTTTTCTGTTTCTGATATACACAATCAACATTATAATGCTTTAATCATATTCATACATTTGGACAAACACAGTTTTAATAGTATAGCTGCCCCTAAAAGACATGTTGTGCCTCAAATGACCATTTGAGCAAGAAATTTTAGTGAAAAATATGCTTAACCTATTTTGTATGGCTTTCACCCTTGTAAATATTAAAAAATAAGGATTCATGTTTATCATAGAATACAGTTTTGAGCCTCATATCTTTTGCAGTTGTAGAATGTGTTAATTGCTAAAGTTTTGATATTTTAAGATTCATGATAGCATTTTAATCAAGTGATAGCAGAAAAGATTGACAAAATCATAAAATGGTTTTGTCTGTAGCTAAAATTATTCTCTAATTGGAAGACTCATCAAAATATGCTGATCTCTTAGTATTACTTACCATTTCAACTACAGGAGGCTATTTGCATTGAACATGGGAGAGCAGAATCAGCTTCAAATCAACCTTTTAAATTTAGTGAATAGAAATGTTTTTAGGAGTATTACCATAATACTGCCTAACAAGTATTTTGGGTTTTTTTAAGGATATTAAAAATGTATTTCTTTTTTTCTCTTGGTTTATTCCATAGTATACATTTTTGCTATAATTATGTTGATTTTGTTTTACATTTTATGTATCTGTTGTTTATTGAGAACTATATGTTCTAGGGGGTAGCTGGAACCACTGTTAATATACTTGCTGGGATGTAGTTTTAAATTCCCCTTAAAGGTCTTACTCAGTTCTGGATCTCTCTAGCTTTATTCAAGAGTAGTGGATATCTCTTTTGGGTGCTTGGTCCAAGAATAGATTCTCAACTTACTGTTTTTAGCTATAGTTAGATAAAACTAATCAGCAATGTTTTAAAGGAAGACAGTGACCATAATATATAAGTGAATTAAATTATATACACTTTTATTAAATAAACAAGTTGTGATTTATTATATTGTGCATTCTTTCTAATATTTGGATTTCTACTGTCTTAATAAGAATAGAGAATGAAAAAATAAATCTGAAATCTTAGTAAAGTCCAGAGTTTCCCTACTCTATTTCTGCAAATGCACAACCAAGTCCCTGAATCTTTTGTACTAGCATTAGGGGCTCATTTATATCTATCACTGAGAAATTTTATTTCTCAAATTAATCTGGATAATTTTCTCCAAAAAGCTATAATACATATATGATGGATTTTATAAAAAAAAAAAATGGTAAACTGCATATTTTTACTTTGCCAAAACATCTGAAAAGGCCACACTGGGCTACATACATTTAGAAGACTTTGCCACACACTAACAACTTCTGAAATGTCAGATTATGAAGTTTAAAATAAACAGCTCATTGCTGAGCACTGGGTGTTTTATGAGAGGTGTTCAGTCACTACACTGTACCTCTGAAACTAATATTATACTGTATGTCAACTAACCTGAATTTAAATAAAAACTTTAAAAAATCAAATAAGTGGCTCTTGTTACAGATAACAAATGTTCTATCATTATCAAAACACAAGCATAGTTTACACCCCCTTCAAAAAGTTACCAAATAAAATTACGATTTTCTAGACTTGAATAATTTGAGATTGCTTGTGTTGTAGCAACATGATTACATTTATATGGTAGATCCTGAGGATGATGTGTTGCATTTATTTTATTTCCAATACCAAGGAATATAAATATTTTGAGTGGAATGTACACTTAAACTTTTTATAATAATCTGTCATAGGAAACTCTTTTCCAATCTCTAGACATATATATACTTAGGTAGATGGATATAACACACATACTAACATAAACATATGTTATATGCACAGGATAAAAAGCATATGAAATTATAAATGTTCAACTTTTCCACTATGCTTCACTATAAGGATCCTTAGCTCCTTTCCTAAAAGGTATTACTATTTTCTGTAGATACTTGTAATGGAGAACAGTCTATAGCAGCATGTGGAATTCTCCCTATATCTTTTTTTTTTTAAAGTTTTATTCTGTTTCATTAAATGGCTGCACATAAGCTTTTAATCATTCTTCAGGTGTTGGACATGCAGGTTTATTTTTGCTGTTGAAATCAATATAAAATTTTAAACGATCTTATAATTGGTTCTTGTCATAGTTTTTCAGTAAGAGTAGGGGGTAATTTCCTGGCAAAAAATTGCAGGGTCAAGGAGTTTCTCGAGTTTAAATTTTCTTGAACATTGAAAATTGGCCTCCAAAAAATTTAAATTTATTAAGATGCTCACACGTAGTTTTAAAACGGATGTTTTTTCCACACAATGTGCCACATCATTTTACTTTTTATAATCTTATAGTTGAAAAAAATGTTGCCTGCATTTCTTTAAGTTAAACATCTTTTATATTTTTAGTCATTTGTATTTTTATTTTCTTAACTATC
>NW_027527870.1:21076-25143 GCF_008692635.1 Crocuta crocuta | reverse complement strand
AAGCATGCAAATATTCACAGATGCTGCTTACATTTGAAAGTACTTGAAATTTTATGACAAGTTTAAATAATAATGTTATTCAGGGCTCCCTAGTTTTTCTAAATTTTCATGAAATTATTCTAGTGTTTTTTTTTTCTCATTAGGCATGATGCTTTCCTTGATTTTCAATATAGATACAGATAATTATTTTTGAAAATAAAGACTTGGAAATATTTATCTACCTATTCCAAGTTTTTCCCTTAAACAGCATAAGTAAGTCCTGGAGCTCTAATGCACAGCATAGTGAACAATACTGTATTATAAACTTCAAAGTTGTTAAGAGACTAGATCTTAATTGTTCATACTACAAAAAAGAAATGGTAATTATGTGACATGATAGAAGTATTAGCAAACTCTACATTGGTAATCATATTACAATACATAAATGTGTCAAATCAACACATTGTATACCTTAAACTTATACAAATGTTATATGCCAATGTTTTTTTATGCAGCATGCTAAACATACAATTTTTCTCTGATATAATTTAATTATATATCATATAAAATACACAAAGTTTTTATANTGATTTATATGTCACCTTTAATCTAAGAGTTGTAGAATAGTGTTTTGTCTGTAATTTTTAAATATTTTGAGATAATTTTAGATTTTCTTTCCTCAGTTTTAAATATTACTTCATTGTTGGGGCACCTGGGTGGCTTAGGTTGGTTAAGCATCCGACTTCGGCTCAGATCATGATCTCCTGGTTTGTGAGTTTGAGGTCCGCATCTGTCTGTGTGCTGACAGCTCAGAGCCTGGAGCCTGCTTCAGATTCTGTGTCTCCCTCTCTCTCTGACCCTTCCCCACTCAAACTTTATCTCTCTCTCTCTCTTTCTCTCTCCTCTCTCAAAGAATAAATAAATATTTGGAAACATTTAAATATTACACCATTGCAGTCAGAAAATATGGCCTTGTTTCCATTCTTAAATATATTGTAATTTCCTTTGGGATCTAACATATGCTCCAGTTTAGCAGTTCCCTTATCCTTTAGTGCCGAGTTCATATCCCCCAGACTCTGCTGTTTTCATTGTGCACCTTTGACCTTCCAGCTGCAAGTGTCCATATCTCTCTGACGCAGAGTTTTTCTGAAATTGTAGAAGCCTTTTCTTTTCCCATGTGTATTCCAGAAGGTCTGAATTTATGCATGCCCCANTATCAATCAAAGACTACTGGAGTATGGTGTATAAATACCCCTAGTTTTTCCTGTGTGATTAATCAGTGACAGGTAGTTTAATTATGCACCCTTTATGGGATGCTTTCCTTTTACCATATAACTTTTCCTTACTTATGTTTCTTATGTCCTCTAATAAACTTTTCACTGGAGTTCTTGTCTTAAGACTTACATCTGGAGGAATTCAAAATAAAACAGTATTAATTGAATTATTACATTTTTTTTCCTGTTAGATTATATGGTAAACTACTCAAAAACATTATGTGACTTATTCATTAGCTATTCGTAGTAGTTTAAAATCTGTTTCTCATTCATTGTTTCCCTTAATTTTGTTCTTACACTTTGCGTTTCATATTTTAAACATTTTGTTATGAGTAACTAAATGTTAATCACAAAACTTTATCAGTGTCAACAGTGCTTTTTGTAACATGCCCTTTCTTCTTTAAGAATTCTATATTGTCTATCATTAATATCATGACACAACTTGGTTCATACTTTTGCCTTAAGTCATTTTAGATATGCCCATTAGATACAACACATATTTGCTAGTGTCACTTTTATCTGTTCAACCTGTTACTTTCCATATGTGAACTTTTATCCCATTTCTGCTTACAGATATATAAATATTTGATCTTAGTTTTTTTATTTTTTGTTTTCATTAAATGCTTCCTTTGTTTTCTCTCCTCTGCTGTGTAAATTGTGTGTGGGTTTCTTTTTTCTAGAGTTTAGCTTTATAACCTTACATGATATATGATGAATTTTGAAGGATGGAAAGAACCTTTACAGGTTGACAAGGGTTGAAATTCCTTTCATAAAGAGAGATTAATGTGTGCCCTTGCACAGGAGGCCAATGTTGTTCTAGAGAAAATGAGAGTAGATACCACCTTGATGAAACACTAGTCCTTCCTCTGTTACTGTCTTTTAGGGGAGAGGAGAATTACTTATGGGGCCCTTTTATTTCTGGCATTTAAAGTCTTCATGCTTGAGTTACCTTAAAATATCAAATCCTCACTTTTCAACCCTTAAAAATAGTGCTTTAAGATAGTTCAAATTCAAGTGCTTCTAGTTTTGAAAATTTTGTTTTTCGGTGATTCTTGTTTTCACTTTTTGGTTTGGGAGACTGTGGGTATTAATCATTGGCATCATGTTTGTAAAGTTACTTATCAGTGCTTTTCCAGAAAATTATGATAAAAATGATACTAGTGATATCTAATACATCCTATTTACTATTAAACACTGGTCCCTGTTATTTATATATAGTAACTCACTTAAACTTTATGAGTTAAATGAGGATTATACTACATGCAACTATGAGTTGTATATTAGTACCACTATAAATTTATATCTGAAAAAATTGAGTAACAGAGGCTATGTATCTTGCCCAGAGTTTCATATCCCTTTAATAGCAGACCCAGGAGTTGATTTAATAATTCGTTATACTTGGCTACTGAACTTTAAACCACTTTTTAAGCATGATACTACATATACTCAGATAAGAGTCATCTTTTAAGACTACCTATCTGGGAGTATAAAGTATAGAGTATTCTACTCTTTCTGTTATTTATACCTAAAACCTGAATAAGATAAATGAAACAAATAGTAGAAGACTATGAAAGGTGGAGAAGAGAAGACTGGCTCAGCTAGGCTCTTGGTATTGTAGAAGAGGGTCAGAGCTGCATCCTCTGGAGATTTTTTTAACCTTCTGTGTATCCCAGCCTGAGTGTAGGAGAAGTTCTCAACTCAGAAATGCTGGCACATTCTGAGGAAAAAAAAAAAAAAAAGAACAATGAATGAAAAAAAAAAGGAATTAGTCTGTTTTTTTCTGGGCAGAAGACTGGAGGCAGTGGTTTTCAACTGAGAGTGATTTTGTTCTCCAGGGAATGTTTGGCAACATCTGGAGATATTTGGAGTGATGACTTTGAGGGTGGGGGAGCCCTACCGGCATCTCTTGTGTAGAGGTCAGCAATGTTGTTTAGGATTCTGTAGTGCACAGGGCAGCTCCCCAAGGCAAAGAATTAACTGGCCCAAGTATCAAAAGTGCGGAGGTAGAGAAATCCTTCTCTGAATGGTCCAAGCAGGGACCAGCGAACTGTGGCCCTGTTTGCCAAATCCAGACCACCACTTGTTTTTGTAAATAGTTATTCAGTGGAACTTTGCCTGTGTAAAATACATATAACATGTGTGTATGAGTTTGTGTGTGTGTGAGAAAGAGAGAGGGAGAGAGAGACTTATTATGGAAAGTTTTAATAGGGATAATTTTTGTCAAAATAACAAACAAGGATTAGCATTTAAGCAGAATCTTCTTGCAATGTGCAGAAGACTGAAAAGGGGGCCAAGCCTTTACTCTGTTTTTTGCTGAACTGATTTCACTGAGATATGGTGGCAATGTTGTTTTCCTGATCTGCATACTCTGGGGGAAAGATACTTTGCTATAGGCCTTGTGCCTTTCTGTTACACTTCTTTGCTCACCTGTTTCTCTTTGCTTTTGCAGATGTACTAATAATGTATGTAAGAAATAGCAATAGACAATCTCTAAAAATGAATATTACTAAGGAAAATATAATTGGCAGGAAAAATGCAATTATATTTCAAAGTATTTTCAGTAGAATTTATTACTTCATCATGCTTTCACTGTAATTTCTACATTGAANTGTATGAACTGATGACACATTGCAAATTCCTCATGAAATTTTTTCCATAGCATTATAAATTATCCTGTCTTCTAGATATATATTAATTACACAGGTGAAAATAGTAACTTGGCAGTAGAGACCTGATAGATACCTCTTTAACCTAGTGATCAAGGTTAATATCATCAGCAATAAGATATTTAAACATTAGGAATGCCTGGAGGTG
>NW_027527870.1:20301-21059 GCF_008692635.1 Crocuta crocuta | reverse complement strand
TTGAGGTGATGTAATGAGAAGAACTCACATTCACTTATGTAGCATTCTTGGCAAAAAATTTCATTTATAGGGTACCCAAATATTTAGGTTTGTAATATGCCTGTTAAATGAATATTTTAATGGTAATAAAACATCCCTTTTTATTTCTAGTTAAATTGTGTTCCTAAAGTTTATTTTGTCTAGCATCAGTATACCCATTTCAGCTTTCTTATGCTTACTTTTGTTTGTTGTATCTTTTTTTATACTATTATTTTATACTGAACCATGTCTTTAAATATAAAGATATAAATATTATATACTATCTATATGGGTGTCATATAAATAGCATATAATGGACTTAGTTTTTGTCATTTTTTTCTTATCTAGTCTGACAATCTGCACTTTTAATTCAAATGTTAAGGTCTTTTACATTTAGTTACTATTAATACAGTCTGCTTTAAATTTGACCATCCTACCCTTCGTTTTTGATGTCCTATCTCTTTTTGTTTCTGTTCTTTTGTGTGTACTTCTGTGTTTATTGAACATGTTTTACTATTTATATTAAGTTCCTCTGTTGGGTTTTTATCTGAGGCAGTTTAAAACATGTCCACATATGCGTTGACATTTTTTNAGATGAAGGTTATGGCTCTTGCCAGAATTCTGGGTCAACCTCATGACTCTTTTTTATTTATTTATTTTTTCTTTAGAAAATAAAAGTAGTACATTTTATTTTATTTATTTATTTGTTTATTTTTAACCTCATGACTCTGTGATCAAGA
>NW_027527870.1:19801-20174 GCF_008692635.1 Crocuta crocuta | reverse complement strand
TAATTAGTATAAACTTCGACATTGATGGTTTCATTTTTTCATTCATTCTGGTTGTAATTTTCCATTGATGCTATTTTAAAGGCAGCCATCCTCTCAAAGCCCACAGTGACATCTCACGGCCCCTTGGCTTCTAACGGGAGGTTAGTTTCCTTTTAAATCATTGTTCAACTGTTGGTAATATTTCCTTCTTTCTTAGGCAGTGTTGGTGGAAATGCATTTGTTAATTTCATAAGTATTATTTATATTTCATGAATATGTGGAATATATAATATGCTAAAACTTTTCAAAAATTTGTAGCTGTTTTTCAATCAAAAGTACTTAATTTGTATAAAGTGATTAATTTATATAAATGTAATAATCTGACAATGATAAT
>NW_027527870.1:16446-19731 GCF_008692635.1 Crocuta crocuta | reverse complement strand
ATTTCCTGTAGCAAAAATTTTTATTTCTATAATTTCTATATAACATTCAGCTTACACAAAACATTTTATATACAGTAATTTGTATAAAATAATTCAAGTAAGAATCAATGCAGTAACACAATTTATAAAACATAAGTGAAAGTAAAATGGAAATATTCATACATATAGCATGTGCTTTATATGTAATAATTTTGGTATTTCAAACAATAATTAAATGATAGCCTATTTAATAAATAGTATTTGTAGGAAACATGAAAGGATAAATACAAAAAAGTACAAAATAGCAATAAGTATATGAAGTATGCTTAATATTTCATGTAAATTAAGTAATAAGGTAATTTTTATATTTTTATAATAGTATCAGATTATGAAGGAATTTAAAATGTTATTNTGCCTGACACATATACTTAAATTAATGTACTGGGAGCGGGGCTCTTGGTGATAAGAGGTCTGGGGTTCCAGCTCCCTGTCTGTACAAACTGTGGCTCTCCCAGGCTCCCCTCCCACTTAGGAATTGACTACAGAAAGGCAGTAGGAGTGGGGAGGCTCCAAGACCCCAGTGACCTGTCCCAAAAAGAAAGCCTCGTCAGCTGAGGCACCAAAATCCCCATCAGGTCCAGCCTGGACCAGGAGGGTTCTAAGTTGTTTCTGATTATACTGTGTTCCTTTATTCAACTGCAAAGAGAAAAAAAAATTGTAGATCTTCAAATAAGCCCACAAATATATAAATATATTATTTATGTAACTGTATTTGTATGTTTGCATTTGCTCCTTCCATTGCTAATCCTGGTTTCTTTCCACAAAGGGAAATACATTTGAAATTTTTGCTAGTTTTGCAGTAAATACATGTGGTACTTGTAACTAATGTGTAAGTCAAAGAAATAGTCACATGATGGCATAATACTAAAGGTTCTTTTGAAGTATCTACAGTCTTGCTTTTTGTCTCTGTAGAATTGCCTTTTTGAGTAATTTTGTGTTAATTGATTGATACAATATGTGGTGTAATTTATCTTGCTTCCTTCATTTGGCATAGGCTTTTAGAGGTTCACCCATGTTCTGGCATGTATCAGAAATCAGTTCCTTCTTATTAGAATTCCATTCTATGGTTAATAACCATTTATTGTTTGCCCTTTTATGAGTGATGGAGATTATAGTTCTTCGCAGGATATTATGAATAAAGTGACTATGAACACTTTTTAGAAGCCTTTGTTGTATAGACATAAACTTTCATTTCTCTTGGTTAACTACCTAGAAGTAGCGGGGTTGGGATCATATAGTAGAATATGTTGAACTTATTAAGAAATGGCCTAAATGTTTTCCAAGTTGTTGTACCATTTTGCAATCCCGAAATCATTCTGTGAAGTTCCAGTTGTCTCACATTCTTGTGAACTTTTGCATTTGTGACAGTTTTAAAATTTAACTATTAGAGAAGGTGAGAATTGGTATCTGTGCATTTTATTTTTATTTCCCTGAAGACTTAAAGGCATTGGAAATTTGTTTATGTGCTTATTGAATTTTCTCTAGTGAAGTATTTACTAAAAATAACTGTTTGTATATTTAAAGTTGTTTTTGAGAATGCCTGGGTGGCTCAGTTCGTTAATTGTCTGACTCTTGATTTCAGCTCAGCTCATGATCTTGGGTTGGTGGGTTCAAGCCTCACATCAGGCTCTGTGCTGACAATGTGGAACCTGCTTGGGATTCTCTGTCTCCCTTTATCTCTACCTCTCCCCTGCTTGTGCTCTCTCTCTCCCGCTCCTCCAAAAATAAACATTTAAAAAAATAAAATTTTATAATTATTGATGGAATAATTCTTTATGCATTCTGGATACAAGTTTCTTTTTCATATGTGTCTATTGTGAATTTTTTCTTCAGGTCTATGTGACTTGTTTTCATTTCTTAACTTTTAGAGAGAGGAAAAATTTATATATTTGATGAAGTACATTTTACTCCTTTTATCCTAACAAATATTTTCCTATAGCAAGGATTGAAAGATTTTTTCCTATATGTTTTATAGTTTGTACTTTTGCACTGAGGTCTAAGAGCTATTTCAGGTTCATTTGTGAAGTATGAAATTCAGGTCCAAATGCATTTTTTATATGATTATTCAGTTGGTTCAATAAATATTGTAACTCTTCTTTCTTTCATTGTGTAGCACCCTTGTCAAAAACTAATTGGCCATATATTTAAACTTTTTATTCTGGGGGTGCCTGGGTGGCTCAGTCGGTTAAGCATCTGACTTCGGCTCAGGTCATGGTCTCACGGTCCGTGGGTTCGAGCCCCGCGTCGGCTCTGTGCTGACTGCTCAGAGCCTGGAGCCTGCTTCAGATTCTGTGTCTCCCTCTCTCTCTCTCCCCCTCTCCTGCTCACACTCTGTGTGTTTCTGTCTCAAAAATAAACATTAAACAAAATTTAGACTTTTTATTCTGCTCCCATCATCTCCTTATGGTAATACTACGTATACTCTTGAATATTGGAGCTTTATATGAAGTTCTGAAATCAGGTAGTAAAGGTCCTTCAACTTGTTTTAACATTTTGGGCTATTAAAGATCTATTACACTTAGATATTACTCTTAGAATAGTTTTGTAAATTTTTGCATAAAAAGCTTACTGACATTTTTATTGAGGGTGAGTCTGTGGATAAATTTGGGAAGGGTTGATATCTTAACACTATAGAGTTTTCCATTCCAAGAAAATGGTGTATCACAACATTTCTTTAAATTTCTTCTGTTTTCTCAGCAATATTTGTAGTTTTCATTTGCAAGTTTTATATATTATTGTGCTAATGTTTCTCTGAGTAGATCATGTCTCTTGATACTATTGTACATGATAAAGTTTCATTTTAATTTTTAATAGTTATTTGCTGGCATTTAGATGTGCAATTGATTTTTTGTATAGTGATCTTGTGTCTTCAAACTTGATAAATTCACTTATTGTTTACTTTTTTGTATATTCCTTCAGATTTTACATATATATGATAATAGCATCTCTGAAAAAACAGACAATTTTAAGTCATCCTTTCTAATCTGTGTATGTCTTCTTGTCTTGCCTTATTAAACTCACTAGGACCTACATTTTAATTTTGACTGGAAATTATAAGAACCAATACCCTTTGCCCTGTTCCCAAACTTGTGGGAAGTCATTCAGTCTTTTTGTTTAAAATATTATGCTAACTTTGGGGCACCTGAATGGCTCAGTCAGTTAAGTGTCCAACTCCTTTTTTTTTGTTCATTTGTTTACTTTTTTTAATGTTTATTTATTTTTGAGAGAGCACGTGCGTGCAAGAGG
>NW_027527870.1:14528-15097 GCF_008692635.1 Crocuta crocuta | reverse complement strand
GTGCGTGCAAGAGGGGGAGGGGCGGAGAGAGAGACACAGAATTCGAAGCAGGCTCCAGGGGCTGACTGTCAGCACAGAGCCCAACATGGGATTGGAACCCATGAACTATGATAATCATGACCTGAGCCGAAGTCAGAAGCTTAAACGACTGAGCCACACAGGTGCCCACAGAATTGACTCTTGGTATTGGCTCAGGTCGTGATCTCATGGGTGGTGAGATGGAGCCCTGTGTCAGGTTCTGCACTGACAGCAGAGAGTCTGCTTGGAATTCTCTTCCTGTCTCTCTCTACCCCTCTGCCACTTGAGTGCACCCTCTCTCTCTCAAAATAAATATTTACTAAATAAATAAATAAAATTAAATATAATGCTAACTGTAGATTTTTCATTGATTCACTAAGATGAGGAATTTCTTTTCTATTGCTGGTTTGTCAAATTTCATCAACTTGTACACTTACAATTGATGAATTTAGGTATTTATGTAAGTCTTCTGAGGGAAGATTTAAAACAGCAGCAGATTTAAAACAGAGATCACCTTAAATATTTATTGGAACTATTCCATTTTCAGGTAG
>NW_027527870.1:13822-14440 GCF_008692635.1 Crocuta crocuta | reverse complement strand
TTCCATTTTCAGGTAGTTAAATAGCACAGAATATTGAACATTTTCTACTACCTATTTAATGTGCTTTTCATCTTATACCTACTGTTATTTGTACACATATGTAAAATAAGAAAACACATGTATTAATTCTAGGTAATTTTTTACACTTAAATGGTAGGTGTAGGAAAGTATTTTGTAAGTTATGAGGAATTATGGAATTATCAAATTATTCTTTATTCAGGAAATATCTATATATGTATCTGATATTTCTGAGTATATTTAAGATTTTAATTTCATTTTACTTTCAATATTTATGCAAGATGATAGCAATTTGGGAATAAAACTTCCTTTAGTTGTCAANCTTCAACAATGATATATTTTATCCTCTCTGAATTTTACTTGACTCTAATAGTTAGCAATTATTTCCTGGGTATTCATCTTAGATTGTTGCTAAGCAATGACTATAAGCTTGTACCTTCTCAGTTTACTATTTGCTACACAGAATTTCTTGCATAATTCTTTGCCAAATATTTCTTTTTTTATTCTAAAAATTAATAAAGTATGATTATTTTATAGAGAATTTAATATATATTTTTTCTCTGTACTACAGTCTTTAGGGAGGCAAAATTAAATTTGTTG
>NW_027527870.1:11926-13798 GCF_008692635.1 Crocuta crocuta | reverse complement strand
GACCAATTATAAAAACTTGTACAGCATTTTATAATTTTATTTGTACTTTTATATTCTGTTTTATAAACTTCTTTTACTTTATTTTTATTTGGATCAACTAAACCATCCAGACTTGTTGGGATAGTGGTAATGATACCTGCAATCGTGGTACAAATGTCCAAACCTTGGAATGAGGCTTAATGAGTCCTTAAGCAAATAATTACATTTCTGCAAACCTCAACTAACTTTATTCACAAAATGAAGATAATGATTATTTTCTCATAAACCTGAGAAACTGTACAAATATATGCAGTCCTCCAATACAAGGTTTGTTGTTATATCACTGGCTAACATATTAAATATCTTTTCACTTACCCCCCTCTTTGAATGTTTCTAATAATATTTTTTCTATACTGATTCTGTGTTACATAGTTCTGTTTCAGTGATTGGAAAATATTTCATTCCTCTGTATTTATTTAGATTTCTTCATCAAGTAGAACCTAAAGGTTGTCCTTCCTTAGATGTTTTCTGTGCATCACAGATCAAATCAGTCTGTTTGTCTTTCTCTTTGTAATTTGCACAGTGAAATTCTACGGGATGCCAAGTGAATTTATGATTTTGGAGGTACAAGATTAATTTTGGTATCAGACATATTTATGTTTTTATTATATTTATCTCTTTAAGTTACTCAAAAGTATATATTTTGGTTTTTCTTACGTTAACAGTGGATAGATTTTTTTTGTCTAATAGTCAACTATTTGTTCTAACACTACTTGATAAATAATATTTTTAACCCACTAAACTAGGGGTTTTGTTTGTATATCCTAAAATTTTATATATACTAGAGTTTATTTCTGGACTAACTCATTTAACCTATATATGTACCACTACCATACTTTTATTTGGTATTCCATAATACTTTTAGTATCTGNTTTAGTTTCTTTTAGTCAAGGTTTCTTGCAATCTCAATTTCTAAAATTCTGTTATAGTTTCTTTGCTCTTTATTCCTCCCTATTCATTTGAATTCATTTTGATTAGAAGAAGAATCTTACTGGGACCAAATATCTCAAAAGAGATATTTGTATTGCAAACTGAGCCAGTAGAAGTAGAAAAGGAGACTGAATTACTACTTTTTGGAAAAATATTCTGTTCCTTATTTATGTACTGGGTCTTCTTCCATTGGGAAAAAAAAGTGCACAACTTAAACAGTTGAGGTTTTTTTCATGACTGAAGTTTTGCACTTGCTGGGTCATATAATAATCTAAGTATAATACTACCATTACTTAGGTCATTATAATTGTAGCCTTTTAAATGTTTGTTTAGGAGTGAGGACAAATAATTAAACTATGGTATTGTTTTGGTGATTAAATTGTAAATTACACCGATTTAACTATTTTGAGACTGATGCATAAAGGTTTCTGGATATGGAAGAGTTACACTGTTATATTCAACAAAGAAACACTGACACTTACTAAAATGAAGAGAAATCAGGGAGTGATATGAGTGTTCACAGAAGTGTTACCTTTTGCTTGTTAGCAAGACAATTATTCAGTTAATAGTAAGGCACTATTAAAGGAAGAAAAGAACAATGATAAATCAAGAGAGATGTTTATAGGACACTCTACCCTAAATTATAAGTTATCAGCATAAATACTTTTCATGCATACTAGAATGTGGTGAATGCCATAAGGAAAGTCACTGGGGATGATGGAACTTTAGAGGAGGGAGACCTTACCATCATAACAGCTATCTGGTATGACTTCATGGTTGACTTGGCATCTGAGCTACACCTAGACAGATGGTTTAGTTTTGGGGTCGATGAGGTGGCATCACTGGAAAAGTTGAGACAAAGCGACTGAGGTGCAGAGATTTCATATATATTCAGGAGAAAAT
>NW_027527870.1:9049-11849 GCF_008692635.1 Crocuta crocuta | reverse complement strand
TGACTAGATGAGAGTGTGTGAGAAAAACAACAGTGGGAGATAATTTTGGAAAGGCAATTAGAGGCCAGATGGCAAAATATCTTGAATACTAGCTATTAGATTTTGGATTTTATTTTGTTGGTAATTGTTTTAAGACATTGGTGTGAATGGTGTTTATACTTCAGAAAGATTACAAAATAGATTATGTTCCTAAGTAAGTAGTCAGACTGGGCATTCATGGTACTAGTGAGATTCTGAGATTCTAAAATCTAAATTCATCAGGTTTAGAAAGCTTTAGATAATGTTATCTTACCACTGGTCAGAAAAACACATCCACTAAGCCTTTTTACTTTTGTGCTGTCATGTTTGATGTCAAATTAATATTTTTTTCTTGTCTTTCTTTCCCTTTATTTAAAGAAAGATGTTAATATTCTTTTAAAGAAATTAACTGAGGAAAATAATTGTTGCCTTTGAAATTATTAGAATAACAAATGTGATTTG
The DNA here is from genome assembly GCF_008692635.1 of Crocuta crocuta. Taxonomy (NCBI): domain Eukaryota; kingdom Metazoa; phylum Chordata; class Mammalia; order Carnivora; family Hyaenidae; genus Crocuta; species Crocuta crocuta. The sequence goes on along the minus strand of NW_027527870.1, from coordinate 11,369 downwards.
AAATATTAAAGATTTTGTAGTTTATTACAGTAATTATAAAAGATCATGTCATTTGAACATAAATTTGCATTAAATTTGTTTCATATATTACATTTTTTTCTCTATATAGTTAAAAATCAGTGCACATTTAAGATATCTCTGCTATAACCAGATTAAGAAATTTCACTACAGGTTAATTTAGTGTTTCATGTGAGATTATTAGTTTTATTTAATTTTTAAATAAAACCTATACTCACCAAAAACTTTCATTTTATATATCATGTGCATTATTTATTGAATTATAGATACATGCAATTGGTATTCATTTTTATAAACACTTTGGTATTCATTTTCATAAACACTAAAAATGTAAATGAAGTCAACTCAATAATTAACTTTGAGTGTTCATGTATTAAAATAAATGACTAATGAAGTAGCAAAAATCCAGTTGNATGAGGTTCTAATAGTTCAGTTTTGCTTTTGATTCTCTTGCCTTTGGAGATGTGTTGAGTAAGAAATTGCTGTAGTTGAGATCAAGGAGGTTGTTTTCCTGCTTTCTCCTCTAGGGTTTTGATGGTTTCCTGTCTCACGTTCAGGTCCTTCATCCATTTTGAGTTTATTTTTCTGTAGGTGTAAGAAAGTGGTCTAGTTTCTTTCTTCTGCATGTTGCTGTCCAGTTCTCCCAGCACCATCTGTTAAAGAGGCTGTCTTTTTTCCATTGGATACTCTTTCCTACCTCATCAAAGATTAGTTGGCCAAATATTTGTGAGTCCAATTCTGGGTTTTCTATTCTATTCCATTGGTCTGTGTGTCTGTTTTGTGCTAATACTATACTATATTAATGGTTAAAGCTTTGCAGTAGAGACTGAAGTCTGGGATTGTGATGCCTCCTGTTTTGGTTTTCTTCTTCAATATTACTTTGGCTATTCGGGGTCTTTTGTGGTTCTACATATTTTAGGATAGTTTGTTCTAGCTTTGGAAAGAATGCTGGTGCAATTTTGATTGAGATTGCATTGAATGCATAGATTACTTTGGGTAGTATTGACATTTTAACAATATTTATTTTTCCAATCCATGAGCATGGAATGTTTTTCCATTTCTTTGTATCTTCTTCAATTTCCTTCATAAGTTTTCTATAGTTTTCAGCATACAGACCTTTTACATTTTTGGTTAGGTTTATTTACTCTTGGATATTTTATGGTTCTTGGTGCAATTGTGAATAGGGTCAGTTACTTGATTTCTCTTTCTGTTGCTTCATTATTGGTGTATAAAAATGCAACCAATTTCTGTACATTGATTTTGTACCCTGAAACTTTGTCGTATTCATGGGTCAGTTCTAGCAGACTTTTGGTTGAGTCTGTTGGGTTTTCCATGTAGAGTATCATGTCGTCTGTGGAAAGTGAAAGTTTGACTTCATCGTTGCCAATTCTGATGCCTTTTATTTCTGCTTGTTGTCTAATTGCTGATGCTAGGACTTCCAGCACTATGTTAAACAGCAGTGGTGAATGGACAGCCCTGTCTTGTTCCTGACCTCAGGGGGAAAGCTCTCAGTTTTTCCCCATTGAGGATGATGTTAGCCAAGGGCTTTTCATGAATGGCTTTTATGATGTTTAAGTAAGTTCCTTCTATCCCAACTTTCTTGAGGGTCTTTATTAAGAAGGGATGCTGTATTTTGTCATATGCTTTTTCTGTACCTAATGACAGGATCATATGGTTTTTATCTTTTCTTTTGTTTACTGTGATGTATCACATTGATTGATTTGCGAATATTGAATCAGCCCTGTAACCCAGGAATGAATCCCACTTGATCATGGTAGATAATTCTTTTTACTTGAATTTGATTTGCAAGTATCTTGTTGAGATTTTTGCATCCATACTCATCAAGGATATGGGCCTGTAGTTCTCTTTTTTTGCTGGGTCTCTGTCTGGCTTGGGAATCAAAGTGATGCTGGCTTCATATAATGGTAGAATTCTGGTAGAATTCCCCAGGGAAGCCATCTGGCCCAGGACTCTTATTTGTGGGGAGAATTTTGATAACTGATTCAATTTCTTCACTGATTATGGGTCTGTTCACATTTTCTGTTTCTTCCCATTTAAATTTTGGTAGTGTGTGGGTATTTAGGAATTTGTCCACGTCTTCTAAGTTGTCCAGTTTGTTGGCATATAATTTTTCATAGTATTCCCTGATAATTGCATGTATTTCTGAGGGATTGGTTGTAATAAATCCATTTCCATTCATGATTTTATCTATTTGTGTCCTCTTTCTTTTCTTTTTGATAAGCCTGGCTAGAGGTTTGTCAATTTTGTTTATTTTTTCAAAAAGTGAACTCTTGGTTTCATT
>NW_027527870.1:0-9006 GCF_008692635.1 Crocuta crocuta | reverse complement strand
TGACAGGATCATATGGTTTTTATCTTTTCTTTTGTTTACTGTGATGTATCACATTGATTGATTTGCGAATATTGAATCAGCCCTGTAACCCAGGAATGAATCCCACTTGATCATGGTAGATAATTCTTTTTACTTGAATTTGATTTGCAAGTATCTTGTTGAGATTTTTGCATCCATACTCATCAAGGATATGGGCCTGTAGTTCTCTTTTTTTGCTGGGTCTCTGTCTGGCTTGGGAATCAAAGTGATGCTGGCTTCATATAATGGTAGAATTCTGGTAGAATTCCCCAGGGAAGCCATCTGGCCCAGGACTCTTATTTGTGGGGAGAATTTTGATAACTGATTCAATTTCTTCACTGATTATGGGTCTGTTCACATTTTCTGTTTCTTCCCATTTAAATTTTGGTAGTGTGTGGGTATTTAGGAATTTGTCCACGTCTTCTAAGTTGTCCAGTTTGTTGGCATATAATTTTTCATAGTATTCCCTGATAATTGCATGTATTTCTGAGGGATTGGTTGTAATAAATCCATTTCCATTCATGATTTTATCTATTTGTGTCCTCTTTCTTTTCTTTTTGATAAGCCTGGCTAGAGGTTTGTCAATTTTGTTTATTTTTTCAAAAAGTGAACTCTTGGTTTCATTGATCTGTTCAGTTTTTTTTGGATACGATATTGTTCATTTCTGCCCTGATCTTTATTATTTCATTTCTGCCCTGATCTTTATTATTTCTCTTCTCCTACTGGGTTTGAGGTGCTCTTGCTGCTCTGCTTCTAGTTCTTTAGGCGTTCTGTTAAGTTTTATATTTGGGCTTTTTCTAGTTTCTTGAGATAGGCCTGGATTGTAATGTATTTTCTTCTTAGGACTGCCTTTGCTGCATTGCAAAGATTTGGATCTCATTTGTGAGAGTTACATCCTCATGATCCATTTACCTCCCAAAGTCCATACCTCCTAATATTGCAGTTGAGGAAGGATTTCAATATAAGACTTTTAGGAAGATAGAGGTATTCAGCCCATAACAGCTACCCCTCACAGATAGCAGTGGATGTAAGAAAAATAGGGCTGAGAGATGAAAATCTCATTTTAGCCCTTTACATGTGATTTTAAAATACCTTTTATCTGATTGGGTAGAGATGGCAAGAATGCCATTGAATGTTGAGATATGGAATTCAGCAATGAGATCTGTGACAGGGAAATGTTTTTTGGGAGCTATTAGGTTATAAATAGGTAACTGAAAGTATAAGTAACCTAGACTGCTCAAAAGTACTGAAAAAAGAAATTGGTGTCCTGGGATTGAGGCCTGGTGTATTTAACCATTGACTGTGTTAGCAAAGCAGATTGATCTTGAAAACAAGTCCAAGGAAAGGAAATCAAAAAGTATAAAGCCATACACAAGAGTTGGAAAGCCACAGCAAATAAGGGAGCAAAATAATTAAAAGTGCTACAGACATTAGGATGATGAATAATTAACAATAATAATAGTCTTTAACAGTTATTGAATGATTACTGTTTACTTAGTACTAAGTACTTTATCTGAATTGATTCTTTAGTCTTCAATAACATCATAAGGTGAATACTGTTATCTTTGTTTACAAGGATTGAAGGTAGATTTAGACAAAGTATGAAACATATACAAATTAAGTAGGTAGTAACTGGTGCATGTGGGATGGAACCCAGGCCATAGGAGTCCAGAGATTATACACTTAGCCTGATTGCTCCATTCTATCCAAATGATCTGAAAAACTACTTTTTGAATTTTTCACAAATATGAAGGGTAAACATGAATTTGTCAGTGGAGAAAGGACTAAAGGTTAAAGTTGTGCCACCTTCTGCACACATGTGTTCTGGATGCAGAATGAAGTGATACTGACTTGTCCTAAGCCTCCAAATTTGAGGAGTCATGTAAGGACCCTTGAGTGACAACAGAGTAATACACATGGGATTTTGGTTAGTTCTTACATTGTCTTGAAGAATTATATTCCAGTTTTCCTTTAAGAAATTATCCATCTATTTAGGGGGTTTAAATAAAGATGACCCCATCTCTAATTCCACTAGGGTTCCATAAACCAAGTTTATCAAGAGTATCATGTTGAACTGCCTGAAGAATTAATTGATATTGGCTTCCCTGATGGATAGAACTTTGTTTTTTGCATGCCTGGATGGCTCAGTTGGTAGAGCATGTGACTCTGAATTTCAGGGTTCTGAGTTCAAGCGTCATGTTGGGTGCAGAGCTTACTAGAAAAACGAATCAAGAAGTTCTGTTTTTAAAATGTTGGAATTATAACTCTATTAAGATAGTATAAAAATCTCTTATAAATTTGCTGCCTTAATTTCTTCTAGAAGGTTAATTCCTTGCTACTTGCCTAACCTGTGGAAATTACAATGCTAATCTAGAATGCTGTAGCATGTTGAAACAGGAGCATGGGCTTACAAATACCACAACAGCTTTAGTTGTGGATTGAGAGGGACTTTCTGGAGAGTTTAAGTGAGGACTGCTCCACACACAATTAGTAATTAGTGTGTTCACATTTTGACATCATTTATTCCTTTATGTACCACTCTCAAGATAGATGATTTCTTAAAAGAATTCACAGAAACCAGGAAAGCCATTAAACTCACAGTTATAGTTTATTATAACAAAAATATATAGATTAATTAATCAAAGGTCAAAAGCACATAGGGAGGGATCCAGGAGATACCAGAAGAATATTCTCTTCTCATGGAGTTCTACAGATAGTGCCAAATTTTTCCAGCACTAATGTGCTACAGCATCTGCAAAATGTTGACATCCTTGTAAGCATGGAGCATCTCTACCACTGACCTTAGTTCCTCAGTCACCAGCCCTCACACAGCTCTAATTGAGACAGGATGCCACAATGCCTCAAAGCCCCAGGCATATACAAATAGACATCTACCATAAATCACATCGCTAGTGTAAACTATACAAGCACATTCTTTTCAGGTAGGGTATTCTAAGGACTCATATAAAAAGGTGGACAATGGCTAGCCCTGAAGAACTTAGGCAAATATAAGCTTTGGGCAACCCAGCTTTCAGAGTTAAGCTTTGAGTGCATAGTATATACATTTTTGGAACTTCTGTGTATAGTATTTTGTTCTATATAATGTCTCTGCAGTGTTTTGTTATATATGAAAATGATTTATAACTTTATGCTTTTATTTTCCATTTTATAAAATACTTCTAATTCTTTTACTTCTAATTCTAATGACTATGAGTTGTCCAACATTTCCTACAAATATATGCAATCATAACTATTTACACACCTACAAAATAGTTATCTTTGAATACTTTCTGATATTGGTAGGCCTTATTGTTTTTGTCTAAATAGATTTGAACTTCTGGGAGAATGTTTAGATGATTGAGGTGATAATTTTCTCATTGCCGTATATATGTATGTATATACATTTCTACTGACAGTAGAAATGATGCTTTGCTTTTGAAGGGAGGAAAACTTTAAAAGACATTTTAAGTAACTGTAGTGTTATAGGTAGACCTCAGTAATTGGTCTAATGAGAGCTTGCATTTAGAAGATTGCAGTTTATGTAACTGATGCTGTTCAGTGATCACATTTTGAGGTTCTGGCATTTGATCAGTATGACTAGTAAGGATTTTTCCTGTGTTGTGTGCTTATGTTAAAGACACACTAGATCTTAATATTTTCATCTTGTTTCCCCTTCGCTACCCAGAGAAGGTACTCAAATGTGTCTAGTCTAGCAATAAGGAAAAAGGATGAGAATTAAATATTTTACCTGAGTCTGCAGAACAAATAAGTGGCAGAATTCAGACTGGAAACCAGAGAAACCTACTACCTACTCCCAAACGTGTGCTACTGAACAGGGTGAGGAGGTGGAAGAGGTAACAGCCCATATCCTTCTGAGTGGGGAAACTTTCGGTATACAGTCAATCTGAGCACACAGCAGTATGTAGCCACTGCCAAAATGTAGCTACAGGTCTGTCTCCACACTTCTTCAGGAGGATTTAAAAATGTACCGGGAGATGCCTGGCTGGTTCAGTGGGTTGAGCATCTGACTTGGGCTGAGATCATGATCTCATTGTTTGTGAGTTTGAATCCTGCATCAGGCTCACTGCTATCAGCCGGGAGTCTGGTTCAGATCTCTTGTCTCCCTCTCTCTCTGCCCCTCCCCCCATGTTCTTTCTCTCTCAAAAATAAACATTTAAAAAAGGTACCTAGTGTGCCAATAATTAAAGTGCTCTGAGTGAAGGTACTGTGGGTCAGACATATTTCTGAACATCTGCGTTCTTTCGGATATTAAAAGCAATAGCCCCTGTTAAATGAGAGGGTGGTCCAAGACTTCAAAGATCAAAACACTAAATGCCAAATAACCTATTCCAAAATGAAGTGATGTGTGATCTTGCAAAGGACCTCACCAGAACCGCTTCTGTAGCCATGAGCCTAACTCAATCAAGATGTGCAAGAGAGTTGTGGTAGAAGAGAGAAAAAAAAAAGTACATTCTTCTATTTATTTATCTACATTTTTTTAATTGAAGCATAATTCACACATCATGTTACATTAGTTTCAGGTGTACAACATAGTGATTTGACAAGTCTATATGTTATGCTGTGCTCACAAGTGTAGATGCCATCTGTCACCATATAACTCTATTACATTTCTATTGACTATATTCCCTATGCTGTGCCTTTTATTCCAATGACTTACTCATTCCATAATTGGAAGCCTGTATCTCCCACTATCCTTCATGCATTTTGTCTATCCTTACCCCTGCAAGCAGCAGTTTGTTTTCTGTATTTAGGAGTCTAGTTCTGCTTTTGGTTTGTTTATTCAATTGCCTTGCTTTTTAGATTCCACATGTAAGTGAAATCATGTGGTATTTGTCTTTATCTGTCTGACTTATATCACTTACCACAATACTCTCTAGTTCCATCCATGTTGTTGGAAATGGCAAGATCTCATTGTTTTCATGGCTGAGTAATAGTCCATTTTGTGTATATACTACATCTTCCTTATCCATTCATCTGTCAGTGTATACTTGAATAGCTTCCATATCTTAGCTATTGTAAATAACATTGTAATAAACACAGGGGTTCATATATCTTTTCAAATAATGTTTTTGGTTCTTTTGGAATTACTACATCATATGATATTTCTGTTTTTAATTTTTTGAGGAATCAGCACACTGATTTCCACAGTGTCTGTACCAATTTACCAATTTACCAGTTCTCACCAATAATGTGCAAAGATTCCTTTTTTCTCCACATCTTCATCAACACTTGTTATTTTTTCTCTTTTTCATTTTAGCCATTCTTTTTTTTTTTAACAAATAGTTTATTGTCAAATTGGTTTCCATATAACACCTCATGCTCATCCCCACAACTGCCCTCCTCCATGCCCATCCCCCATCCCCCCTCCTCCCCCTACATCCATCAGTTCTCAGTGNAGTCCTCTGATTTGCTCATTTGAGCCACTCTGACTGGCGTGAGGTGGTATCTCAGTATGGTTTTGATTTGTATTTCCCTGACGATGAGGGATGCTGAGCATCGTTTCATGTGTCTGTTGGCCATCTGGATGTCCTCTTTGGAGAAGTGTCTGTTCCTATCTTCTGCCCATTTCTTCACTGGGTCGTTTGTTTTTCGGGTCTGGAGTTTGGTGAGTTCCTTACAGATTTTGGACATTAACCCTTTATCTGATATGTCATTTGCAACTATCTTTTCCCATTCTGTTGGTTGCCTATTAGTTTTGTGGGTTGTTTCCTTTGCTGTGCAGAAGATTTTAATCTTGATGAGCCATTCTGAAAGGTCTCTGAGGTAGTATATCATGGTCTTGATTTGTATTTTCCTAGTGATTAATGATGTTAAACATCTTATGTGTCTGTTGGCCATATGTTGGTCTTGAAAAAAATATTTATTCAGGTTCTCTGCCCATTTTTAACCGGATTCTTTGTTTTTTTTTTTCCTTTTTTTGTGTGTGTGTTGAGTTCTACAAGTTACATATTTTAGCTATTAACCCTTGGATATGTCATTTGTGAGTATTTTCTTTCATTCAGTAGGTTGCCTTTTCATTTTGTTTGTGGTCATCTTCACTGTATAAAAGCTTTTTATTTTAATATAGTCCCAGTAGTTTATTTTTGCCTTTGTTTTCCTTGCTGCAGGAGACATCTAGAAAAATGTTGCTATGGCTGACGTCAAAGTAATCACTGCTTGTGTTTTCTTCTGGGAGATTTGTGGTTTCAGATATTATGTTAGAAATTTAATCCATTTTCAGTTTATTTCTATGTGCAGTGTAAGAGAGTGAACTATTTACATGCTTTTGCATGTAGCTGTCTAGTTTTCCCAGTACCATTTATTGAATAGACTGTTTCTTTCCCCATTATGTATTCTTCTCTCCTTTGTCATATATTACTTAACCATGTAAGTGTGGGATTGTTGTTGGGCTGTCTATTCAGTTCTGTTGATCTGTGTGTCATTTTTGTGTCGGTACCATCTTGTTTTGCCCTCTACTGCCTTATAGTATACCTTTAAATCCAGCATTGTCATACCTCCAGCATTGTTCTTCTTTCTCAAGATTACTTTGGCTACTTAGGGTTCTTTTTCTTTCCATACAAATTTTAGGATCATTTGTTCTAGTTGTGTGAAAACTGTGGTTGGTATTTTCATAGGGATTGCATTAAATATGTATATGGCTTTGGATAGTATGGACATTTTAACAATAGTAATTCTTTCAGTCAATAAACTTAGAATATTATTAATTTATTTTTTAATAATTTATTGTCAAGCTGGTTTCCATATAACACCAAGTGCTCATCCCAACAAGTGCCTTCCTCCATGCCTATCAACCCCCTTTCTGTCTCCCCCACCCCCATCAACCCTAAGTTTGTTCTCAGCATTCAACAGTCCCTCATGGTTTGCCTCCCTTCCTCTCCTCAACTATTTTTCCCCTTCTTCTCCCCCATGGTCCTCCATTAAGTTCCTCCTAATCGACCTATATGTGCAAACATATGGTCTGTGTCCTTCTTTGCCTGACTTATTTCACTCAGTGTACCACCTTCAAGTTCCATCCATGTTGCTACAAATGGCTGGATTTCATTCTTTCTCATTGCCATATAGTATTCCATTGTATAGATAAACCGCATCTTCATCCATTCATCCGTTGATGGACACTTAGGGTCTTTCCATGTTTTAGCTATTGTTGAGAGTGCTGCTATGAACACTGGGGTGCATGTGCCCCTATGCATCGACACCCCTGTATACCTTGGGTAAATTCCTAGCAGTGCTATTTCTGGGTCATAGGGGGATCCATTGTTAATTTTTTGAAGAACCTCCACACTGGTTTCCAGAGGGGCTGCACCAGTTTCCTTTCCCACAAACATTGTAGGAGGGTGTCCATTTCTCCACATCCTCACCAGGATCTGTAATCTCCTGATTTGTTCATTAGAGCCACTCTGACTGGCATGAGGTGGTATCTCAGTGTGGTTTTGATTTATATTTCCCAGATGATGAGGAATGCCGAGCATCGTTTCGTGTGTCTGTTGGCCATCTGGATGTCCTCTTTGGAGAAGTGTCTGTTCATGTCTTCTGCCCATTTATTTACTGGAGTATTTGTTTTTCAAGTGTGGAGTTTGGTGAGTTCCTTAAAGATTTTGGATACTAGCCCTTTATCTGATAGGTCATTTGCAACTATCTTTTCCCATTCCGTCAGTTGCCTATTAGTTTTATGAATTGTTTCCTTTGCCGTGCAGAAGCTTTTTATCTTGATGAGGTCCTAATAGTTCATTTTTGTTCTTGATTCCTTTGCCTTTGGGGATGTGTCAGGTAAGAAATTGTTGCGGTTGAGGTCAAGGAGGTTGTTTTCCTGTTTTCTACTCTAGGGTTTTGATGGTTTCCTGTCTCACATTCAGGTCCTTCATCCATTTTCAGCTTATTTTTGTGTATGGTGTAAGAAAATTATCTAGTTTCATTCTTCTGCCTGTTGTTGTCCAGGTCTCTCAGCACCATCTGTTAAAGAGGCTTTCTTTTTTCCATTGGATACTCTTTCCTGCTTTGTCAAAGATTAGTTGGCCATACATTTGTGGGTCCAATTCTGAGTTCTCTATTCTATTCCATTGGTCTATGTGTCTATTTTTACCAATACCATACTGTCTTGATGGTTACAGCTTTGAGTAGAAGCTAAAGTCTGGGATGGTGATACCTCCCAAGTTGGTTTTCTTCTTTAATATTACTTTGGTTATTCGGGGACTTTTGTGGTTCCATACAAATTTTAGCATAGATTGTTCTAGCTTTGAACAGAATGCTAGTGCAATTTTGATTGGTATTGCATTGAATACATAGATTGATTTGTATAGTATTGACATTTTAATAATACCTATTTTTCCGACCCAAGAGCATGGAATGTTTTCCAATTCTTTGTGTCTTCTTCAATATTCTTCATAAGTTTCCTATAGTTTTCATCATTCAGATCTCTTATATCTTTGGTTCGGTTTAACCCTAAGTATTTATGGCTTTTTGTACAATTGTGAATGGGGTCAGTTTCATGATTTCTCTTTCTTTTCCTTTATTGTCGGTGTATAAAAAATGCAACCAATTTCTCTACATTGATTTTGTACCCTGCAACTTTGGTAAATTCGTGGATCAGTTATACTAGCCTTCTGGCGGACTCTGTCGGATTTTCTATGTACAATATGATGTCGTCTCTGAAAAGTGAAAGTTTGACTTTTTCTTTGCCAATTCCGATTCCATTTGTTTCCTTTTGTTGTCTAATTGCTAATACTGATGCTGTTTCTGAATCCCTTCTGTCCCACCCAAAGAGGCGAGGCAGTGCGAGATGTTCTCCTGTGATTTCTAGAAACAAGGTATTTTCCATACTGTGTACCTGTACACTTCTAAAGGATAGGCAGAGAGCAGAGGCCCTCAAAAGGCCTAGAGATCAGATTTCCGGGCACGAGAGGACAATACCTGTCTCCCTGGGACACCACCCCTCAGGGTACCCAAAATGTCAGTGTGGAGGAGAAACAG
>NW_027527869.1:0-213 GCF_008692635.1 Crocuta crocuta | reverse complement strand
GGGTCAAAAATGTGGGGAAAAATTGAATTATCTTGCTGCAGAAACCAAGGAATTTCTTTCTGGAAAGTGGGTAGGGGCGCCAGCAGTACTGGATCCCTGCATTCATTCTGCCAGTGAGATTGTTCACTATAGGCCCCATCACTAGGACAGCTGACTTGTTTCCTGTCCCCTGATTTTTAAGTGTAACTCCTCTGTGTCTTGACCAAAGCCTGC
>NW_027527868.1:518-954 GCF_008692635.1 Crocuta crocuta | reverse complement strand
GGTGCCTGGGTGGCTCAGTCAGTTAAGCAACAGGTCATGATCTCATGGCTTGTGAGTTCAGGCCTGTATCAGGAGAGCTTGGGCCCTGCTCCGGGTGAGCTCAAGCCCCTCTTCAGGCTCTGTGCTCTCTCATGCTCTTTCTCTCAAAAATAAATAAATAAAGTAAATAAAAATAAAAAAATAAATTAAATAAAAATTCTTAAAAAAAAAAAGCACGCTAAGGAATGAGAGGGCATAGAAAGAGAGAGGAAGAAAGTGCTTTTGGAAATTTAAAGAATCTCTAAATACCTAATTGTNNTAATTGTCAAGGGCTTGAAGGTAAAGTTGAGGAAATCTCCCAAAGACTGAATAGAAGAAAACGTCTAAGGATTTTAAAAAGGCATGTATTCAGATGTAAACTGTCTGCGTACTGCTAAGCAGAATGAAGTGGGGGGTG
>NW_027527868.1:234-501 GCF_008692635.1 Crocuta crocuta | reverse complement strand
GTGTGAAACTTCAGAACAGCAGGAATAGAGAGAAGAATCTATAACCTTTGGAGAGGGAAACAGATTACTCAAAAAGGAATAAAAATCAGACATCTGTCAGCAACATGGAAGGATGAAAAATAATAAAGCAATGACTAGAGAATAACCAACCTAGATTAAGTAATGGGCCACAGGAGCTCAGGATCTATGGGGAAAAGGGGGATTCTATGTAGTAGGTTTTAAAGAAGAGAAGATAAAACAACTATTTGGCAGTGTCCCTTCTGTCAA
>NW_027527868.1:0-145 GCF_008692635.1 Crocuta crocuta | reverse complement strand
ATGTTTTATTTATTTCTGAGAGAGAGACAGCATGAGCAGGGGAGGGTCAGAGAGGGAAACACTGAATCCGAAACAGGTTCCAGGCTCTGAGCTGGCTGTTAGCACAGAGCCCGACGCGGGGTTCAAACCCACGAACCGTGAGATC
>NW_027527867.1:351-603 GCF_008692635.1 Crocuta crocuta | reverse complement strand
TTTGACTTCCAGTAGCATGATATACATTTTTCCATCCCCTTACTTTCAGTGTGAAGTTTTCTTCCAGTCTAAAATGAGTTTCTCATAGACAGAGAATAGACGGATTTTATTTTTTTATCCATTCTGCTACCCTATGTCTTTTGATTGGAGCATTCAGCCCATTTACATTCAGTGTTATTATTGAAATATATGGGTTTAGAATTCATGCCCTTTGTGGGATTCATGCTTCTGGTGGTGTCTCTGGTATCTTGG
>NW_027527867.1:0-212 GCF_008692635.1 Crocuta crocuta | reverse complement strand
ATAGAGGATTCTTGGCTGCACATTTTTTCTGGTCATCACATTGAAGATTTCCTGCCATTCCTTTCTGTCCTGCTAAGATTCAGTAGATAGGTCTGTCACCACTGTGATGGGTTTCCCTTTGTATGTTAAAGCCCTTTTAACCCTAGCTGCTTTCAGAATTCTTTCTTTGTCCTAATATTTTGCCAGTTTCAGTACGATATGTGGTGCAGAAG
>NW_027527866.1:334-560 GCF_008692635.1 Crocuta crocuta | reverse complement strand
CTTTTCTTTTTGAGAAGCCTGGCTAGAGGTTTCTCAATTTTGTTTCTTTCTTCAGAAAAACAACTCTTGGTTTAATTGATGTATTCAATTGTTTCTTTGGTCTCTGTTTTGTTTATGTCTGCTCTGATTTTTACTATTTCTCTTCTTCTACTGGGTTTAGGGCATTCTTGTTTCTCTGCCTCTAGTTCCTTTAGGTGAGCTGTTAGATTTTGGACTTGCGCTTTTT
>NW_027527866.1:0-272 GCF_008692635.1 Crocuta crocuta | reverse complement strand
ATCCCATAGATTTTGGATTGTTGTGTTTTCACTTTCATTTGTTTCCATATATTTTTAAGTTTCCTCTCTAGTTGCCTGATTGGCCCGTTTATTCTTTAGAAGGGTGTTCTTTAACCTCCATGTTTTTGGAGGTTTTCCAGACTTCTTTCTGTGATTGGTTTCAAGTTTCAAAGCATTATGATCTGCGAGTGTGCATGGCAGGGTCTCAATTCTTTTCTATTTGGGGGGGGCTGCTTTATGTCTCAGTATGTGATGTATCTTGGAGAATGTGC
>NW_027527865.1:115904-116152 GCF_008692635.1 Crocuta crocuta | reverse complement strand
TCCAGGCTTCTTCCTGTGATTGATTTCAAGTTTCAAAGCATTATATATAGCACTGAGAGTGCACATGGTAGGATCTCAATTCTTTTCTATTTATTGAGGGCTGCTATATGTCTCAGTATGTGATCTATCTTGGAGAATGTGCCATGCGTACTTGAGAAAAAAGTAAATTCCCTGGCCTCAGGATGTGGAGTTCTAAATATATCTGTCAGATCCATCTGGTCCAATGTGTCTCTCAAGTTCACTTTTTC
>NW_027527865.1:113745-115840 GCF_008692635.1 Crocuta crocuta | reverse complement strand
TTTCTTTAGTGATTTTCTGTCTGGTTGACCTAACCATTGCTGCAAGCGAAGTATTGAAGTCCCCTGCTATTAGCACATTCTTATCTATGAGCCTGTTTCTCTTTGTGATTAATTGTTTTATATATTTAGGTGTTCCCATATTCGGTGCATAGACATTTATGATTGTTAGTTCTTCTTGATGGATAGACCCTGTAAGTATTATGTAATGACCTTCTTCATCTCTTGTGATTGTCTTTAATTTAAAGTCCAGTTTGTCTGATATAAGTATAGCTACTCCGGCTTTCTTTTGATTTCCTGTAGCATGATATATATTTCTCCTTCCAATTACTTTTAATTTGAAGGTATCTTCCAGTCTAGAATGACTTTCTTGCAGACAGCATATAGATGGATTTTGTTTTTTTATCCATTCTACTACACTTTGTCTCTTGATTGGAGCATTCAGCCCATTTTCATTCAGTGTTATTATTGAGATATGTGGGTTTAGAGTCTNTCTAATTCATTATGTATCTCATTTATCGCTTTTTTTAATTCTTCATGCCTATTTATATTCTCCATTTTGTCTGTAGCCATAGTTTCTTTGATGTCCCCTATGTTTTTTTCAAGCCCAGCTGTTAATTTTATGATTGTTATTCTAAAATCTTGTTCATTTGTGCTGCTTATATGTTTTGAGCAGTTCATTAGCTCTCAATTCTTCTGGGAGTTTCTATGGGGGAGATCTTTTTCGTTTCATCATTTTAGTTACCTTTCTGACTCTTGTTGGCTTTAAAGACCTGTTATGCTCTCTGCACCTGTGAACGCTGCTGTATCCAAGAAGACTCTTTGACGTTACAGGGCCTATCTTTTCAGAGAGTGTTTTTTGAATGGTATGTCTTGTTCTCTCTTGTTGAGACCTTGGTTATTTTGTTTTTCTACTCGTAGTGATATTTGGGCCTCTCCACCATGTGTACTTTGGCTTGTTTTTTGAGGTAGCCCTGGAGTGGAAAACAAACTGATAAACACACAGGGATCAGGGGCACACACACGCACAGACAAATCTGACTAACATGCAAACCGAGAGGGACAGCGAAAAAGTTAAGAGAAAAAACAGAGGAAGGAGGGCGAATAATAGAAAATAAAAAATACAGAAAAAGCTCAAAAGGAAGAAAAGAAAAGGAAAAAAGAAAAATACCAATGGAAAAGGAACGGACTATAGCATATAACCGGATTTCCCAGCTACAATTAAATAGCCGGATGTATGCAGTGCTGGTTGAAGAGCATAGAGACAGAGAGAGAAGACAGGGCAGGGATGAGGCAAAATTGGAGATAGAATGAATAGGCAGAGTGGATAAGAAGCTTTTTTCAAAGAGTTAAAGGGTTCAGTATGGTTGGTTAAGTGAGAGAAGGATGCTGGTGTTATCCCGAGAAACTATATAGTCTAATTACTCCTGAGAGAAAGAGATGAAACGGTCGGGAGGGGTAGAGTTCACATCTACAGAATGGACTAAATTTGATTGTTTAAGCATGCTGGTGACCAGAGGTAATCAGGGCAGTGTTCTGGGGAAAAAAAGAAAAAGGAGAAAAAAAAAAGGAAAAGGGAAGAGGGCAGCTCTCTAGCAGGAATGGGCATGGTGTGATCCAATGAGTCAGGTGGGAGTTCTGCCTTGGCGGTTGTAGGGAGGAGAGTGGTGGCGCTCCACCTTGCTTTTATGGGCGTGTGAACTCCCAGGGCCAGGGGCTCAGCCAAAGTTTGTTGTGCTTTTCAACCCAGGCCAGTCCCAGCCTCCACATCCCAGGCCAAGCACCCTGCTGAAATTGCCTCAGGCAATCCCCTGGCAACCCCCTCAGGGCTATTCCAAGCCTCCTGGCTAGCTCTGGGGGTGGAGCCAGAAGCCGCTGCTCCTTTGTCCTCCAGGTCGGGCTGGGGGGCCTGGGCGGGGCGGGGGGGTCTGTCTGTGGGGCGCGCTGAGCCTGCTGGAGTGAGAAAATTGAGGTCCGTCTGTGTCTCTTCACCCAAAACACGAACTCATGGTCAATTCAGCCAGTTTTTAGCTCTTTGCCTTCCCTCTAGAGTTCCAACCATCTAGGAGCACGGACACCCGGTGCCTGCGCGCGGCTC
>NW_027527865.1:110844-113124 GCF_008692635.1 Crocuta crocuta | reverse complement strand
GCGAGCGTAGCCCCTCCAGGGCGAGTTGGAGCATGGGGGGGCCTGGTGCGCAGATATTTTGTGTGCAAGGTCTTTCTACGCCCTGAGCGGAGGTTTTTGCCCCGAGCAGAGGTTTTTCTGTTTCATACTCTCTTTTTCCCCTCTCATTCTCTGCAGAGGGGGTTCGCCCCGTCCCTCCAGTCTCTGATCCAGGCCTGATTTTATCTTCCCCAGTTCGCACTCACGTTAGAAGGCTCTCTCAGTGGAATCTGTGTCCTTTTTCTCCCAATCTCTTAGGTTTAGTACGGTTTCCTATGGCTTCACATCTTTTCCGTGTGAGGCATGGGCGCGAGTGCAGGTATGGAGCTCCCTACTTCTCCGCCATTTTGCCCCTCCCCCCGTACCTTACATATTTTATGTATTCCTAGAAACATTCCTAGAATGTTCCTAGAAAGATTCAATCTTCCAAAACTGAGACAGGAAGAAATAGAACACCTGCATGAAATACTAGTAACGAAATGGAATCAGTAATGAAGAGAAACCCGATGAACAAAAGTCCAGGACCAGATGGATTTACAGGTGAATTCTACCAAACATGTAAAGAAGAATTAGTACTTATTCTCCTTTCTCAATTCNCTTACGCTGTCTCTCTCTCTCTCTCTCCTAGAAATAAATAAAACATTTAAAAAAAAAAAGAAAACTATAGGCCAACAACATGATAAACATAGATGCAAAATTCCTCAACAAATTATTAGCCATCTGAATTAAACAATTTATTAAAAGGATCATTCATCATGATCCCTCTGAGGATGCTAGGATGGCTCAATAATTGCAAATTGATCAACATGATATGCCACACCAAAAAATGAAAGATAGAGGTGCCTTGGTGGCTCAGTCAGTTAAGCATCCAACTCTTGATTCTGGCTCAGGTCATGATCTCACGGTTTGTGGAATCAAGCCCCATGTCAGGCTCTGTACTGACAGCATGGAGCTTGCTTGTCATCCTCTCTCATCCTCTCTCTCTGCCATCCCCTGCTTGTTCTCTCTCTCAAAATAAATAAACTTAAAAAATGAAGGATGAAAAGCATATGATTATCACAATAGATGCATAAATAGCATTTGACAAAATTCAACAACTATTCTTCATAGAAACTTTCAACAAAGTGGGTTTAGCGGGAACATACCTCAACATCATAAAGCCATATATGAAAAACACACAGCTAATATATTCAACGGTGAAGAACTCAGAGCTTATCCTCTATGATAAGGAACAAGACAAGGATGTCCACTTTCACCACTTTTATTCAACAGAGTACTGGAAGTCCTAGCTACAGAAATCAGAAAAAAGAAATGAAAGGCATCCAAATTGGTAGGGATTTAATCTGTTACTATTTGGAGATGACATGATAAACTCAGAAAATACTGAAGATTGCCAAAAAAATGATAGAAGTAATAAATGAATTTAGTGATGTTGGAGGATACAAAATTAATACCACCAAATCAGTTGCATATCCATACACTAATAATGAAATATTAGAAAAAGAAATTAAGAAAACAACTCCATTTACAATTGCAGCAGAAAAGAGCAAAATACCTAGGAATTAACTGAATCAAGGAAGTGAAAGACATGTACTCTTAAAACCATAAACTATTGATGAAACAAATTGAAGACAACAGAAACAAATGTAAAGATACTCCATTCTCATGGATTCAAATAACTAATAAGTACAAAATATCCATTTACCCAAAGACATCTACAAATTCAACCAAATGCTTATTAAAATATCAACAGCATTTTTGAAAGAACTAGAACAAATGATGCTACAATTTGTATGGAAGTTCAGAACACCCTAAATAGCCAACCAATCTTGAAAAAGAACAGTATTGGAGGTATCACAATACAAGATTTCAAGATACACTACAAAGCTGTAGTGATTAAAAACAGTGTTAGCACAAAAATAGGCAGTAGATCAATAGAACAAAATGGAGAGAAGAAAAGTAAACCCAAACTTATATGGTCAATTATTCTTTAACAGAGGAGGTACGAATATACAATGGGGATAAACAGTCTTCAAAAATTTGCTTTGGTAAAACTGGACAGTGACATGCACAAGAATGAAACTGAACCACTATTTTACACCATATATAAGTATAAACCCATAATGGATTAAATATCTAAATGTGAATATTAAAAATAGAAATACCATTTGATCCAGTAATTCCACTAGTGAGTATTTACCCAAAGAAAACAAAAGCAATATTTTTAAAAGATATATACACCCCTATGTTTATTGCCGTATG
>NW_027527865.1:110059-110824 GCF_008692635.1 Crocuta crocuta | reverse complement strand
CAGTATACACACACACACACACACACACACACACACACACACACACACTGGAATACTATGCAGCCATAAAAGAGGATGAGATCTTTCCATTTGCCACAGCATGGATGGAATTACAAGGTATGATAGTAAGTGAAATAAGTCATACAAAGACAAATACTTTATGATTTCATTTATATGTGGAATCTAAAAATCATAACAAATGAATAAACAAACAAAAATCAGAAACAGACCCATAAAAACAGAGAATAAACCGGTTGTTCCTAGAGGGGAGGGGATTGGGAAATATACAAAATGGTAAAAGAGAGTTGGTGATATAGATTTACAGTTGTGGAATGAATAAGTAATTGGGATAAAGGGTACAGTATAGGGAATGTAGTCAATGGTATTGTAAAAATGTATGGTGACTGATGGTAGCTGCACTTTGGTGAGTATAGCATAAAATATCAACTTGTTCAATCACTATGTAGTACACTTAAAACTCATGTTACATTGCATATCTACTATACTTCAATAAAAGTTTTAAACAGTTGACTTCTCTGAGCAAATAAATAGCAAACATTTATGATATACAAAGAATGGCTAGGCTGTAGTAAAAGAATGAAATTAAGGGATGAGGGTGAAAAAAGTATGTACTGTAAAAAATACTAAAGGAAATCATGTTTTTGAAGCATTTAAATATTATTAAAATTAGTAACACTTTTTATTACAACCATGATACTATTTATGCAGTGATTTTTTTTTTTTTTTGTCCAAATTTTATCAGTG
>NW_027527865.1:91354-109995 GCF_008692635.1 Crocuta crocuta | reverse complement strand
ACTTCACTAAAATATGAAAAAGCTAAAATCCTTCTTAATAAATAAATTTGAGTTTTTAAAATGATCTTGACACACTGTGTTTTGCAAAGAAAATATTTTGTAGGAAAATGTTGATTTTCGTGCTTAAATAGCAAAATAAGGGTTTGAAAGGACATTTTTTTGTTGTAACAGGTTAAAAAACATAGCTTAAAAATCGTTCCTTTTGAAATGTAATAAAATTGATGGAAATATNATGGCTATTTGAATATATTTCAAAGAGAGATGAGTTCTAAGACTTTCAAATATTTACCACAAGGAGCTCCCAGTTTTTCACAGTGGCTTCACCATTTCATGTTCACACCAGCAGAATATGAGGGTTCCAATTTTTCTACATCATTGCCAATACATATATTTCCTTTTTTTATTTTTGTCTTTTAATAATGGCCATTCTAGTGGATATGAAGTGATATTCCAGTGTGGTTTTATTAATATTTCCATATGGCTAATGGTATTAAGCATCTTCCAATGTGCTTGTTGGCCATTTGTATACCTTCGTTGGAGTATTATCTATCCAAATCCTTTGCTTACGTATGAATTGGGTTATCTCTCTTTGGTGTTTAGTTGTAAGTGTTCTTTATATGTAATTTACACAAATCCTCATATCAGTACATAGTTTGAGAATATTTTCTTCTATTATGTGGGTTGTCTTTTCATTTTCTTGATAATGTCCTCTGAGACATCAAATATTTTAATATTTATGAAGTCAAATTTATTATTTATTTTGTTGCTTCTACTTTTAGTGTTATACCTAAGTATTCATTGTGAAATCTAAGGAAATAAGGATTTATCTTATGTTTTCTTCTAAGAGTTTTATAGGTCTAGCTCTTTTTTTCTTTTTCTTTTCCTTTTTATTTTTTTGGGTAATTTTTGGTATATGTCTTGGTTTAAGAGTTCAAATCCATTCTTTTGCATGTGGATATCCAGTTTTCCTCGTAACATTTGTTGAAGACACATTCTTCCCACCACCCATTGAATAGTTTTTGCACCTTTGTCAAAAATAAATTGAGCATAGATGTATAGGTTTGTTTTTAAATTCTCAGTTTTGTTCAATTTCTTTATATTTCTTTTTTATGGAAGTACAACACTGTCATGATTGCTGTAGCTACGTACTAAGATTTGAAACAATTATATAAGCGTTTTGTTGGATATGTGTCTGTGTATAATAATTGTTATGTCTTCCTGACAGATTATTTATCAATAATATCCTTCTTTATATCTTATAATACTTTTTTTTTACTTAGGCTCTATTTTGTTTGACATTAATAAAAGCATGCCAGCACTCTTTTGGTTATTATTCACATTAAATATGTACTTCCTTCCATTCACTTTCAACTTCTTTGTGTCTTTGGATCTAAAGTAAATATCTTGTAGACAACTTATATGTGGATCATCTTTAAATCCATTGTATGGATCTATGCCTTTAATAGGTCATTGTAATTCATTTAGAGTTATACTCATTACTGATAAGGAAAGACTTCTGCTAATTTTGCCATTTACTTATGTGTTATATTTTTGTTATTCAATTTCTTCATTGCAATCTTCTTTTGTATTTGGCTTTTTTTTTTAATGTACTATTTTAAATTCTTTTTCAGTGCCTTTGCTGAACACTTTCTACTTCTTTTGTTAGTGGTTGGCCTGGGATTATAAATTAACATCTTAAATATGTAGCAATCAAGTTTAAATTGATATTAATTTATCTTTAATTGTATTTAAAATAACCCTGTTCTTTTTTTGGGGGGAGAGAGAGAGAGAGAGAGAAGTGAGGCTCACCCAAAGTGGGGCTCATGTTCACTCAAAGCAGTGTTTGAGCTCACCTAAAGCAGGGCACGAACTAACCAGAAGTGAGACTTGAGCTCATTAACTGTGAGATCATGACCTGAGCCTAACTCAGATGTTTAACTGACTGAGCCACCCAGGTGCCCAAAAGAACCCTGTTCTTACACATTTCCCTACTTTGTTGTTATTGTCACAAATGTATCTTTGTGTATAGCGTTTTTGTTAATTTATCTTTTAAATTGTGGATAAAAATGGAAGTTATAAACAAAAAAAAATACTGGATTTAGTTTTTACTTAATAATGGTGTTCTCTATTTCTTTGGATGTCTTCAAGTTACTGTCTAGGATTCTTACATTTTATAGTCTGAAGAAGTCCCTTTTGGATTTCATATATGGCAGGTTTACTTGTGAACAATTCCTTCAGCTTTGATTTTTTTAATGACTTAAATCCTCATTTTGTGAAGGATAGTTTTTCCAGTTATGTAATTCTCACTGGACTTCTTTTTTCATTTACCACTTTGAATATTTCATTCTACTGTCATGGTTTCTAATGAGAAATCTATTAATTCTATTGAGGGTTTCTTGTATGTGAAGAGTCATGTCTCCCTTGCTGCTTTTGAGACTCTATCTTGGCCTTTAAACAGTTTGATTATACTGCGTTTCATTGTGGATCTCTTTGAGATTATACTTCTTGGAGTTCATTGAGTGTGTGTGTGTGTGTGTGTGTGTGTGTGTGTGTGTGTGTGAGACAAGAACATTTAACATGAAACCTACAGTACTGTGAACTATAAAAACTATGTTGAACAGCAGATCTCTAGAATTTATTCATCTTGCATCACTTCCTTGAAGTTTTGTTAAGTTTCTTATAAGAACAGATTTAGATACTTGATCAAATCTTTAAATCTTCTGATCAAGTTATAGATATTTTGAGCCAATATTTCTTCAAATAATTTTTCTTTTTCTTCTTTTATCTTCCTTCTTTCTGGGACTTCCATTTTGCATATAATGGTATGCTTGATGGTATCACACAAATCCTCAGACATTATTCATTATCTTCATGATTTTTTCTTCTGCTTCTCAGACTGGATAACCTCAATAGGTTTATATTCAAGTTGACGGACCCTTTCTTCCGCTTGCTCATATCTGCTATTGAACCCCACTAACATTTTTTATTTCATTTCCTGATTTCAAACTATACTATAAATCTGTAGTTATACAACATTATGGCGATGGCATAAAAATAGACACATAGACAAATGGAACAGAATACAGAGCCCAGAATGAAACTTCTTTATGTATAGTCAACTAATATTCTATAAGGGAGCCAAGAACATCCAGTGGGGAAAGGGTAGTCTCTTCAACAAATGGTATTGGAGAAACTGGATAACTATATGAACAAAAATGAAATAGAACCCCTGTCACCACTAAGAAAAACAACTTGAAATGGATCAAAGACTTAAACATAAAATCTGCAATCATAGAGCTCCTAGAAGATAAACATAGGAAAATAATTATTCAACATTAGTCTTAGCAATTATTTTTTGGATATGACACCAAAAGCACAAACAACAAAAGAAGAAATCAACAAGTGGAGTTACAACAACCTTAAAAACTTTTTCACTGCAATAGAAAAAATTGGTAAAATAAAAATTCAACCATTATACTAAAATATTTTCAATCCATATGTCAGATAAAGGGCCAATACCCAAAGTTTATAGACTTCATACACCTCAATAATAACAACAAAGAGTACTTTTAAAAAATGGGCCAGAGAACTAAGCAGACATTTTTTCCAAAGAGGATGTAAAAATCGCCAGCAGCTACATAAAAAGGTACTTGATAGCACTAATCATCAGGGAAATGTAAATCAAAACCACAATGAGATATCACCTCATACTTCTAAGAATGGCTACCATAAAAAAAAGGACAAAAGAAAACAAGTGTTAGCAAGGATGTGGAGAAAAGGGAACCCCTGTACACTGTTGATGGGACTGTAAACTGATTAAACCACTATGGAGAACAGTATAAAATGTCCTTGAAAAGTTAAAGTTAGAACTACAATATGATCTAGCAATCCATGTTTGAGTATATATCGAAATGAAATAAAAAATAGTTGATTGCAGTATTATTTACAATAGCCAAGATATGAAAACAACTTAAGTTTCTGTCAATGAGTAACTAAATAAAGAAGATATGGTATCTGTATACAATGGGATACTATACAGCCATAAGAAAAAAAAATTAATTCATGACATTTGCAACAACATAGATCGACCTTGAGGGTGTTTTTCAAAGATAAGTTAGAGAAAGACAAATATTGTCTGATCTGTGAATTTCTTATATGTCAAAACTGAAAAACAGGGGCACCTGGGTGGCTCAGTTGGTTGAGCCAGATCATGATCTCGTGGTCTATGAGTTTGAGCCCAACGTCAGGCTCTGTGCTGATGGCTCAGAGTTTGGAGCCTGCTTTGGATTCTGTGACTTCCTCTTTCTCTGCCTTCCCTTGCTCATGCTTTGTCACTCTCTCTCTCTCAAAAAACTAATAAATATTTTTTAAAAAACCTGAAAAAAACCAAACTTTAAACAACAGAGAGTGGAATATTGGTTACCAGTGGCTGGGGGAGGGGATNACATACTTACTTTCAACTTGTAGATATATAAGTCCTGGAAAACTAATGCACAATACAATGATTGTAGGCAAAAAACCTGCATTATAAACATTTAAAGTTGATAAATTGGATCTTAATTGTTCCCACCAGAAGAAGAAATAGTAATTATGTGACAAGTAATTATGTGTTAGCTAGTGTTACAATTGCAGTCATACTGCAATATAAATGCGTCATATTAATATGCTGTGCACTTTAAGCTTACACATTGTTATATGTCAAGTATACATATACATATACATACATGGGTATACACACACAAACACACACATAATGGAATGTTATTAAATCATTAAAAAGAAAGAAATTCTGCCAATTGCAACAAGATATATGGAACTATAAAACATTATGCTAAATGAAGTAATCCAGACACAGAAAGAAAATATTGCATGACTTCACTTAAAAATGGAATAAAAAACTCAAATTCATAGAACCAGAGAGTAGAATGGTGATGGTGAGAGGTTGAGGGTTATAGAAAAAGAGGAGATATTAGCCAAAGAATACACACTTTCATTTGTAAGAGGAGTGAATTATGGAGATTTAATGTAAAGTATGATGTTATAGTTAATAATACTGTATTGCAAACTTAAAATTGAAAAAAAATCTTATGAATTCTCATCACACACATGTAACAGTAATTATGTGATGTGATGAATTTAGTAATTAGCTTGATTTGATAATCATTTCACAATATAAAGATGTTATGTATTATACATTTTATATATAATTACATATATTAATATAGATTATATTATAATTAANCAGATAAATTTGGAAGAAAAGAGAAAAACAAAAAAGAGAACAAGATCTTCCCTTTGTTTTGCCACTATCGCTTTGAGCGACCACAAAGAGTATGTGTGATTTACAATAATACCCCTTCTTCCAAGAAACCACTTGTTCCTGTTGCAAATAAAGACCCACTAGAATCAGCTGGTGTATATTCCATCCAGAGATGGTTCCTGAAAAAGATTGCATTTGTGATGTCTAACTACACAAATCTAAAACCACAAGGCTTTTCCATTATTTCGTGGGTGTTTTTTCCTTACTGGATTTCATAAACACCATGAAAATCTCTCTTGTCCCACCAATGCTGATGGTGTTTGCTATGTTTATGTTTAGGAATCTGTCATAGATTTGCTAAGGATATTTGGGCATGTAAATATGTATGTATGTATGTATTTATTTAAATTTAATTCAATAGTTTATTGTCAACTTGGTTTCCATATAACACCCAGTGCTCATCACCCATTTTCCCCTCTCCTCCACCCCAATCAACCATCAGTTTGTTCTCAGTATTAAAGAGTCTTTTACGGTTTTCCTCCCTCCCCTTATTAACTATTTGTTCTCCTTCCCCTCCTCCAGCGTCCTCTGTTAAGTTTCTCCTGTTCCACCTATGAGTGAAAACATATGGTATCTGTCCTTCTCTGCCTGACTTGTTTCACTTAGCATAACACACTCGAGTTCCATCCACTTTGCTACAAATGGCCAGATCTCATTGTTTCTCATTGACAAGTAGTATTCCATTGTATAGATAAACCACATCTTCTTGATCCATTCATCAGTTGATGGATATTTCGGCTCTTTCCATGATTTGGCTATTGTTGAAGGTGCTGCTATGAACATTGGGGAACATGTGCCCCTATGCATCAGGACTCCAGTATGCTTGGGTAAATTCCTAGCAGTGCTATAGCCGGGTCATAGGGAAGTTTTATTGTTAAATTTTTGGGGAAGCTCCACACTGTTTCCAGAGGGGCTGCATCAGTTTCCATTTCCACCAACAATGTAGGAGGGTGCCCGTTTCTCCACATCCTTGCCAGCATCTATAGTGTCCTGATTTGTTCATTTTAGCCACTCTGACCAGCGTGAGGTGGTATCTCAGTATGATTTTTAATTGTATTTCCCTGATGATGAGTGATGCTGAGCATCATTTCATATGTCTATTGGCCATCTGGATGTCTTCTTTGGAGAAGTGTCTGTTCATGTCTTCTGCCCATTTCTTCACTGGATTATTTTTCAGGTGTAGTGTTTGGTGAGTTCCTTATAGATTTTGGATATGAGCCCTTTATCTGATATGTCATTTACAACTATCTTTTCCTATTCCATTAGTTGAATATTAGTTTTATTGATTGCTTTTTTTGACGTGCAAAAGTTTTTTATCTTGATGAGGTCCCAATAGTTCATTCTTGCTCCTGATTCCCGGATATTAGTTTTATTGATTGCTTCCTTTGCCGTGCAAAAGCTTTTTATCTTGATGAGCTCCCAATAGTTCATTCTTGCTCCTGATTCCCTCGCCTTTGGAGATGTGTCGAGTAAGAAATTGCTGCAGCTGAGGTCAAGGAAGTTGTTTTGTGTTTTCTTTAGAGTTTTAAGGACTTCCTGTCTCACATACAGTACCTTCATCCATTTTGAGTTTATTTTTGTGTATGAATTGGTCTAATTTCATTAATTTGCATGTTGCTGTCCAGTTCTCCCAGCACCGTCTGGTAAAGAGATTTCCTTTGTTCCATTGGACACTCTTTCCTGCTTTGTCAAAGATTAATTGGGCATACATATGTGGGTCCAATTCTGAGTTCTCTCTTCTATTCCATTAGTCTTTATGTCTGGTTTTGTGCCAATACCATACTGTCTTGATGATTACAGCTTTTTAGGAGAGGCTAAAGTCTGTGATTGTGATGCTTTCCGTTTTGGTTTTCTTCTTCAGTATTACCTTGTCTATTCGAGGTCTTTGTGGTTCCATACAAATTTTGGGATTGTTTGTTCTAGCTTTGAGGAGAATGCTGGTGCAATTTTGATTGGGATTGCATTGAATGTGTAGATTGCTTTGGATAGTAGTGACATGTTAACAATATATATTCTTCTTATCCATGAGCATGGGATGTTTCTCCATTTCTTTGTGTCTTCTTCAATTTCCTTCATAAGTTTTCTATAGTTTTCATCATAGAGATGTTTTACATCTTTGGTTTCATTTATTCCTAGGTATTTTATGGTGTTTTTGTGCAATTGAGAATGGGGTCAGTTTCTTGATTTCTCTGTGGCTTCATTATTGGTGTATCAAAATGCAACTGATTTCTCTGCGTTGATTTTGGACCCTGAAACTTTGCTGAATTCAAGGATCAGTTCTTGTAGGCTTCTGGTGGAGTCAGTCGGGTTTTCCATGTAGAGTATCTTGTCATCTGCGAAAAGTAAAAGTTTGACTTCATTTTTGCCAGATCTGATGCTTTTTATTTCCATTTTCTGTCTGATGGCTGATGCTAGGACTTCCAGAACTATGTTAGACAACACTGGTGAGAATTGACATCCCTGAAGTGTTCCTGATCTCAGGGGGAAAGCTCTCAGTTTTTAGCCATTGAGGTTGATATTTAGCTGTGGGCTTTTCATAAATGGCTTTTAGATGTTTAAGTAAGTTCCTTCTATCCTGAATTTCTCAAGGGTTTTTATTAAGGAAGAATGCTATATTTCTCTGCTTTTTCTGCATCTATCTACAGGATCATATGGGTTTTTTTTCTTTTCATTTGTTAATGTGATGTATCACATTGATTGATTTGTGATTATTGAACTATCCCTGTAACCTAAGAATGAATCCTACTTGATCATGATGCACACTTGTTTAAATATGCTGTTGAGTTTGATTTGCTAGTATCTTGTTGAGGATTTTTGCATCCGTATTCATCAAGGGTATTGGCCTGTAGTTCTCTCTCTCTCTCTTTTTTTTTTTTTTTTTTTTTTTTGCTGGGTCTCTGTCTGATTTGGGACTCAAAGTGATGCTGGCTTCATAGAATGAGGCTGGAAGTTTTCCTTCCATTTCCATTTTTTGGAATAGCTTGAGAAGAATGGCTGTTAACTCTGATTTAAATGTCTGGTAGAATTCCCCAGAGAAGACCTCTAGCCCAGGGCTCTTATTTGTTCAGAAATTTTTGAGAACTGAAGAAATTTTCAATTTCTTCACTAGTTATGGGTCTGTTCAGATTTTCTATCTCTTCCCGTATGAATTTTGGTAGTGTGTGTGTGTTTAGGAATTTGTCCATTTCTTCTAAGCTGTCTAGTTTGTTGGCATATAATTTTTCATATTATTCACTGATAATTGCTTTTATTTCTGAGGGATTGGTTGTAATCAGTCCATTTTCATTCATAATCTTGTCTATTTGGGTGCTCTCTCTTTTCTTTTTGAGAAGCCTGGCTAGAGGTTTGTCAATTTTGTTTATATTTTCTAAAAACCAACTCTTGGTTTCATCGATGTGTTCAACTGCTTTTTTTTCCGTTTTTGATTTGTATATTGTTTATATCTGCCCTGATCTTTATTATTTGTCTTCTTCTGCTGCGTTTGGGGTGTTCTTGCTGCTCTGCTTCTAACTCCTTTAGGTGTGCTGTTATATTTTCTATTTTTGCTTTTTTAATATCTTGAAATAGGCATGGATTGCAATGTACTTTCCTCTTAGGATGGCTTTTGCTGAATTCCAAAGGGCTTGGATTGTTGTATTTTCATTTGTTTCTATATAATTTTTAATGTCTTCTCTAATTGGCTGATCAGCCCATTCATTCTTCATTAGGGTGATCTTTAACCTCCATGTTTTTGGAGGTTTCCAGACTTATTCCTGTGATTGATTTCATGTTTTATAGCATAGTGATCTGATAGTGTGCATGGTATAATCTTTTTTTTTTTTTTTTTTAATGTTTTATTTCTAAGAGAGAGAGAGACAGCGTGAGCAGGGGAGGGTCAGAGAGAGAGGGAGTCACAGACCGAAACAGGCTCCAGGCTCTGAGCTGGCAGTCAGCACAGAGCCCGACGCGGGGCTCGAACCCACGAACCGCGAGATCATGACCTAAGCGAAAGTCGGACGCTTAACCGACTAAGCCACCCATGAGCCCCTTGCATGGTATAATCTTAATTCTTTTATATTTATTGAAGGTTGCTTTATGACCCAGTATTTGATAAATCTTGTAGAATGTACCATGAGCACTCAAGAAGAAAGTGAATTCCATAGCCTCAGAATGTACAGGTCTAAATATATCTGTCAAATCCATCTGGTCCAATGTGTCGTTCTGGTCCATGGTTTCTTTAGTGATTTTTTGTGTAGTTCATCTATCCATTGCTCAGTGGAGTATTAAAGTCCCCTGCACTTAGCACATTGTTATCCATAAGACTATTTCTGTTTGTGATTAATTATTTTATGTATTTGGTTGATCTGGAATTTGGTGTTTCGACATTTATATTTGTTAGCTCTTCCTGATGGATAGACCCTGTAATTTTTATATATTGAACTTTTTCATCTCTTGTAACTGCCTTAACTTTTAAGTCCAGTTTGTCTGATATGAGTATGGCTACTCCAGCTTTCTTTTGACTTCCAGTAGTATGATAGATATCTCTATATCCCCTTACTTTCAATCTGAAAGGGTCCTCAGGTCTAAAATGAGTCTCTTGTAGACCGGAAATAGATGGATCTTGTTTTTTTAATCCATTCTGATACCCTATGTCTTTTGATTCGAGCTTTTAGTCCATTTACATTCAGTGTTATTATTGAAAAATATGGATTTAGTTAGAATTATCGTGTTCTTTGTAGGATTCATGCTTATGGTGGTGTCTCTGGTCCTTTGTGTTACTTGCAACATTTCCCCCATAGAGTCTCCTTGAGGATTTCTTGTAGGGCTGATTTAGTTGTGATGAATTCCTTCAGTTTGTGTTTGTTTGGGAAAACTTTTATCTCTCCTTCTATTCTGAATGACAGATTTGCTGGATAAGGGATTCTTGGCTGCATATTTTTTCTGTTCATCACATTGAAGATTTCTTGCCATTCCTTTCTGGCCTGCCAAGTTTCATTAGATAGGTCTGCAACCACCGTGATAAGTCTCCCTTTGTATGCTAGGGCCCTTTTATCCCTAGCTGCTTTCAGAATTCTCTTTTTAGCCTTATATTTTTTCCAGTTTCACTATGGTCTGTTGTCAGAAGATAGATTTAAGTAACATGTGAGGGAAGTTCTCTATGCCTCTTGGATTTCAATGTCTGTTTTCTTCCCCAGATTGGGGAAGTTCTTGGCTATAATTTGTTCAAATACTCCTACAGCCCCTTTTTCTCTGTCTTCTTCTTGTGGAATTCCATGATATGCATATTGTTCCGTTTGATTGTATCCCTCAGTTTTCGAATTTGCCTTTCATGTTCCTGGATCAGTTTATCTCTCTTTTTCTCGGCTCATCTTTTTCTAGAATTGTGTCTTCTAATTCACCTATTCTCCCCTCTGCCTCTTCAATCCATGCAGAGGCCCCCTCCATTTTATTATGCCCCTCATTTATAGCATTTTTAAATTCATCATAACTATTTTAAGGCCCATAATCTTTGTAGCAATTGCATCTCTGATGTCTTTTATGCCTTTTTCAAGCCCAGTGATTAATTTTATGACTATTGCTCTAAATTCTTGTTCAGTTAAGTTGCTTATATCTGTTTTGAACAGTTCTTTAGCTGTCACTTCTTTCTGGAATATCTTTGGAAGATAGTTCTTCTGTTTTGTCGTTTTGGCTAGTTTTCTGTCTTTGTACGTTTTAAAAGCTTATTATGCACTTTCCAGCTGAGAGTACTGTTATATTAATGAAGCCTCATAGACTGTACAGGGCCCGTCCATTCAGAAAGTGTTCTTTTAATGATGTCCCTTTGTCTCTATTGTTGTGACTTTGGTTATTTTATTTCCTTACTCGTAGTGATATTTGGGACTCTCCACCATGTGTATTTTGGCTTGTTTCTTGAGGTAGCCCTATGAGGGTGACTTCTTAGTGGACTCTGTCTCTTTTCCTCCCAGACTCTTGTGGTTCAGAGTCCTTTGGCTTCCGCCCTTCTTTGTTTGAGAGATGCAGGCAATAAGTATTGAACTCCTTATTTATCTGGCTTCTTGTGGAATGAGATTTAAATGAGTCTACCCCGCATAAGTTCAGACTATGTCTTTTATTGAAAAATGCTCTTAGTTGAAGGATAAATACATTTTAAAAAATTTTTAATGTTTATTTATTTTTTGAGAGACAGATTCAGAGTGTGAATGGGGGAGGGGCAGAAAGAGAGGGAGACACAGAAACCAAAGCAGNCAGGCTCCCCAAGGATAATTTCTAAATTGTATTCTTGTCTGAAGTCTTAAGTAAACTCATTCATTATCTTATCTGAAGTACATGAGCATAATACCCCTGAATATATAGTAATGGATTTCCCACTTCTTTTAGCCTGTTTATGAACAGCTGCTTACCTAACCATTCTGCACATCTTGTTTCCATATCAATGAAATTAGCATAAGAATACAGTTATAGAGGGGATTAAATTGGTTTCTTTACATGGATTACTTGAAGAAGTAGCTGTCAGTTAGGAAGTGATAATTCGGTGTTAATATGATTGTTATTGATATTGACACTAGCTACAATTCATTTAAGAACTTAAGGGTTGGGTTAACATAAATAATTGAAATTCTCATACTGACTCCTCAACTTTCTGTGAATAAAAGGAATAATAAAAATAATTTACCCGAGTTTCTGCTTACATTTCTAGGTGGCACAAGTGTTAATAGACCTTACTTGTTATAAAACCTTTTCTAAGGTGCTATGACAATTCCAGGCTTACATTTCGTCTATCCTTATTTCTTTTTGAATTTCTTCTCAATGTGTAAAAAAATAGTATAACTTAAATTCAGTGAGCAAAATGTGAGTAAAATAAATTTTGATTAGTTTTAGGCATATAGAATATATGTGGAAAGGGGATAAGTAGTGGTTACATCAAGGCAACAGTAATCCCTTTTGGTTCATATTTATTTTAGTGTATGCCAAAATATAAGACACTAGGCTGTGACTATTCTTTCTTAAAAATCTGACTATAAGGCCTATAGAAAGTGGTGAGCTGTCTATGTGTTATAGTGCATGGTACATCAGCACAGTGCCTTGTACGTGGCAGGCTTTCAACAAATATTTGCTGAATTGAATGAATCAGCATTTTACATATTATTTTCCATAAGTATTAACAAAATAAATTATGCCCAGAATTTGACATCTGGTGCAGAAGAATCATTCCATAGAAAAGAACATTAACTTTATACTGCTTTTCCTGTGTAGAAAAGTCTGTTCATTCAAATCTGATTTCTTTTAACTAATTATTCTTAGGTCAAATCTGATTTCTTTTCACTAATTATTCTTAGGTGACAGAACATAATAGTAATGGGATTCTGATTCGTACACTGTTTTTAAAAGTAAAATTATTTCAAATGCATACAGTCTAGTAGGAGTATTAATTCAATGTCTATGCAATAATTATTTGTAATGAATATATCAAACTGCTATTCTCTGTGCACACTAGGGTTATATTTTTGGTTTACAAACTTTTGGTTTCTAATGTAGTTCAAAACTGTTGTCCATGCAAAATGAACAATGTTTTTAGAATCCTTAAAATAAGAAAAAAAGTTTTATTCAAGCACAAGTTAGGATAGCTTCCATGGAAACGGGAGCTTCAAAGGGAAGAAAGTGTTCCAGAAACTGAACAGATTTCATAGGGTTATATACTTTTTTACATCTTGTAAAAGTCCAAAAGATTATAGAATTGCATATAGATAGGAATCATGAGCTTTATCATAAAGGAATGCAGGGAGTAGGAGCATTGACCAATAACTCATGAACAAGATGGTTTTCCTTTAGGCTATTCATTCACAAAACAGATGTAAAATACATCTGTGGTGGACTGTAAATCGGGCTTTTTGGTTTGAACAAAGTTTATATACACTCATGCTTACATAGAAAGAAAACTAAAATGGCTTCCACTATATACTAAGTCTTTAGAGAGTTTTCTCTTATTATTTCCCCTTTTTTGAGTAATATTTTGACAGAAAATATTCATAATCATTATTTTTCGTTCAATGTCAGGGTGATTGTTTATCTGCCCTGGGTCCATCTTGTCCTTTGATGCTAGGCCTAATTTAGGTCACCTAGGGGTCTATGACAAGGAATCAACAGTATGGCCTTTAATAAGGAATATTATAATTGGTACATATACTTTTTTCAATGAGACAAAATTGTCATGGATATATTGTAAATATGCTTTGTGGTGAGTTCTAACCTTTATATTTTTATAACATTTATAGCGTATATACAGAAACAGTAATAAAAATACAATTAATAATATTTAATGTAATCCGTGAGGAGTAATTAGGAATGTCAGAGAAGAATTTTTAAAAATTACAGGTATTTTTTAATCTTGAATTAATTTGAATATATATCTACCTCTTTTATCTACAGTTAGTTGTGATATGTTTGAGCTGATTGGTTTAAGATGGTAATTAAATTTTGTTATTGTATGTAAAGATTTCTCTACCCAATTAATTTTTATAGATATTACATTGTGTGACGGGTGCACTTCTATCTCCCTAAACATTTGGTCATCAATATCATTATTAGTATATTTTTGTTAGCATTGGACAATTCTATGTGAGTTGCAAAGCCAGCATTATACCATGTAGCAATAGTATTATGATGGAAACTACTCTAGTTACAAAATAAATTGAAGTGTATTACAGAGATGTTTTGTAACACCCCACCCCAAATCTTCCTTTCTCCATATATCATTTGTTAGTTTGTATATGCATACCCAATATAGGCCAATTTGGAATCAGTTCAGGGTTGCATTTTTGTTTAGGGCATAGCCATATA
Organism: Crocuta crocuta; assembly: GCF_008692635.1. Classification (NCBI taxonomy): domain Eukaryota; kingdom Metazoa; phylum Chordata; class Mammalia; order Carnivora; family Hyaenidae; genus Crocuta; species Crocuta crocuta. The sequence goes on along the minus strand of NW_027527865.1, from coordinate 95,858 downwards.
TTTTGACTCTATTTGCAGATGTTAGTAGATATTGAAATCAAGGAAGAATAGTTGGCTAATAAGGACAATCTTCCCCCAGTAGGAAGAAGTCTAGCAGTATTTACAATAGCTCCTATTTCCATTGTGATGTTGAAAAATGGTTTAAGTCTAGTTGGCCATAAGTTTTGGTACCATGGTGGTATTTGAACATTTATATAAGTTACAGAAGTGTTTAATGATTTTCCACAGATTAGGAGATATGTACATTTTAGGTTTCTTCAGTTAATAAAGAATGCCATTGGCCCATATTTGCGACAGAATCTTCTGGGTTGTATGGAAAAGTTAGGTATAAGAGGTGATTGAATCCACCAACCCAATCCCAAAGTAGCATCTTTGATAGATACCCATTTTTAAATTTTTTCTTAGGCCATTCCATCCATAAAAATATGATTTGCAAATACAGTGGACATTTTGACATGTTGGACAAACTGCCACTGGTTTCTCTTATTGTACCTGGATACATTTTTAATAAATTATCATCTAAGTTTATAGAGACACAATGGTGATATGCTGAATGTTGTATATAATGCAGGTTAAATTTTAGTTAGGTACCACTTCTTGAAAGGTTTTTCCTAATAGAGATTCTTTATACTATATAAGCACCAAAACCTAAAGAAACATTAGAATAGGTCCAAAAGATCATCAATATTTTATCTAAGTTANAATTAGGGTAGTATTTAAAATTATATCCATTAAATCCGTGGGTAATCATAGTATTTTATCAGGACTTAATAAAGGCAGAGGTGGAAGGAAACATGTAAGTTTGCTATCTTTTTATTTTTCTGTTTTTTTTTTTAATTTTTAAACATTTTATTTGTTTTTGAGAGACAGAGAAAGATAGAGAGTGAGCAAGCGAGAGGGAGACAGTATCCCAAACAGGCTCCAGGTTCTGAGCCAAGTTCTGAGCCTCTCTGTCACCATACAGCCTGATGCGGGGCTCATGAACTGAGCCAAAGTCAGATGCTTAACCAACTGAACCACCCAGACGCCCCTATCTTTTTCTTTTTTTTTATTTTTAATTTTATCATTTAATTTTTTCGTTTGAAGTTTTTACTTAAATTCTAGTTAGCTAACATATAGTGTAATATTTGTTTCATGAGTAGAGTTTAGTGATTCATCACTTACATATAACCCCCAGTGCTCATCACAACAAATGCTCTCCTTAATACTCATCACCCATTTAGCCCATCCTACACCCACCTCCCCTCAAGCACCACTCTGTTTGTTCAATATAAGGAGCCTGTTCTATGGCTGGCCTCTCTCTTTCTCTCCCTTTTTTTCCCCTATGTTTATCTGTTTTTTTCCTTAAATTCCGCATATAAGTGAAATCTTATGGTATTTTTCTATCTCTGACTTACTTCCTTTGCTTAACATAATACTGTCTAGCTCCCTCCATGTCGATGCAAATGGTAAGATGTCATTTCTTTTGATGGCTACGTAATATTCCATTATATGTATACACACATACACACACACACACACACACACACACACACACACCACTACCTCTTTATTCATTCATCAGTCAATGGACATTTGTGTTCTTTCTATCATTTACCAGTTTTTGATAATGCTGTTAAAAACATCAGGGTTCATGTGTCCCTTTGAATCAGTATTTTTGTATCTTTTGGTAAATGCCTAGTAATACAATGCTGAATCATAAGATAGTTCTATTTTTAACTTTTTGAGGAACCTCCATACTGTTTTCCAGGGTGGCTACACCACTTTGCATTCCCACCAACAGTGTAAGAGGATCCCCCTTTTTCTGCATCCTTTCAAATATCTGTTGTTTCCTGTGTTGTTAATTCTACCAATTCTGACAGGTGTGGGGTGGTACTTTATTTTAGTTTTGATTTATATTTCCCTGATTATGAGTGATGTTGAGCATCTTTTCATGTGTCCATTAGCCTTCTGTATACCTTTTTAGGAAAAATATCTATTCATGTTTTCTGCCCATATCTTAACTGAATTAATTGTTTTTTGGCTGTTGAGTTTGATAAGTTTTTTGTAAAGTTTGAATGCTAACTTATTATCAGATATGTCATGTATTATCTTCTAATATCACAATTTTCAAGGAAAGAAGAGTAGAAATAGAAGCCTATTCCAGAATCTTGGGAAAAGCAGTCTACCCTGATGTCTACCTCCCCTCCTGGTTTGTAGTTCAAATGTCTCTGATGATCTTTCAGTGGCCCACTGAATGATTAGGCACAAAAATTTTGTTTAAGCATGAGCTATTGCAGTGACTTTTTTACACCGAGTTGTTTTGTTTTGTTTTGTTTTTTCAGTTTGCAGAACTGAAAATTCTAAATGATTCCAAGTCTAAAATGTGGGGGAAATGTTTTAAAAATGTTGGTTTGGAGAGTTTTACCCAAGCATTGGAAGACATTGGGAGAAATTGGGATCAAGTCCAGTTTATATTGAATAGTATTCAACTCGAATATCTACAAGATGCATTATTGAAATATTTTCTTTCTATAATCACCCTCATTTTTACAAAAGATAGTCAAATTAAGACCAATTGTTTGTTAAACAAGTTCTGTTTTAACAATCTTGGCCTAAATTTTATATAGGAACAAAACAATAGTGATTGACCATATAAGATCTTTTCTTTTTTCCCCCAAGTTTTTATTTAAATTCCAGTTATTATATAATATAATATTAGTCACAGGTGTATAATTTAGTGATTTATCACTTACATACAACACCCCGTGATCATCACAAGTGCCTTCCTTAATATCCATGAATCATTTAACCCATCCCTGTGCCCAGTAACATACAATTTATTCTCTATAGTTAGGAGCCTGTTTCCTCGTTCCCCTTTATTTCTCCCCCTCAATATTCCTGTGTTTTGTTTCTTAAATTCCACATATGAGTGAAATTATGTGGTAATTGTCTTTCTCTTACTGACTTATTTTGCTTAGTATATAATACTATGTAGCTTCATACATGTCATTGCAAATGGCAAGATTTCATTCTTTTTGAAAGATGAATAATATTCCATTGTACGTATATACCACCTCTTCTTTATCCATTCATCAGCCACTGTACATTTGGGCTTTTTCCATATTTGGTGATTTTTATAATGCTGCTATAAACATCAGGCTGCATGTATTCCTTTGAATTTGTATTTTTATATCCTTTGGTTAAATACTCAGTAGTGCAATAGTTAGATCATAGGGAAGTTCTATTTTTAACTTTTTGAGGAACCTCCATACTGTTTTCCAGAATGGCTGCACCAGTTTGCATTCCCACCAACAGTGGGATCCTTGCCATATATGATCTTTTACATCTGCTTTGCTGCCACTTTTTATAAGTAATTTCAGGTTGAACTCTTAATAAACTACAAGTCCATAATCCAAGCCAAATATTTCCCATCAGAACTGTCTGTAATACCTGTAGATTTGGGTGAATTCTATTTTTCATATTTCCCAAAATATTCTGAGATTCCTGCACCTGACAAGAAGTGACATTGTTTATTCATTTTGTAAGGCTACTAAGAACTTATTTAGCAAGGTATCAGGCCAACATTTCCAAGTGCCTTTATTAGCTTCACAAAGTTAACCTTAGTCACTTAAAGCTGTCTGGTCATATCTGCATATGTGCATTTCTCTCTCAAATATGACATTCCAGTCAAAGCTTTGGTAATATAATCAATGTTTCCAATGATATCTTTTTACAAGGAGAAAAGATTGGTATTGAATATATGCAAGCAATTGTAATTGCCATTAAAGAAAGAATATTCAATGAAAGTTTCGAAATTCTGGAATGTTTAAATAGGCAGAAAAAAAATAAATGTTTCAGTTTGTTCATAAAAGAATATGTTATCATATTTCTGTCAGTCATGAATCTCTAAAGAGAACATTTCATTAAATCTGGAAGAGTATACATTACATGGCCACCAATGTTTCAAATAAAAGTTGATAAACATAACTTTTTATGTAGATAAAAACTATAAACATCTTTCTTAGATTATTCAGCCTCATGTTAATAATTCATGTTCTGTTTTAATGCAGCTTTTCCATTAGTTCTTGAAATTCTTACCCAGTTTAGTTTTATGGTCTTAAGGATATCAGAAACCTGTAATCAAAAAAGTCATTTCCATGAATCTTCTTAAAGCTGAAACACATTTTATAAAAGCTTCAGAGTAATAACTGTAAATGATGAAAAGGCTCAGAAATGGACATGGATACAGATATGATGATACATCATTATAAAGAAGTTGACAAAGAAATCTGGTTCTTTCTATAACACACAACATTTCAAGAATTAAAATGTCAAGTGATGACCTTAAATCAAGACATTAAAATTTTAGGAATTTCATGTAATTTTTAAAATAGTTCTGGCATTTGCCCATACAATTTAATTTAACCTAAGACTTATCATCACTTATTTGATAATTTTTCTCATATAATTTAATATTCTAAATATATAAGCCTAATTAGTCAAAAAGACTTAACTTAGAATT
>NW_027527865.1:90014-91270 GCF_008692635.1 Crocuta crocuta | reverse complement strand
TACGGGAAAGTTTTTCTTTTTTACATTATTCTTAAATTCATGTTAATTAACATACAGTGTAGTATTGGTTTTAGGAGAAGAACCCAGTGATTCAACACTTCTGTATAATACCTAGTGCTCATCCCAACAAGTGCTCTCCTTAATGCCCATCACCCATTTAACACATTCTCCCACCCATCTCCCCTCTAGCAATCCCAATTTTATTCTCTGTATTTGAGTCTCTTATATTTTGCCTCCCTCTTTGTTTTTATCTTATTTTTCCTTCCCTTCCCCTAAGTTCATCTGCTGTCTTTCTTAAATTTCATATGAGTTAAATAATATATTTGTCTTTGTCTGCCTAACATATCACTTAGCATACTACACTCTGTTTTTATCCACATTGTTCCAAATGGCAAGATTTCATTCTTTTGGATCACTAATATTTTATTTTATATATATACCACATCTTCTTTATCTATTCATCAGTTGATGAACATTGGGGCTCTTTCTGTAATTTGGCTATTGTTGATAGAGGTCCTATAAACATTGGGGTGCATGTGCCCCTCTGATTTAGTATTTTTTATATCCTTTGGATAAATACCTAGTAGTGAAGTTGCTGGGTCACAGGGTAGATCTATTTTTAATTTTGAGGGTGACTTCGTATGGTTTTCCAGAGTCAATGCACCAGTTTGCATCCCCATCAACAGTGCAAATCGGTTCCCTGTTCTGTGCATCCTTTCCAATATCTGTTGTTTTCTGAATTGTTATTTTAGGCTTTCTGACATGTGCCAGGTGGTATCTCATTGTGGTTTTGATTTGTGGTTTCTCTGATGATGAGTGATGTTGAGCATCTTCTTATGTGTCTGTTAGCCATCTGGATGTCTTCTTTGGTAAAGTGTTTACTCATGTCTTATGCCCATTTCCTAATGGGTTATTTGATTTTTGGGTGTTGAGTTTTATAAGTTCTTTATAGATTCTGAACACTAACTCTTTATTAAATATATCATTTGGAAATATCTTCTCCCATTCTGTCTGCTTCCTTTTAGTTTTGTTGACTCTTTCCTTTGCTGTACAGAAGTGTTTTTTGTTTTGTTTTGTTTTTGTTTTGTTTTGTTTTTAATCTTGATGAGAGTCCAATAGATCATTTTTGCTTTGTTTTCCTTGCCACGGGAGACATGTCTAGTAAGAATGTTGTGGCTGAGGTCAAAGTGGTTGCTGCCTGTTTTCTCCTATAGGATTTTGAAGGTTTCCTGTCTCACATTTAGATTATTTATATG
>NW_027527865.1:80628-89390 GCF_008692635.1 Crocuta crocuta | reverse complement strand
TGATTATTTATATGTCATATTTATTTTTTAATTTATTTTTATTTATTTTTGAGAGAGAGAGAACAGGGGAGGGTCAGAGAGAGAGAGAGAGGGAGACACAGAATTCAAAGACAGGTNGTATAAGAAAGTGGTTCAGTTTCATTCTTCTGCATGTCGCTGTCCAGTTTTCTCAGAATCTTTTGATGAAGAGACTATCTTTTTTTTAATTGGATACTATTTCCTGCTTTGTTGAACATTAGTTGGCCATATATTGGGAGTCAATTTCTGGGTTCACTATTCTGTTTCACTGATCAACGTGTCTATTTATGTGCCAGTACCATATTGCCTTGATGATTATAGCTTTGTAATCCAGCTTGAAGTCCAGAGTTGTGATGCCTCCAGCTTTAGTTTTCTTTTTCAACATTACTTTGGCTATTCAGGGTTATTCTCGTTCGATACAAATTTTGGAATTGTTTGTTCTAGCTCTGTGAATAATGCTGATGTTCTTTTGATAGTGATTGTCTTGAATGTGTAGACTGCTTTGGGTAGTATCAACATTTTAACATTTGTTCCAATCCATGAGCATGGAATGTTTCTTCATTTCTTTGTGTCTTCTTCAATTTTCTTCATAAGCTTTCTATGGTTCTTAACATATAGGTCTTTTACCTTTTGGTTAGGTTTATTCCTAGATATCTTATTATTTTTGGTGCAATTGTAAATGGGATCTATTCCTTGATTTCTCTTTCTGCTGTTTCATTACTGGTGTATAGAAATTCAACCGATTTCTGTACATTGTTTTTATGTCTTACACCTTTGCCAAATTCATGTATCACTTCTAGAAGTTTTTTGGTGGAGTCATTTGGACTTTCCTTGTAGAGTATCATGTCATTTGCAAGTAGTGTAATTTTGACTCTTCTTTGCCAATTTGGATGTCTTTTATTTCTTTTTGTTGTCTGATTGCTAAGGCTAAGACTTCTAGTACTATGTTGAACATCATTGGTGAGAATGGACATCCCCGTCATGTTTCTGATGTTAGGAGAAAAGTTCTCAGTTTTTTCCCATTGAAGATGATGTTACTTGTGGGTCTTTCATATATGACCTTCATAATTGAGTTACAGTCCTTCTAACCCTACTTTCTTGAGAATTTATGCTTTGAAAGACACACTGAGCCAGATAGATCACAAATATATTCAGAAAATTCCATCCTAAAGCAACAGAATACACATTATTCTGGAGTGCAAATGCAACATTCTCCAGAATGAATCACATACTGGGTCACAAACCACTCTTCAACAAGTACAAAAATATTGAGATCATACCATGCATATGTTCAGATAATAACGCTTTGAAACTTGAAACAAATTTCTAGAAGGAAACAAATTTGGAAAGTACTCAAGTGTATGGAATTTAAACAACATTGAACTAAAGAATCAATGGGTTAACCAGAAATTTAAACACGAAATTTAAAAAAAATACATGGGGGCAAATGAAAGTGAAAACACAACATTCCAAACCCTTTGGGATTCACCTAAGGCATTCTTAAGAGGAAAGAACATTGCAATTCAGGCATATCTTAAGAAGGAAGAAAAGTCCCCAATACAGAACCTAACCTTACATCTAATGGAGGTAGGAAAGGAGCAGCAAATAAAGCCTAAAGCAAGCAGAAGAGGGGAAATAATAAAGATTAGAGCAAAAATAAACAATATGGAAATAGCAAACATTAGAACAATTCAATTAAACTAAAAGCTGGGGTTTTTTTTGAAAGAATAAACAAAATAGATAAACCCATAGCCAGACTTATCAAAAAGAAAAGAGAGAGGACCCCAAAAAACAAAACCATGAATGAAAGAGGAGAGATCACCACCATCACCACAGAAATGCAAACAATTATATGACAACACCATGAAAAATTATATGCCAACAAACTGGACAGTCTGGAAGAAATGGACAAATTCCCACAAACAAAAACTACCAAAACTGAAACAAAAAGACAGAAAATTTGAACAAGCCCATAACAATAAAGAAATCGATTAAGTTGTCAAAAATCTCCCAACAAACAAGAGTCTTGGGCCAGATGACTTTTCAGGAGAATTCTACCAGACATTTAAGAAGGAGGTAAAACCTGTTATTCTCAAACTGTTCCAAAAAATAGAAATGGAAAGAAAGCTTCCAAACTCCTTCTATGAAGCCAGCATTACCTTGATTCCAAAGCCAGACAAAGACACCCACTCAAAAGGAAAATTACAGGCCAATATTTCTGATGAACTTGGATGGATGCAGAATTCTTAGCAAGATACTAGCAAATCAGATTCAAGGTACATTACAATAATTATTTACTATGATCAAATAAGATTCATTCCTGGGCTGCAGAGTTGGTTCAATATTCACAAATCAACCAATGTGATACACACCATTAATAAAGGCTAAGAACCAAATGATCTTCTCAATAGATGCAGAAAAAGCATTTGAAAAAATACAGATTCCTTTCTTGATAAAAGATATCAGAAGATTTTAAAGCACATGCTTAAATAAGATCACAGATGGTCATAAAACTTAATATTTAATTTCTGTTTTGCAAAGATGGTAATACGAAATTCTATAGAATGTTATGTAGTTGTTAGTAAAAACTACCTCCATTAATACTAAACAGATTTTACTTTTTAAGTTATCAAAGATCTGATAAAGACAAAGCATTAAAACTTTGGTTGTCTGGGCAGATAAAGAAAAGAAAAAAAAAAGCTATTTACAATTTCATGTTAAGAACTGCCCAACAGTCCAAGAAACCTTTGTCTTTTTATCAGAGAGAAAAACCAAATCTCAATATTATATTAATATACTTTTAAAATTAACTCATTTCAATCTTAGTCCTGATCATACATAAAATTATTTTCGAAAGATTTCCCTTTACAAACCTTCTATTTATTTTTTTCCATTCAGATTTTGTCTTAACACTTCTCTCTTTATTTTTCTTTAAGTTCATTTATTTCTTTGGGGGGGGTGGGAAAGGGAGAAGGAGAGGAGCAGGCTCCATGCCTTGTGCAGAGACTGATGTGGGGCTCAATTTCATGACTGTGAAATCATGACTTGAGCAAAAATCAAGAGTTAGACACTTAGCTGATTGAGCTACCCAGGTGCCCTTAAACCTACAAACTAACTCATCTTAGTAACTGAATATTTTTCCATATCACGGGAACTTGAAAGGGCTTTGTGTTAGTCTCTATTTTTCTGAGTTTTAGAATGCTCAGTTTTTATGAGTACTTGCCTGTAACCCAATTAGGTAGAACTCTTTTACAAATTAATTTTAGCAATACCATCTGGAGGTAGAAAAAATATCTCACATTTATAACACATATAAACACATATTCACAAGAAGCAATCAAAATCTGGCCTTTGTTTCATTAATATTTGTGGAGAAGATATTAATAAACCAATTTCCAAATATCTCTCTTTCATTAAAGCAAATCTAATTACAATATAGCATTATAATTTATAGATCAATTAATTAGTCATCTGTTTTCCAATATAACATGACTGGTTTTGTCTAAAGATACCAAATGCTGCAACAACAAATAAACGAAACGGAGCCCCGAGTGCGTCTGTGAGCATTGGTTCCTCCCAAATTCAGGGGTTTCACTGACTAAACGAAATGTCTNGTTTGGCTTTTAAAATGCAATTTTCTGGGGTACCTGGGTGGCTCAGTCAGTTAAGTGTCCAATAACTGATATTGGCTCAGATCATGATCTTACCTTTTGTGGGATAGAGCACTGTGTTGAGCTCTGTGCTGACAGCATGGAGCCTCTTGGGATTTTCTCCTTCCTTTCTGCCACTTCCTTTCTCTCTCTCTCCCTCTCTCTCTGTCTCTCTCTCTCAAAATAAATAAACATTTAAAGTGCAGTTACCCCTCAAGGAATGAAGTGAAATTCCCTATTTATTTTAGTTTTAGTTTGGGAATAAGGCTTGAGCTAAATCTAAGGTTGATAAGTATAGTGGATCAAGAAGGTGCTGTTTCTGAGTGTAACTTCCAAATGGCCACAGTACACTCTTAATGTGTCTTGGTTTCTCCCAGTAAGATCTGAGACCATTGATAGGACTTCGAGCCCTGAATGATCAGTCCTTATGTCTGCATCCCTGGGTGAGCCAATTGTTAGTTACCTTATGAGATGGGAAACTCACATGGAACTGCTAAATGTCTTCATAAATATACTCATACGCACTAGGCTTTCAGTCACCTGAAAGTGCCATTCGACCAGAAAAATGCCCCTTCTCTTTAGAAGCAAATGACTCAGTCTTTCATATTTCTAACCAGAAATTTTTAAGCCTTATATTAATAACATCAGTTAGTATAATGCCAAATTAAAATAACCAACTTATCAATTCAAATGCCTCTAGGTTATTCCCATCCAGAAAATATGACCAGTAATCCTCAACAGACCAAATAAAAGTCAGACTATCAACTCAAATTGAGAAGTTCTGCATATCAGGAGAACTCAGTGATTACACCTGTGAGGTACTCTGAAGTTGGAGGGGTAGAAAGTCCTGAGCTGCTACCAAGCACCAAATTCCAGAGGGTCCCCAGTTGTTCTCAGGTGAGTTTCTCTGATATCCTGCTGACTATTCCAATAAATTCTGACACAGAGTGAACACACCTTTTAGAATCTCAAAGTAAAACAGAGAATTTTATTCAAGTCCAAGTTAGGACAGCTTCCCAGGAAACATTCTATTCAAAGGGAAGAAAGTGACCCGGAGAATAAACAATTTTTAAAAGGTTATATATTTTTTACATATTGTAAAAACTCAGTGGATTATAAATTAGCATATAGGTAAGAATCGTAAGTTTTATTGTATGGGAATGTAAGCAATGGAACATTGATCAATATTTCAAAGATAATGGAGGCTTGGGAATAGAGAAGAGTAGGAGGGTGCTAGGCTTATCTTCTCTCACATTTACAACTAAATATCACTCACATCTGAGTAAACAAACTGGAGTGTGATCCAAAGACTGGCAGAACAAACTCCACAAGTAAATATAGAGATGAATCCACATTGGAGAGTTTAAGAACTGCAGAAATGGTGGTCAGGAACTGTCTGCAGGTGGGTGGGATTGTGGGAACAGAGAGGGGAAAGCAATAAGGTACCCACATTGGGAAAATAAATCCTCATAACCTCTGGTCATAAAAACCAGAAGTGTTGAATTTTGTGTTTGTATAACTAGTGGGACATGGAGCCTAGAGATTTAAAAGTCAGCTGACTTAGCACTGGGTGTCCAGGGAGAGCAGGTGATAACTGGTCCTTGCTCTTTAAGAGACAAGAGCCTGAGGAGAGGCAACATAGAAGCCACAGCAGAGGGATAGCTGCTTATACTTATCTCAGAGCATGTTGGGGGACTTGTCTTGGAACAAAAGAGCTGTAAGTCACCATTTTCCTACCCCTCTTCCCAGCATAAACACAGAGCTACCTTCAGGAAGCAGTGTTGCAAAGGCACTTGCTACCTAACCTGCTAGCAGTGGGCCATACCTACTAGTAGAGTAGTCCTCTACTGAAGACCCATCCACTCGAAGCCTACTGGTCTGGGCCCTAGGATAAGAACAAATTTTGTTAAGGACCTGTCAACTCTACACAGCTGCTGCCTCCATTCCCTCACCACCAGCAGCCACCATGCTCCAGGGATCCAGACTAGGACGTGTCTCAGTACAAGTTTTGCTAATGCTGCATAAAGCCTGAGCAGCCACACAGCACACAGATGTCATGCCCAGCTGCTGCTCATAATGACACTGTTCATCATGTCTAGCCTCCAGGTGAACTGACACCTCACACCCCTGGCCACTACCATCTCCCTTGCATGCTGTGTCTTGAGCAATCACTGGGATATGGGAGATCCAGCCTAGAACTAGCAGATCAGTGTAAATTTTGCTAACAATACTGCCCACAACCAAGGCCTTCTGTGGCCATGCCACCTCAGAACTTGCCTGTCTGGGTCACACTAACATCACAGAGAACAAATAAAACACACAACAGGCAAGTAGTCAGCGCAGATGTCTAAACTGAAAGGAAAAGCTGCTCATACACAATAGCAGGATGCAAGGAACACACGTAGGAAACTCTCCTGAAGTGGTAGGTTTTGATTAACAGGGAACAATGTACTGCAGGGCACAACAGGACCTCTTCTTTATAAAACCACTACATTCAAAAGAAGTAGACGTAGCTGACTTTGCTAACACACAGAAGGAGACATAGAAAAGTAGACAAAATGAAAAGACAGAGAAATATGTCCAAAATGGAAGAACAAGACAAAATCACACTAGGAGAGCTAAGCAACAAAGCAAATAAGTAATACACCTGACACAGAATTTAAAGTAATGATCATAAAGAAATTAAACTTTCAGAAAAACGTGAAGTACAGCAGTGAAACCCTTGACAAAAAGATAAAAATAACATATCAGAAATGAAGTACTCAATTAATGAAATTAAAAATACAATAGATGTAATAAACAGTAGGCTACAGAAAGCAGAGCAATGAATCAGTGACCTGGAAGACAGAGTAATGGAAAGCGATCAAACTGAACAGGTAAGAGGCAAACAGTATTGCATAATGAGAATAGACTTAGAGAACTGAAGTCACTCCATTAAGCATAATAACATTTGCATTATAGGGATACCAGAAGGAGGAGAAAGAGAAAGAAAGGGGGTAGAAAATGTATTTGAAAAATAATAGGTGAAAATTTCCTGAATCTGAGGAGAGGAACAGTAATCCAGATTCAGAAGGCACAGAAATCCCTCAACAAATTCAACCCAAAAAAATTCACACCAAGACACATGGTAATTAAAATGGTAAAACATAGACAATTTTAAAGATGGAAAGAGAAAAGAAGACAGGGAAACCTCATAAGGCCATCAGCTGATTTTTAGGCAAAACTTTGCAGGCCAGAAGGGAGAAGCACAATTATTCAAATTAATGAAAGACAAAAATCTGCAGCCAAGAATATTATATCTGGCAAGACTCTGATTCCAAGTTGAAGAGATGAAGTTTCCCAGACAAACAGAAATTAAAAAAATTCATAGTCACTAAATCAAACATATAAACATAAGGGGAACTCTCTGAGGGGAAAACAGAAATCATAAGTAAGAGTAAGAAAAGTGAGAAGCACAAAAATTTTTTTAAATATATCTTTAAAAATCAGTCAAAGGAAGCACAAAATCAAAGGATATAAAGTATAATACCATATATCTGAAATTCAGAGGCAAGAGTAGTAGAGAATGAGTTCAATATTAAGTGACCATCAGCCTAATATAGATTGCTATATGAAGAAGATGTTATATATAAACAGAATGGAAGCCACAATTCACAAAACTAATATAATGAAAAACATAGAGTAAGAAATTCATGTATATCATTAAAGAAACCAACAAACCATAAAAGACAAAAAGAAGAAAGAATCAGAAAGAACTACAAAAATTACCACAAAAAGCAACAACATAGTAATAAATACCTACCTATCAATAATTATTGTGAATGTAAAAGGAATAAATCCTCCAATCAAAAGACATAGGGTAACAGAATGAATACAAAACAAGACCATCTATATGATGGCTACAAGAGACCCATTTCACACGTAAAGACACATGTAGATCAAAAATGAGAAGATGGAAAACATTTATCATGAAAATAGACATCAAAAGAAAACCAGAGAAACCAATACTTATATTGGACAAAGTAGACTTTAAAACAAAGACTGTAACAAGGAGCAAAGAGGAACACTATATAATAATAAAGGGAACAATCCAACTAGAAGATATAACAATTATAAATATATATGTACCCAATATCAGAGCACTCAAACACATAAAATGGTTAATGGCAAACATAAAGGAACTGGTCGATAGTAATACAACAATCATAGGACACTTTATGTACATCAATGGACAGATCATCCAAGCATAAAATTAACAAGGAAACAGGGGCTTTGAATGACACACTGAATCAGATGGATTTAACAAATGTATTGAGAACATTCCATCCCCAAACAGAAAAATACTCATTCTTTTCACATACACACAGTGGATTCTACAGAATAGATTACATATTAGGCCACAAAACAAGTCTTAACAAATAAAAAAGCAAACAAATATTGAAGTCATACCATGCATCTTTTTGGACCAAAACACTATGAAATTAGAAGCCAATCATAAGAAAAAATGTGTAAAAAGCCAAATACATGGAGGTTAAATAACATACTACTAAACAAGGAATAAGTCAAACAAGAAATCAAAGAAGAAATATAAAAGTACTTAGAAACAACAACAAAACATGAAAGCACAACAGTACAAAACCTCTGGGATGCAGCAAAAGCAGTTATAAGAGGGAAATATCTAGGAATGCAGAATTACCTCAGGAAGCAGGAAAAATTTCAAACAACATAAATTTGCACCTAAAGCAACTGGAAAAAGAAGATCAAACAAAACCCCATACCACCCAAAGAAGGAAATAATAAAGTTTAGAGTAGAAATAAAAGATATAGAAGTTAAAAATACAATAGAACAGATAAAAGAAACCTAGAGTTGGTGTTGTGAAAAGATCTAGAAAATTGATAAACATCTAACTAACTCATAGAGTGAGAGAAAGACGGAGAGAGAGAGAGAGAGAGAGAGAGAGAGAGAGAGAGGACTAAAAGAAAATCACCAATGAAAGAAGAGAGGTAACAACAAACACTACAGAAATATAAAAAATTGAAAAAGAATATTATAAAAACCTACATGCCAACAAATTAGACAGCCTAGAAAAATAA
>NW_027527865.1:76844-80576 GCF_008692635.1 Crocuta crocuta | reverse complement strand
AATTAAGAGAAAGAAGATTGAATCCATAATAAAAAAATCGCATCAGAAAGAAGTTCAGGACCAGACAGCATCACAGGTGAATTCTACCACACATTTAAATTTTTTTAATGTTTATTTTTTGAGAGAGAGATAGACAAAGCATGAGCGTGGGAGGGACAGAGAGAGGGACATACTGAATCTGAAGCAGGCTCCAGACTCCAAACTGTCAGCAGAGAGCTAGACACTGGGCTCAAACTCATGAACCATGAGATCATGACCTGAGCTAAGTCAGATTCTTAACCAACTGAGGCACTCCGGCACCCGTATAAAAAGCTTGAATTCTACCAGACATTTATTTCTTTGTAAGGAATCAGAAAATTTAGAAAGTAGTGTATTTATTTCTCTTTACCCTTTCTATAAGNGTGGCAATACCATACTGTCTTGATGATGACAGCTTTGTAGTAGAAGCTAAAGTCTGGGATGGTGATACCTCCCATTTTGGTTTTTTTCTTCAATATTACTTTAGCTATTCGGGGTGTTTTGTGGTTCTATGCAAACTTTAGGATAGTTTGTTCTAGTTTTGAGAAGTATGCTGGTGCAATTTTGATTGGGATTCTACCAGACATTTAAAGAAGAGTTAATACCTCTTCTACTCAAAGTATTTAAAAGAATAGAAGTAGGAAAACTTCCAAACCCATTCTGTATGGGAGTAATTACTCTGACATCAAAACCAGATGAACACACACACACACACAGACACACACACACACACACGAACACTGATAGGTCAATATCTGTGATGAACATAGATACAAACATTCTCAAGAAAATATTAGAAACCAAATCCAACAATATATTTAAAAACACACACAATCATCCAGTGGGATATATCCTTAGGATGCAAGTGTGGTTCAATATTGGCAATTGAATCATTCAATAGATATAATGTATCACATCAAAAAGAGAAAAGCTAAAAACTATATGATCATCTCAAAAGATGCACAAAATTCATTTGACCATATACAACATTAGTTCATGATAAGAACTCTCAACAAAGTAGGTTTAAAGGGAATACACCTCAACATAATAAAGGCCCTAAATGAAAAACCCACAGTAAACATCATAATAATAATCAGTAGTGAAAAACTTAGAGTTTCCCCCTAAGATCAGGAACAAGACAGGAATGTCCACTCTCACCACTTTTATTTAACATCATACTGAAAATTCTAGTCGCAGCAATTGAAAAACAAAAAAGAAATAAAAGGCATCCAATTGGGAAGGAAAAAAATTTTTCACTGTTTGCAAATGACATGATACTATATATAGTAAATCCTGGAATCTAAAAAAAAACTGATAAATGAATTTAGTAAAATCACAGGATACAAAATCAATATGCAGAAATCTGTTGCATTTCTATACACTAATAATGAAGCATCAGGAAAAAAATAATAAAAGATCAGTCCCATTTAAAATTGCATCCAAAAAAGATGCATAGGAAAAGTAACCAAAGAGGTGAAAAAACTGTACTCTGAAAACTATAAAACACTGATGAAAGAAATTGAAGAGGACACAAAGCAATGGAAAATCATTCCATGCTCATGGATTGGAAAGTCAATATTTTTAAAATTTTATACTACCTAAAGTAATCTACACATTTAGTGCAATGCTTATCAAATACAAATATCATTTTCATAAAACTAGAACAAACAATCCTAAAATTTGTATGGAACTACAAAAAAAGAAAATAAAGCAAACAAATAGCCAAAGGAATATTGACAAACAAAAGGGAAGGTGAGGTATCACAATTCCAGATTTCAAGTTATATTATAAAACTGTAGTAATCAAAACGGTATGGTACTGTAACAAAAATATACACATAGATGATGAGAACAGGGTAAAAAACCCCAAAATAAACTCACAAATATATCATTAATTAATCTTAAACATAGTAAGAAAGAATATCCAATGGGGAAAATACAGTTGTGTACAGAGAAATGTACAGTACATGCAAAAAGTGAAACTGGATCACGTTTTTCATTATACACAAAAATAAATTCAAAATGCATTAAAGACCTAAATGTGACACCTGAAACCATAAAAATCCTAGAATAGAGCACAGGCACTAAGTTTTCTGAAATCAGTCATAGCAACATTTTTCTCCATATGTCTCCTGAGGCAAATGAAACAAAAACAAAAATAAAATATTGGGACCATATCAAAATGAATACCTTCTGTACAGCACAGTAAACATTCAACAAAAGTACAAGGCCATCCACTGAATGGGAGAAAATATTTGCAAATTACATATTTGTTAAAAAGTCAGTATCCAAAACATAAATAAAGAAGTTATACAATGCGACATCCAAAAGCAAAATAATCCAACTAAAACATGGGCAGAAGACATGAACAGATAATTCTCCAAAGAAGATATAGACATAAAAAACAGACACGTTAAAAGATGCCCAACATCACTGATCAAGGAAATGCAAATAAAAACTACAATGAGATACCACCTCACATCTTTAATGACTAAAGTCAAAGATAAAAGAAACAACAAGTGTTGGCAAACATATGGAGAAAGGGGAATATTATTGCACTGTTGGTGGGAATGCAAAATGATGTGAAAACAGTAGGGAGTTTCCTCAAAAAGTAAAAATAGAACAACACAATGATCCAGGAATCATACTTCTGTGTATTCACCCGAAAAATACAAAAATACTAAGTCAAGGGATATATGCATCTGTATTTTATAGTAGCATTATTTACAATAGCCAGATTATGAAAGAATCCCAAGAGTTCATATATATATATTATTCAGCCTTAAAAAATAATGAAATCTTGCCCTTTGTGACAACATGGATGGAGCTGAAGAATAATGACAAGATAAATAAATCATTCAGAGAAAAACAGATACCATATGATTTCATTCATGTGTGGAATTTAGGAACCAAAATATGAGCAAGTGGAAAATAAGAAAATACTCTCAACTACAGAGAAGAAACTGATGGTTAGCAGATGGATGGTGTGGGGAGTATGGCTAAAATAAATGATGGGGATTAAAGGGTGCTCTTGTTGTGATGGGCACTGGGCTTTACATGGAATTATTGAATCACTATATAGTTCACCTGAAACTAATAGAACACTGTATGTTAACTATACTGGAATTTAAAATTAAATTTAAAAATTAAATTAAATTAAATTAAATTAAGAAACTATTTCAAGACAAGATGGTTTTTAATTAAGCTATTCATTTATAAACAGATGCACATTGCATGTGTGGCAGACCACAAATCAGGCTTTGGTTTGAACAAGTTTTATATACAGTCATGTTGACTTAAAAAGAAATCTAAAATTGCTTCCCTTGTGTATCAGGCCTTTAGAGAGTTTTGTTCTTATTGCTCTGTTTTCTCTTTAATTGGCAAGTATTTCACTTTGTTCTTGAGTAATTGTTGTAAACTTTTCTCAATAGTATCACCCTATAATCTTCCTGAAGCATTGCAAATTCTGAATTACTGAATTCCAAATTAATGAAGTTTGACAGGACAATTGTAATAGATAATGTGAACATAGACAGATATCTTCATTTGTCTGTATTGCTGCCTCTTTGCTTTCTGAGATTCTTATTTAATTTGTTCTCCTGGACACCATTCTTACTGACTGGATCCTGACACACTGTCTTACCTATATATCTAAGTGTCAAATTCATAAGTACTATAAAATAGGAGAGAAAATCTCCCAAAAATATTTGACTCA
>NW_027527865.1:73104-76388 GCF_008692635.1 Crocuta crocuta | reverse complement strand
TAAATCTAAAAGATATATTTTGCTGTTTTGGATTCCAATTTAATCCATCTTTGAAAACTAGCATAATCTATTATTAGATTAGTTTTTAAAAAATGTGCCATACATGAATAGTATTTATCTTTTAATTCTGTCGTACAACATTCTGAAAACTATGACTTATTTTCCTTTCTATAATATTAGGTCAGACCCTGAATATTTTCAACATATGAAGTAAATACATAATCAGATCCACTTGATCTTATAAATGGTTTAGAAATATAAAAATATATTTAGCAAAATTAAAAAAAAGTGATATGTTTCTCAGTGAGTGTCAAACATGGGATTAAAGGATTGTATTATCTGTATAGCTTTGAATACAGTGTTCTTAGGTTACTGAGAGAGTGCGATCACCTCAATTTAACGTTTCTACTTCTGTCACTACCTCATCAATAGCACTAGTTTGGGTTTGGTAATAGTATGACTCTGAAAAAAAGAGCTAAGGACACTTTGCATGGCCAAAGTATTCAAATAAACCATATATACAAATTGTAATAAAGCCATCCAACACTAATAAATAGGACACAACCCATTTTGCTTTTACGTTTTCTTGTAGTTTCTGTTTTACAAGTACACTACAAATCAAAGATTTCATACAGAAGCCTAAAAATATAAATACAAATTCAACAAACTTTAATATCCATCTAGATATATTATTTCAGAAAAAAACCATCATTCCCTCCTTTCATATGTCTTCTCTGAAATCAGGTAGTGGAGAAAATAGGTTTTATAATTTTAAAATATCATAGAGAGGATCTGGAGGGTATAATGCTAAGTTAAATAAGTCTGTGAGACAAAGACAAATACCATATGATTTCATTTATATGTGGAATTTAAACAATGAATAAACAAACAAAAAGCAAGATCAGATCTACCCATAGAGAGAAAAAACTGTTAATGGGCAAAATAAGTGAAGGGGTGTGGGACATACAGGCTTCCAATTACGAAATAAGTAAGTCACAGGAATAAATGGCACAACATAGGGAATATAGTCTATGATATTGTAATAGCATTGTGTGGTGACAGATGGTAGCTACAGTTTTGGTGATCATAGCACAACACGTAGAAAACTTGAATTGCTATGTTTTACACCTGAAACTAATATAACATTATGTATCAAATATACTTAAATGAAAAAAAAAAATTAAAAAAAGACAGACAAAGGAACAGATTTTTAAATTCGGGGGATTGGTGGTCACCAGAAGGTAGGTGGGTTAGGGGATGGGTGAAATAGTTAAAGTAGATCGAGAAGTACAAAATTGAGATTATGACCTGAATCATAACCAAGAGGCAGATGCTTAACATACTGAGCCACCCAGGCGCCCCAATAATTACTTTAAATGTACACAGATTTAACTCCCCAATCAAAATACATAGATAGGCAGAATATAGTTTTGAAAACAATTGTTCTATATAGTGTCTGAAAGAAATTTACTTAAGATCAAGTACATTCAAGAATGTAAAAAGAGGCAAGATGACGGAGAAGTAAGGAGCTCCGTACTTGCACTCGCGCCCATACCTCATACGGAAAAGATCTGAAGCCATTGGAAACCTTACAAAACCTGAAGAGATTGGGAGAAAAAAGACGCAGAATCCACTGAGAAAGCCTTCTAACGTGAGTGTGAACTGAGGAAGATAAAATCGGGCAGGGATTGTGGAGTCTAGGGTCTGAGGAGATCCCCCTCTGCAGGAAGTGAGAGGGGAAAAAGAGAGAGTCCGAAACAGAAAAACCTCCTCTCAGGGGAAAAACTTCCGCTCGGGGCATAGAAACACCCTGAGCGCCAAATACCTGCATGCCAGGACCCTCGCGGCAACTGGTCCCAGAGCGGCTGAGAACACGGACTGCTTCTTTGTGCTGGCTCCTGGCTGGCTGGACTTGAGAGTAGCGGCGCGCCTGCCACCATTTTCCTCCCGGTGGGCTTGGGCCCCTGGAAGAACCGCGCGCGGACACCAGGCATCCGCACCCTTGGCTGGCTGGAACTCTAAAGGGAAGGCAAAGAGCTAAAAACTGGAAGATTTGCCTGTGAGTTCGTGTTTTGGGTGACGAGCATAGAGGGACCTGGTTTTCCTCACTCCAGCCAGCTTGGGCTAAGCGCACCCGGCAGGCAAGCCCCCGCCCATGCTCTCCAGCCCGACCCAGAGAAGGAAGCAGCAATTCTGACTCCACCTCCAGAGCTCGGCAGGAGGCCTGGAATTGCCCCGAGGGGATTGCCTGGGAAGTTGTGTCTAAGGCAATTCCAGCAGGATGCTCAGACAGGGATTTGGAGACTGGGACTGGTCTGGGATGAAGAGTGCAACCAACTTTGGATGCGCCCCCAGTACGGGGAGTTTACATGCCCAAAGTCGAAAATCTAATAGCTCACCTAACGGAACTAGAGGCACAGCAACAAGAAAACCCTAAACCCAGTAGAAGAAGAGAAATAGTAAAAATCAGAGCAGAAATAAACAACATAGAGACCAAAGAAACATTTGAACAGATCCATGAAACCAAGAGTTGGTTTTTTGAAAAAAATAAACAAAATTGACAAGCGTCTAGCCAGACTTATCAAAAAGAAAAGAAAGAGTATCCAAATAGACAAAATTATGAATGAAAATGGACTTATTACACCCAACCCCTCAGAAATACAAGCAATTATCAGGGAATACTATGAAAAATTATATGCCAACAAATTGGACAACTTAGAAGAAATGGACAAATTCCTAAACACACACTCACTGCCAAAATTCACACCGGAAGAAATAGAAAACCCGAACAGACCCATAACGAGTGAGGAAATCGAATCAGTTATCAAAAATAACCTAACTAATAAGTGCCCTGGACCTCATGGCTTCNATTTGATTTCTCTAGAAGGAAACACTGAATTTCTGCTAAATTTTTAAGATGGAAATCATACAGATATTTTTCTATCCTCAATGACATGAAATTAGTAATCAATATCAGAAGGAAAATCAGAACTTCTACAAATTTGTGAAAATTACTATACACTCTTATGCAATTAATATGGCAAAGTTGAAATCACAAGGGTAATTAGAAAATATCTTGAGAGGATATAAGATGGCAGAGTAGTATGGGGATGCTGAGTTTGTCTCATCACTGAAACACAGCTAGATCAGCATTAACCCATTTTGAACACCAAGGAAATTGTTCTGAAGATTAATGTAACAATCTCCATAATTGGAACCAGAGAACTTGGCAGGTACATGGTGTGGAGAGTGAATTTTGGAAGAGAAAAGCCATAAAGCTGCAG
>NW_027527865.1:71016-73074 GCF_008692635.1 Crocuta crocuta | reverse complement strand
ATAGTAGGGAGCTGTTTTTGTAGAGAGAAGACAGTGAGAGAAAGAATAATGGGGAGAGTGTAACACCCCAGGATCTCACAAGAAAAGCACTACCCCTGAAAGCAGAGAAGAGAAAAAGGAGAGAAGGAGAGAGAGAAAGAGTAAAAACACTCATGAGGGACTGGACAAAAAAATCTCTTTCCCAGAAAAATTGATGGGGAGAAAGGAGAGGTTTTCAATACCACCAGATTCTGTAAACAGTAAAGCACAGAGTTTGAAGCTTCAGAGCTCAGTGACTGGTAGTGCTCTGGTGAGGAAGTAAGGTGAATCCTCAGGAACAGGCAGTATGATCTGAGGGGTCCGTGTGTCACGAGGGGACAAGTGGTTTTCCTGATCGAAGTACATTTGATACAAGCCATACAGCCTCCTCATGAGCAAAAGTCCTGGTGGACCCCAGAAAGCAGCCATGTTTGCTGATATTGGAAAGAAGACACTGGAGGGCAACAAAACATGGAGCCAGCTGTGTTGTGATTTGCNAGCCATTCCTTGATAAGACACTCCCCCAGAGAGCCGGTGCAGGTCCAAGCCACTGGGGTCTCTAAAGTGTGAGGTTTTGAAACATAAGCCCATCTGATATAAAACTCTGGAGGAAGGTACCACCTGGCAGGCAGACAGCTTGGACACAGAAATGGTAGAGGTGGGAAGCAAACAGAGGCCTGAAACAAAGGAGGGTTTCCTGATCATGGGTCTGTGCAGACAGAAGGTTCCTGTGCAAGAGACTAGGGAGCTGAGTGAAGCCATTTTCACTTGTAGTGTGCGATCAACCACAGTAAGCTATGCAGCACACCAAATGGGGAACAGAGCTGTCACACCAGCCCCTGCCAACCTGGATCTTCTAATAACATCCCCCAGAAGATGAGCACAAATCCCTTCTACCTGCTTATTATTCTAAAGACTACAGTGCACTGCAAAGATTCAGTTCTAGGGGAGACTGGATGTAACTTCATTCAGGTTTCATTCTGTTTGTGGATCCCTTTATTTGTTCATTTTCTTTGCTTCTGTTTATCTTAGGTTGTTTTCTTTCTTTCTTTTCTTTCTCTTTCATGAATACAGAAAGACAAATTCTTTTAGTATTTTAAATTTTTAAATGTTTTTAATTTTTAAACTTACTTTATTTTATTTCATTTTATTGTATTTTATTATTTTTTGAAATGTTTAACTTTTTTCCCTTTCTCATTCTCCTCTATATTATCAAGCTTCTTTCAACAAGAAGATTGAAACACACCTAGAATCTACCTTCTTTTATTTGACTTTTTGTTTTGTTTTTTATTTTAATATTCCATTTTTTAAAAAAATTGTCTTCATCCAAAATGACAATAGAGAAGAATTCACCCCAAAAGAAAGAACAAGAAGAAATGAGGGCCAGTGATTCAGTCAACACAGATATTAGTAAGATGTCTGAACTAGAATTTAAAAACTATGATTTTCAGAATTCTATTTAAGGTTGAAAAAAAAAGCATAGAAGGCACCATAAAGTCCTTTTATGTGGAGATAAAAGAACAAAAATCTAGTCAGATCCAAAATTAAAAATGCTATAACCGAGATGCAATCTCAAGTGGATGTTATTATGGCAGAGATGGATGAAACAGAGCACTGAATCAGTGAGACAGAAGATAAAACTATGGGAAATAATAAGGCAGAAAAAAGGAGGAAAACAAAGCCAAAATATAACTCAGTGGTTTATTAAAAGGAATAGTATTCATATCATAGGAGTCCCAGAAAATGAAGAGAGAGAAAAAGTGGCAGAAGGTTTATGTGAGCAAATTATAGGTGGAAAGTTTCCTAGCCTGGGGAAGGACACAGACATCAAAATACAAGAAATACAGAGAACTCCCATTAGATTCAACAAAAACTGACTATCAGTGAAGCATATCACAGTCAAATTTACAAAATACACAAAGAAAAAATGCTAAAAGCAACAAGGGAAAAAATGTCCTGAAACTAAAAGGGAAGACAGATCAGTTTCTCAGCAAAACTGTCAACAGAAACTCAGTAAAATAGAAAGGAGTGGCAGGGGTT
>NW_027527865.1:65161-71003 GCF_008692635.1 Crocuta crocuta | reverse complement strand
AAAAAATAAAGGAGGAGGGCATTCATGGAAAAAAAAAAAAGAATTATTTATCCAGCAAGGCTCTCATTCAAAATATAAGGAGAGATAAAACGCTTCCCACACAAACAAAAACTAAAGAAGTTCATGATCCTTAAACCAGCCTTGCAAGAAATTTTAAGAGAGACTCTTTGAGTGGAAAATCAAAACAAAAAGACCAAAAACAACAAACACTAGAAAGGATTAGAGAACATTACCAGAAACACCAACTCTACAGGCAACACAATGGCACTATATTCATATATTTCAATATTTCAATAATTGCTCTATAAGTAAATGGAGTAAATATAGAATCAAAAGACATAAGATTTCAGAATGGATTAAAAAATAAGACCCATTGAAATATTGCCTACAAGAGAGACATTTTAGACCTAAAGACATCTGCAGATTGAAAGTAAGGGGATGGAGAATAATCTATCATGCTAAAATAGACCTCAAAAGAACGCCAGAGTAGTGTTATACAATACTTATATCAGACAAACTAGGTTTTAAAACAAAGACTGTAACAAGAGATAAGGAAGTGCATTATAGGGACACCTGGGTGGCTCAATTGGTTAAGCATCCGACTTCGGCTCAGGTCATGATCTCACGGTTGGTGGTTTCGAGCCCCCCATCGGGCTCTGTGCAGACAGCTCAGAGCCTGACGCCTGTTTTGGATTCTGTGTGTGTCTCTCTCTCTGCCCCTCCCCCACTCATGCTCTGCCTGTCTCAAAAATAAGTAAACATTTTTTTAAAAATTAAAAAAAAGAAGGGCATTATATTATATTTAAAGGGTCTACCCATTAAGACCTAACAATTGTAGGGGTGCCTCAGTGTCTCAGTCGTTAAGCGTCCGACTTCAGCTCAGGTCATGATCTCGCAGGTCTGTGAGTTCAAGCCCCACGTCAGGCTTTGTGCCAACAGCTCAAAGCCTGGATGGAGCCAACTTCCAATTCTGCATCTCCCTCTCTCTCTGTCCCTCTGAAACTTGTGCTCTCTCTCTCTCTCTCAGAAAAAAAATAATAGAAGACCTAACAATTATAAATATGTCCCCAACTTGGAAACCCAAGTATACAAATACATTCTCACAAATAAAACTCATTATAATAATACCATATGGGTAGAGGACTTAAAAAACCCACATACACCTATGGACACATCATCTAAGCAAAAATTCAACAAGGAAACAGTGGCTTTGAATGACACACTGGACTGGATGGACTTAACCAATATATTCATAACATTTCATCCTAAAGCAGAAGAATACACATTCATCTCGATTTCACATAGAACACTCTCCAGAATAGATCCCATACTGGGTCACAAATCATCCCTCAACAAGTATAAAATGATAGACATCATACAATGCATATTTTCAGACAATAGCACAATAAAACTTGAAATCAGCTACATGAAAAATTTTGGAAGGAACACAAGCATATGGATGCTAAAGAATATCCTACTAAAGTATGAATGGATTAACTAGGACATTAAAAAAAAATAACATGTAAGCAAATGAAAATGAAAACCCAACAGTCCAAAACCTGTGGGATACAACAATGACAGTCATAAGCGGGAAGTATATAGCAATCTAGGCATCCTGGAGAAGGAAAAAATGTCTTAAATCTACAATCTAACCTTACACCTATAGGAACTGGAAAAATAACATCAAAAAGCCCAAAAATAGCAGAAGAAGAGAAATGATAAAGGTTAAAGTATAAATCAATGATAATATCAAACAATGGTAAAAAGATCAATGAAAACAGGAGCTGGTTCTTTGAAAGAATTAACAAAACTAATGAAAAATTACCCAGATTTATCAAAATGGAAAGGAATGAAATAAATAAAATCACGAATTAAAGAGAAGAGATCAGAAACAACACTATAGAAATACAATGAATTAGAATATTATGAGAAATTATATGCCAACAGTTTGGGCAATCTGGAAGAAATGGACAAATTTCTAGAATATATAAACTACCAAAACTGAAACAGGAGTAAATAGAAAATTTGAACAGCCCCATAACCAGTAAATAAATTAAATCAGTAATGAATAAAAAATGTCCCAACAAACAAAAGTCCAGTGCAGGATGACTTCCCAGTGCAATTCTACCAAACATTTAAAGAAGATTCAATAGTTATTCTTCTTAAGATGCTTCAAAAAGGAGAAATGGGGGGAAAAAAACACTTGAAAAGAAGTCATTCTATGAGCCCAGCATTACACTGATTCCAAAATCAAAGGCTCAACTAAAAAGGAGAATGACAGACCAATCTCCTTGATGAGGATGAATACAAAAATTCTCAACCAGATACTAGCAAAATGAATCCAAGAATACATTAAAAAATTATTCACTGCAAACCAGTGAGATTTATTCCCGTGTGTAGGGATGGTTCAATATTCACAAATCAATCAATATGATCATCTCATTGATAAAGGAAAGGGTTAGAACCACACGATCTTCTCAATAGATGCCAAAAAAGCATTTGACAAAATACAGAATACTTTCTTGATAAAACTCTCAAGAAAGAAGGGATAGAAAGATCCATGGCTACCCCAACATGAGGAACCCAGCAGGAATATCCACTTTCACCACTGTTTTTAAACATAGTGTTGGAAGTCTTAGCCTTGGCAATTAGACAACGAAAGAAATAAAAGGCATCTAAATCAGCAAAGAAGAAGTCAAACTTTCACACTTCTCTTTCCCTTTTGGGAATTCCTGAAAGACTCCACCAAAAACCTGGTCGAACTTACATGTGAATTTAGCAAAGTCACAGGATACAAAATCAATGTACAGAAATAGTTGCATTTCTGTACACTAATGAGTAAGCAGCAGAAAGAGGAATCAAAGAATCAAACCCATTTATAATTGCACTGAAAACCACAGGATACCTAGGGATAAACCTAACAAAAGAGGAAAAAGATTTGTACACTGAAAATTATAGAAAGCTTATGAAAGAAATTGAAGAAGACACAAAGACATGGAAAAAATATTCCATGCCCATGGATTGGATGAACAAATATTGTGAAAATATCTGTACAACCCAAAACAATCTACATATTCCATGCAATTCTAATCAAAATAACAACATTGCTCTTCACAGAGTTAGAAAAAAATAATCCTAAAATTTGTATGGAACCACAAAAGACTCCAAATAGTCAAAGTAATGTTGAAAAAGAAAACCAAAGCTGGAGGCATCACAATTATGGACATCGAGCTGTGTTACAGAGCTATAATCATCAAGTTAGTATGATACTGGCACAGTAATAGACACCTAGATCATGGAACAGAATAGAGACATTTCCCTCCCTACCTCCTCGAAACAATTTCATTTATGATATCTTAAAAATAATAAATATCTAGCAATAAACCTAACTAAGGAGAAGTGTGAGATTTATATTGAAAACTACAAAATATGGCTAAAAGAAATGAACAAAAACATCTTTACATGAAAAGAAATCCCATGCTCATAGACTCAAAGATTTAATATTGCTAAGACATCAGTACACCCAAAATGATCTACAACATCAATGCAATCCCCATCAAAATCCTAGTGACATTTTTTTCAGAAATATAAAAATTCATCATTAATTCATATGGTATGTTAAGAGAGACTCTTTGAATACATAAAAACTTTTTGAAAAAGAACAAACTTGAAGGTCTCACGCTTCCTAAATTCAAAACCTAATATGAACCTACAGTAACCAAAAGAGCATTGAAAGGACATAAAGACACACAAATAGACCAATAGAATAAAATAAAATAAAGAGCCACTAAATAAACCCTTGCATGCATAGTGAATTTATTTTTGAGAAGGGAGTCAAAACCATTCAATAGAGGGAATAATTCCTTTTTAACAGATGGTGTTGGGAAACTTGGATAACCTCATGCCAATGAATAATATTACACCTTTACACTGTATACAAAAGTAACTCAAAATGGTTCAAAGGTATAAATGTAAGATTTAGAGCTTATAAAACTCATAGGAGAAAACATGGAGGAATGGCTTTATGAATTTTAGGTTGGGCAATAATTTCTTAGATATGGTGCCTAAAAGCACAGGCCAAAAAATGCAAATAGATAAATTGTAACTTATCAAATTAAAATCTGTGCATCCAAGGATGCAAATAGAGTGAAAAGGCAACTCATGGAACGGGAGAAACTATTTGCAAATTATGTATAAAATAAAAGATTAATTTCCAGAATATATAAAGAATTCCCATAAGTAAACAACAACAAACGAAACAACTTGAATTTCTAAATGGCAAAGGACTTGACATTTCTTCAAAGAAGAAATATGGATCATAAGTAAGCACATGAAGAGATGTTCAACATCACTAACCATTTGGGTAATGCAAATCAAAGCAACAATAAGATATCACTTCATACCTATTAGGATGGCTATTGTTTTTACCCTTTTAATTTTTATTTAGTTCATTTATTTTGAGAGAGAGACAGAGAGAATGAGCGGGGGAGGGACAGAGAGAGGGAGAAGAGAATTCCAAGCAAGCTCTGCGCTGTTAGTACAGATTCTGATGCAGGGCTCAATCTTATGAATTGTGACATCATGATCTGAGCTGAAATCAAGAGTTGGACCTTTAACCGATTGAGCCACTCAGGTGCCCCTAGGATGGCTATTATAAAAAATACAAAACAACAAGAACAACAAGGAGCAAAAGCACAGGAAAAAGCAAGTTGATGAAGATGTGGAGAAAGTGGAACCCTGTGCACTGTTTTTGGGAATATAAAGTGGTGCAGCCAATGGGAAAAATACTATGACGGTTTCTCAAAAAATTGAAAATATACTTACCAAATATATGATCCAGCAATTCCAATTCTGTGTATATTCTCAAAAAAACCTGAACGTATGGACTTGAACAGATATTTGTACACACATGTTCATAGAAGTATTATTCATAATATCCAAAATGCAGAAGCAACCCAAGTGTCCAGCAACAGATGAACAGATAAACAAAATGTGGTATATATGTATACAATGGAATATTATTTAGTCTTAAAATGTAAGGAACTTCTGATATATGCTACAGCTGGGATGAATTTTGAATAAATAATGCTAAATAAACAAGCCAGTCACAGAAAGACAAATACTGTATGATTCCACTCATATGAGGTACCTACAGTAGTTAAACTCAGAGAGATGGAATGTTGATTGGTGGTTTTCAGAGGCTGGAGAATGAGGAAATAGGAAATTATTGTTTAATGAGTACAGTTTATGTTTTGAAAGATGAAAAATGTTCTGGAGAAAGATAGTGGCATGAATTGCAAAGCACTGTGAATATATTTAATGCCACTGAATACTACACCTAAAAATGCCTAAAATGGTATAGTTTGTTATATTTATTTTACCACAGTTTAAAAACTCAGTTTAACCCAAGGGATACAGAAATGCTGATGCATAGGAGCACATGTACCCCAATGTTCATAGCAGCACTCTCCACAATAGCTAAAACGTGGAAAGAGCCTAAGTGTCCATCAACAGATGAATGGATCAAGAAGATGTGGTTTATCTATACCATGGAATACTACATGGCAATGAGAAACAATGAAATCTGGCCATGTGTAGCAACATGGATGGACCTTGAGGGTGTTATGCTGAGCGAAATAAGTCAGGCAGAGAAGGACAAATATCATATGTTTGCACATATAGGAGGATTAGGAGGAACTTGACGGAGGAACAAGGGGGAGAAGAAGGGCGGAAATGGTGGGGGAAAGGGAGAGAAGCAAACCATGAGAGACTCTTGAATGCTGACAAAAACTGAGGACTGATGGATGTGGGGGGAGGGGGGATGGGCATGGAGGAGGACACT
>NW_027527865.1:61025-64544 GCF_008692635.1 Crocuta crocuta | reverse complement strand
TGTGAGACATAAGAGTTTAAATAATAATTTCATAGTACTTGATGTATAATTTCCACTTAGTGTGTATTTTGAATAAATGCATGGATAAATAAAATTAAATATATATATTGATATTCACTTTCATATTTCATTGAGAACCTCCACTGAAAAATAAGCTCATTGCGAGTAGAGACTATGTTTCACTATGTTTTTACTTTTGCTTTAATAGGAGATATATATCAAAATAAATAAACAAATCATATAATTTTTCAAGTGAGGGAAACAGAGGCAGAAGAGGGTGATAAATATGAGTTTACAAGGCAAAGATGAAGAGAGGAATTTTGGAGAGAAAAAAAGAATAAGGAAAGACCATGAGATTAGAAGTAGCAAGGATATTCAAAGAAGACTACGTAGTCAGTAGAGTGCACTGTTTGTATAAAGGGATATGTGATGGAAAGGGTAAATTGAAGCCATGTTGTAGTGTCAAGGCAAGAAGTCTGTATTTAACCTGATAGAAAATTGAAAGTTATTGAATGATTTTTAGAAGAGGTAAGATATGGATGGAACTGTGTTTTATTAACGCTAATCTAGCAGTTTCTTGCAGAATGGTTTAGAGAATAAGAAATTTGAGGCATGAATATTAGTTAGAACTGTGGAAAGAAATGGGAGTCTGAATCAGGCTGAGGACAACTCATGGGAAAAAAAACACAGTAAAGATTTTTGATTGTCACATATACTTCATACAGTCTTATCTCACATTTGAAATCACTCTGCAAAGTGACTGCTATTATTGTTAGTTTGTTAGGTAAGGAATCACATGTTCAATGGGATTAAGTAATTAATAGAGCTAGAGGTTAAACCTAATGGCTTATTCTAAAACTCATGTTCTTTTCACCATATCACTCCTTATGAATCACTGTATAGGAAGAAGCTACTTGACATGGAAAACAATAATTATGAACCACAAGAGAGAAGGAGGAATACTATATGTCTCCAAGCTTTGGGGGAAAAAAGAAAATGAGCTACTGATTTAGGTATACTAAGTTAAAAGTGACAGATAAATGTCCCTGTAGATATTTTATGTTGGCCATTAGAAATATGGCCTCAGAAGATAAGTTAATTATAAAGACTTGAATTCATATGTATTTGGATGATGGTTGAAGTCATAGGAATGAATGAAATTCCAAAAGCAAAAATGAAGCTAAAGGTAGGATCTTCAAGATCTTGATAGTTAGGAAGTTTGGAGAGTAAGAGATACCAGTGAAAAAGAAATAGTTCTCCCCCACCCCAGAGCAGCCGCTCTGGAGAACATTGTGGATGTTCCTCAAAAAATTAAAAATAGAACTACCCTACGACCCAGCAATAGCACTGCTCGCAATTTATCCAAGACATACAGGAGTGGTGATGCGTAAGGGCACATGTACCCCAATGTTTGTAGCAGCAATTTCAACAATAGCCAAATCATAAAAAGAGCCTAAATGTCCATCAACTGACAAATGGATAAAGAAGATGTGGTTTAAATATTAAATGGAATACTGCTTGGCAATGAAAAAGAATGAAATCTGGACATTTGTAGCAACATGGATGGAACTGGAGGATATTATGCTAAGTGAAATAAGTAGGCAGAGAAAGACAGATACCATATGTTTTCACTCATATGTGGATCTTGAGAAACTTAAAAGAAGACTATGGGGGAGGGGAAGGAGATAAAGGAGTTACAGAGAGGGAAGGAGGCAAACCATAAGAGACTCTTAAATACTGAGAACTGCAGGTTGATGGGGCGTGGGGAAGAGGGGAAAACGGGTTATGCGCATTGAAGAGGCCAATTGTTGGGATGAGCATGGAGTGTTATATGGAAACCAATTTGACAATAAATTATATTTTAAAAAAAGAACGGATGCTGTATTTTGTCAAATTTTTTTTTTTGCATCTACTGAGAGGATCATATATTTCTCATTCTTTCTTTATTCATATAGTGTATCATGATGGTTGATTTATCAATATTGAACCACTCCTCCAGTCCAGGAATAAATCTTACTTGATTGTAGTAAATACTTTATTAAATGTACTGTTGAATGTGATTTGGCCATATTTTGTTGAGAATTTTTGCATCAGTCTTCATCAGGGATATTGTCCTGTAGTTCTCCTTTAGAGTGGAGTCTTTGTCTGGCTTTCCAATCAAAGTAATGCTGCCCTCTTAGAAGGAGTTTGAAAGGTTTTCTTCCATTTCAATTATTTGAAATTGTTTAGGAATAATGAGTAATAACTCTTCCTTAAATGTCTGGTAGAAATCCCATGGGAAGCCATTTGGCCCTGGAATTTTGTTTTTTGAGAGATTTTGACACAAGTTCTTTGCTGATTATGGTTTTGTTAAATTTTTCTTTTCTTTTTTTTTTCTGTTAAATTTTTCTATTTCTTTCTGTTTCAGTTTTGGCATTTTGTATGTTTCTAAGACTGTATCCATTTGTTCCTGATTGCCGAGTATGTTGGGATATTATTTTTCATAATGTTCTTTCATAGTTGATTGTAATTCTGTGTTGTTGGTTGTGATGTCTCCCTTTTTATTCAGGATTTTATTTATTTGGGTTCTGTCTCTATTTGTTTTTTTTTTTATGAAATCTGTCTTGGGGTTCCTGGGTGGTTCATTTGGTTAGGCATCCGACTTTGACTCAGGCTATGATGTCAGAGTCCATGGGTTCAAGTCCCTCATTGGGCTCTGTGCTGACAGCTCAGAGCCTGGAGCCTGCTTAAGATTCTGCATCTCCTCTCTCTGCCCCTCCTCCACTCTCACTCTGTCTCATTTTCTCTCAAAAGTAAATAAACATTAATTTAAAAAAAATAAGAAATCTGCTGAGAGGTGTATCAATTCTTTCAAAGAACCAGCTTTTAAGTTTGTTGATCTCTTCTACTCCTTTTTTGTCTGTTTTTATTTTATTTATTTCTGCTCTAATAATTATTATTTTCCCTCTTCTGATGACTTTTATTGTTATTTTCTATTTTTCTTGCTCCTTTAAGTGTAAGGTTAGGTTTGTATTTGGGACTTTACTTGCTTCTTAATGTAGGCCTCTATTCTTTTATGCATCCCACATATGGCCCACCTGTGTTGAATCCCAAAGGTATTGGACTGTTGTGTTTTTATTTTGAGTTATTTCCATGCATTTTTAATATCTTCCTTTATTTTCTTGTGAAACTATTTATTCTCCTTTTCATATTTTCAAATGTGCTTTTTTTTTTTTAATTTTGAGATAGAGTATGTGAGTGGTGAAGTGGCAAAGACAGAGGAAGAGAGAGAATCCCAAGCAGGCTCCACACAATTAGCACAGATATCAATGAGGGCATCAATCCCATAAACTGTGAGTTCATGACTTGAGGTGAAATCAACAGGCATTCACTTAACCAAATGAGCCACTCAGGCACCTCTAATCTACCTCTCTCTCTGTCTCTCTCTCTCTCTCATCTATCTAATTTTAATGTATTTTTAATTTATTTATTTAAATTCAAGTTAGTTAACATAGAGTGTAGTATTGGTTTTAGGAGTAC
>NW_027527865.1:60686-60944 GCF_008692635.1 Crocuta crocuta | reverse complement strand
CATATATCACCTAGTGCTCTTCCCAACCCTCAGTTTTTCACTGTATTTAAGAGTCTCTTATAGTTTGCTCCCCTCTCTGTTTTTATCTTATATTTCCTTCCCTTCGCTTAGTTTATCTGTTGTGTTTCATAAACTTCACATGTGAGTGAAACATGATATTTTTATTTTTTCTGACTGACTTATTTTGCTTCGCATAATGCACTCTCGTTCCAATCACATTGTTGCAAATGGCAACATTTCATTCTTTTTGATCGAGTA
>NW_027527865.1:59055-60608 GCF_008692635.1 Crocuta crocuta | reverse complement strand
TACAGGTATTTCCATAATTTTATTATTGCTGATAATGTTACTATAAACATTGGGGTACATGTGTCCCTACAAATCAGCATTTTTTAATCCTTTGGATAAATACCTAGTAATGCAATTGTTGGGTCATGGGTAAGCTATTTTTTAAAAAATTTTTGAGGACACTCCATACTGTTTTCAAGAGTGGCTGCACCAGTTTGCATTTCCACAAACAGTGCAAAAGGGTTCCCCTTTCTCCACGTCCTCACCAACAACTGTTGTTTACTGAGTTATTAATTTTAGCTATTTTGATAGGTGTGAGGTGGTATCTCAATGTGGTTTTGATTTGTATTTCCCTAACGATGAGTGATGTTGAACATCTTTTCATGTGTCTGTTAGCCATGTGAATGTCTTCTTTGAGAAAATGTTTATTTGTATCTTCTACCCATTTTTCACTGGATTATTTGATCTGTTGGGTGTTGAGATTGATAAATTCTTGAGAGATTTTATACTAACCCTTTATTCGATATGTCATTTCCAAATATCTTATCCAATTCCTTCAATTGCCTTTTAGTTTTTTTTTTTTTTATTGATTCCTTCACAGTGCAGAAGCTTTTCATTTTGATGAGGTCCCAATAGTTCTTTTTTTTTTTTATTCTGTTTTCCTTGCTTTTGGAGACATGTCTAGTAAGAAGTTGCTGTGCCTGTGGTCAAAGAAGTTGCTGCCTATATTCTTCTTTAGGATTTTTATGGTCTCCTGCCTTGCATTTAAGTCTTTCATGCACTTTGAATTTATTTTTGTGAATGGTGGAAGAAAGTGGTCCAGTTTCATTCTTCTACATGTTACTGTCTAGTTTTCCCAGCACCATTTGCTAAGGAGACTATTTTCCATTGGATACTCTTTCCTGCTTTGTCAAATATTAGTTGGCCACACATTTGTGGGCTCATTCCTAGGTTATCTATTCTGTTCCATTGATCTACATGTTTGTTTTTGTGCCAATATATGATGCCATCTTGATGACCACAGCTTACAGCTTTCTAATTCAGTTTGAAGTCCAGAACTGCAATGCCTCCAGGTTTGTTTGTTTGTTTGTTTTATCATTACTTTGGCTGTTAGGGATCTTTAGTGGTTCCGTACAAATTTTAGGATTGTTTTTTTTTCTAGCTCTGTGAAGAATTATGGTGTTATTTTGACAGGGATTGCATTGAATGTGCAGATTTCTTTAGAAAGTATAGACATTTTAACAATATTTGTTTTTCCAATACATGAGCATGTAATGTTTTTCCATTTC
Source organism: Crocuta crocuta (assembly GCF_008692635.1). Taxonomy (NCBI): domain Eukaryota; kingdom Metazoa; phylum Chordata; class Mammalia; order Carnivora; family Hyaenidae; genus Crocuta; species Crocuta crocuta. The sequence continues at coordinate 59,340 of NW_027527865.1, read as the reverse complement.
TTTGTGTTTTCTTTAATTTTTTCATAATCTTTCTATAGTTTTTAGTATACAGATCTTTTACCACTTTGGTTAGGTTTATTCCTAGGTCTCTTATGGTTTTTGGTGCAACAGTAAATGGGATCTATTCCTTGATTTCTTTTTCTGCTGCTTCATTATAGGTTTATAGAGATGCAACTGACTTCTGTGGTTTGATTTTTTTGTCCTAGAACTTTGCTGAAATCTTGTATCAGTTCTAGCTTTTTTTTTTTTTTTTTTTTTTTCGTTTGTTTTTGCTTTTTTGTTTTT
>NW_027527865.1:34043-58941 GCF_008692635.1 Crocuta crocuta | reverse complement strand
ATGATGGCATCCATGAAGACTGAAACTTTGACTTTTTCCTTCCTGATTTGGATGCCTTTTATTTCTCTTTGTGGTCTGATTGCTGAGGCTAGGACTTCAAGTCCTATGTTGAAAAATAGTGGTAAGAATGAAAATCCTTGTGTTCCTCACGTTAGGGGAAAAGCTCTCAATTTTTCTTCATTGATGATGATATTAGCTGTGGATCTTTCATATATGTCCTTTATGATGATAAGGTATGTTCTTTCTATCCCTACTCTCTTGACGGTTTTTATCAAGAAAGGATTTTGCATTTGGTCAAATGCTTCTTCTGCATTTATTTAGAAGATCATATGTTTCTTTGGACTTACTTTTATTAATGTAGTGTATCACATTGATTGATTTGTAAATATTAAACCAGCGCTGCAGTCCAATAATAAATCCTACTTGATCATGGTAAATAATTCGTTTAGTGTATTGTTGGATTTGATTTGCTAGTATTTTGTTGAGAATTTCTGCATCCATGCTCATTGAGGGATATTGGTCTGTAATCTTTTTTCTTGGGATCTTTGGTTTTGGGATCAAGGTGATTTTGGCTACATGCAATCTCCTTAGAAGCTTTTCTCCCATTTCTGTTTTCTGTAACAGTTTGAGAATAAGTATTAACTCTTCTTTAAATTTCTGGTAGAATTTCCTTGGGAAGCATCTCTCCCAGAACTCCCGTTTGTTGGGAAATTTTTGATAACTGATCAATTTCTTTCCTGGTTATTGACCTATTAAAAATTTCTATATCTTCCTGCTTCAGTTTTGGTAGTGATTGAGTTTCTTTTTTTTTAAATATTTTTTAAATTTATTTATAGGAGATAGAGAGAGAGACAGCACGAGTAGGGGAGGGTCAGAGAAAGAGGGAGACACAGACTCTGAAACAGGCTCCAGGCTCTGAGCTGGCAGTCAGCACAGAGCCTGACGCGGGGCTCGAACACACGAACCGCGAGATCATGACCTAAGCGAAAGTCGGACGCCTAACCGACTAAGCCACACAGGCGCCCCGGTAGTGATTGAGTTTCTAAGAATTTGTCCATTTCTTCCAGATTGATCTGTTTGTTGGAATATAATTTTTCATAATATTATCTTATAATTGTATGCATTTCTGTGGTGTTGGGTTTTGATCTCTCCTCTTTCATTTGTGGTTTTATCTATTTGGGTCCTCTCTCTTTTCGAGAGGCCTGGCTAGAGGTTTACCAATTTTGTTTATTCTTTCAAAATACCATCATTTAGTTTCACTGATCTCTTTCACTTTTTTTGTGTGTGTGTCTGTTTGTTTGTTATTACATCTTTTACCTCTGGTCTAATCTTTATTATTTCCCTTTTTTCACTGGATTTAAGTTATTTGATTTTCATTTTCTAGCTCCTTTTGGTGTAAAGTTAGGTTGTGTATTTGAGACCTTTATTGCTTCTTGAGATAGATTGAATTGCAATTTACATTCCTTTTAGGACTGCCTTTGTTGCATATCAAAGTGTTTGGACACTCATGTACTTATTTTCATTTGTTTTCATGTATTTTTAAAATTTCCTCTTTAATTTCCTAGTTAATCCATTCATTCTTTAGTAGGATGTTCTTTACCCTCCATGTGTTTGAGGGCTTTCCAAATTTTTTTCTTGTGCTTTATCTGAAGTTTCATAGCAGTGTGATCTGATAATATGTGTGGTATGATCTCAATATTCTTGCACCTGTTGATGGCTGATATGTGATGCAGAATGTTATCTATATTGTAGAATGTTCCATGTGCACTCAAGAATAATGTGTTTTCTGCTGCCTTAAGATGAAATGTCCCTATTATAGGTCACATTTAGTCCAGTGTGTTTTTCAAAGCCATTTTTCCTTGTTGATTTTCTGTTTAGACTATCTATCCATTGCTGTAACTGGGTTATTCTTGTTCATTATTAAATGATTTATATATTTGTGTCATCCAAACTAGGGCATAAATATTTACAATGGCTAGATCTTCTTGACCTATAAATCCCTTAATTATGATATAATGTTCTTCTTCATTTCTTGTTTCAGTCTTCTTTTTTAAAAGTCCCATTTGCCTGATATAAATGTGGCTACTTCTGTTTTCTTTTGACATTCATTAGATGACAGATGGTTCTCCCTACCCTCACTTTTAATCTTCAGGTGTCTTAAGTTCTAAAATTAGTCTCTTGTAGGCAGCATATAAATGGATCTTGTGTTTTTTTAATCCATTATGAAACCCTATGTATTTTGATTTGAGCATTTAGTCCATTTACTTTCAAAGTAATTATTGAATGATATAAATTTAGTGCCATTGTGTTACCTGTAGAGTTGGCGTTTCTGGTGACTTTCTCTATTCCTTTTTATTCTTTGTTGCTTTGATCTTTTTTCCCCCCTTCATTTAGACAGTCCCCCTTAAAATTTCTTATAGAGTCGATTTAAGGGTCACAAGGTCTTTTAGTTTTTATTTGCATGGGGATATCTTTATCTCTCCATCTATTCTGAATGACAGCATTGCTGGATAAGAGATTCTTGACTGCGTATTTCTCCCATTCAGTACATTGAATATTTCCTGCTACTCTTTTCTGGCCTGCCAAATTTCAATACACAGGTCTGCTACTAACCTTTGGGTTCAGCTTTCAGCTTTGTCCTGCAATGTCAAGGTTAGCAGAAAGAATTACTCAAGTCTCTATGGAAATCAAGAGATATGAGAAGGAGGCTAAGGGAAGTCTCCTCAAGGTGCTGTCAAGCTGCTGTATTTATTAAGCATACATTTAGTGAAACAATGTGCAGTAAGTCAGTGGGCTATGTGCCAGTTAGAATGTATTGGAAACGTGCAGAAAAGTTCTGGCATTCCCAAGACTACAAAATAGCAGATGTAGAAACAGGGTGGAGAACAGGATAAGATATTCCATAAGATAATATGGTCAAAGGAATTTATAAGCATAGACAGGACCTAAACCCTAGACATACATTAACCAGATAAGCAAAGAAGAATGCCCCCTAGATATACATTAACTAGATAAGTCAAGCTTGGCCTGCTGATTTCAACAAGTCCAGAAAATAGTGTTCTGCTTTGCAATGTATTCCCTATAACCTCCTAACCCAGGATGTGACTATTTGATTTCCCACATATCCTCCTTTTTACTTTGAAGAATCTTCTTGTTCATGGGAGTTGAGGAGACCACTATGGTGTTGATTATTCAGAGGCCTATGAGAAATNTGATGCAGAATGTTATCTATATTGTAGAATGTTCCATGTGCACTCAAGAATAATGTGTTTTCTGCTGCCTTAAGATGAAATGTCCCTATTATAGGTCACATTTAGTCCAGTGTGTTTTTCAAAGCCATTTTTCCTTGTTGATTTTCTGTTTAGACTATCTATCCATTGCTGTAACTGGGTTATTCTTGTTCATTATTAAATGATTTATATATTTGTGTCATCCAAACTAGGGCATAAATATTTACAATGGCTAGATCTTCTTGACCTATAAATCCCTTAATTATGATATAATGTTCTTCTTCATTTCTTGTTTCAGTCTTCTTTTTTAAAAGTCCCATTTGCCTGATATAAATGTGGCTACTTCTGTTTTCTTTTGACATTCATTAGATGACAGATGGTTCTCCCTACCCTCACTTTTAATCTTCAGGTGTCTTAAGTTCTAAAATTAGTCTCTTGTAGGCAGCATATAAATGGATCTTGTGTTTTTTTAATCCATTATGAAACCCTATGTATTTTGATTTGAGCATTTAGTCCATTTACTTTCAAAGTAATTATTGAATGATATAAATTTAGTGCCATTGTGTTACCTGTAGAGTTGGCGTTTCTGGTGACTTTCTCTATTCCTTTTTATTCTTTGTTGCTTTGATCTTTTTTCCCCCCTTCATTTAGACAGTCCCCCTTAAAATTTCTTATAGAGTCGATTTAAGGGTCACAAGGTCTTTTAGTTTTTATTTGCATGGGGATATCTTTATCTCTCCATCTATTCTGAATGACAGCATTGCTGGATAAGAGATTCTTGACTGCGTATTTCTCCCATTCAGTACATTGAATATTTCCTGCTACTCTTTTCTGGCCTGCCAAATTTCAATACACAGGTCTGCTACTAACCTTTGGGTTCAGCTTTCAGCTTTGTCCTGCAATGTCAAGGTTAGCAGAAAGAATTACTCAAGTCTCTATGGAAATCAAGAGATATGAGAAGGAGGCTAAGGGAAGTCTCCTCAAGGTGCTGTCAAGCTGCTGTATTTATTAAGCATACATTTAGTGAAACAATGTGCAGTAAGTCAGTGGGCTATGTGCCAGTTAGAATGTATTGGAAACGTGCAGAAAAGTTCTGGCATTCCCAAGACTACAAAATAGCAGATGTAGAAACAGGGTGGAGAACAGGATAAGATATTCCATAAGATAATATGGTCAAAGGAATTTATAAGCATAGACAGGACCTAAACCCTAGACATACATTAACCAGATAAGCAAAGAAGAATGCCCCCTAGATATACATTAACTAGATAAGTCAAGCTTGGCCTGCTGATTTCAACAAGTCCAGAAAATAGTGTTCTGCTTTGCNTTCAGAGACCTATGAGAAATGCAAAAAGAAAAAAAAAAAAAAGATTAACAAGCAAAGAGCTCCAATAATTCAAATACGTAAACTGAAGCCATGGAACAAGTTGGTTGGATTCAACCATTTCGTATTTTCAGATAACTCTTGTTCCACTTGTATTTTTGTTTTTTATTGAATATNTTCAGAGACCTATGAGAAATGCAAAAAGAAAAAAAAAAAAAAGATTAACAAGCAAAGAGCTCCAATAATTCAAATACGTAAACTGAAGCCATGGAACAAGTTGGTTGGATTCAACCATTTCGTATTTTCAGATAACTCTTGTTCCACTTGTATTTTTGTTTTTTATTGAATATCTATGTGTTATTGAAGTGGCAGGGAAGGCAGAGCATTAGCCTCAGATTGTAAATTGCTGTAAAAAACTCCTTGTAGGTGTTTTCATACTAAATCCCAGGAGTGTTGAACCATATTATTGTAAGGGAGTGACACAAATTTTGTCATGTTGCTAGTCATGTTGAATATTTTCATGATCGACTAGTGCCTGTCGGCAGTCCCCCATCCATTCAAGTGCGGCTTCTGCAGCTTGCAGTCTCTGCATGATACTGTTAACAACCTCCATTTGAGTAATAATTCCTTTGGTAATATTAGTCATTATGTGATTGATTACTTTAGCAGTATGGATAGACTTTGTCAGGGAGACCACTGGAACATAGGCTGTGGCTAAGATGACAACCAATGAGATAAGGAAAGCAATGAGCCATCCAAAAAAATCTCTTAGCTCTCTACTTTGAAATAGCTTGGGATAAATCAGCTAGCCAATTGGACCCTTCCCAGGGCCTTGTTAGATTTACTGGTAGCTAAATTTGAGGCTATCTTTTTAAGATAAACATATGTGAGACAGAAAGTTTAGTAATATTATAATAGCTGATATAGGCTGTGTCCCAAGCCAAAGGAGGCACTTCAAAAACATAATGTGGGTTGTCAAATGTTATATTAGCCAGCTTAATGGAAATTATGAAAATATAGGGATGAGGTGCACAGATCATGACACAGTCTGAAACATGTGTGAGGTTAATATAAAAGGTACCACTATTATTGGCATAATGCCCATGAGAGAGATTGCATAACAAAAAGGAAAGACTAAGACACCATAAGTTGTAATGCCATTGGCTATGTGAATCTTTGTTCTCAGTACTTATTGGCCCTGTAAGCCTGCCAATGGATGGAGGAGTTGTTAGGTTCTGAAAACCCAGTATGTTTGCCCACTGAGGTTAAGTGTCCTTTAGGACCCCAGTTAATGAGAGTAAGATTTTGAGGAAAACTCTTCATGATGGGCAAGGAGGGAAGTCTGGCAGGGCTGCCAGATGACTGAAGAGCTACTAGGGGACCATATCTTCTTTATTTGGCAATGATCAATGTGGGCGTGTGGATAAGCAGCATTGGTGGAGGTGGATGTAGTGAAGGAAGTTACTTAATGAATGCCAAATTTGTTTTATGGCCCTTTGTTTCGTGCATGTAATGAAGATATGTCTGTGCTGTGATTTTTAAACATCCAGAAGTTTTCATAGTGGTTATGCAAATAGGAGGGAAAGGTGACACAAAAGGAACAGAAGCATTCAGCTTTAACCAATCTCTCTGTTCAGTGAGAGGGGTTTAGGCAGAAGCCAGATGCCTTTAGTCCAAAGGGAATCATTACTGGTTAGTGGTGGGTCTGCAACCCACCATGTAACTGGCTTAAAACAGTGGTATCTATGATATGAGACCAATACAGTGATGAAAAAGCAGTAGAAGTCTGGATAAAGAAAAAGATTAAGCAAATCATTACCTAAGCTGAGTTTTGAGAAACCACTAAATATGCTAACGTCTTGTTTTCTGGGCTGGGTGTCACTCTGATATGGTGTATGTCCTTAGTGGTATGTTGATCAAGCTTCTTAAGTTGTCCCCAGGTGACATCATTTGCCTTGGTCGTTTGTTATCCTTGTAAGAATAAATTGGCCATTGGAGGTAGAGGGTTGAGGGACTGATCCTTCCAACTCATGGTATGCTTTAATCAGACAGGTGGGTGCCCAGTGCAGTCCTGATGGGAGAAGAATGCATGCATATCCCCTTCCTCATGTTATCAGTTCTTAAGGTCCTTTCCATGAACTGTTGCCTTGTATGTCTTTGAGTAAAATCGTGGCTTGTAGAGTCCAGCCGGGGATGGCATAAAATGATGTTCAACAGTGGTGAGACCATAGGAATCACAATTTAAAAAATTTAGAGTGTATAAGGCATTATATAGTGAATTCCAAGGGGAAGCATTATGTAAGTTCCTCCTTTTGTTTTGAAGTATTTGTTTAAAAGTGGTGTGTGCCTGTTCAACAATAACTTGTCCAGTAAGGTTATATGGTATGCTTGTAATGTGTTGTATATTCCAATTTTGGAAGAATTTCTTTACCATTTGGGAAAGGTATCCAGGCCCATTGTCAGTTTTAATTTGTTGAGGTTTACTGACTTGTGGAAATGAATGTAAAAAATGATGAATGATATTTTTTTGCATTTTTTTGGAATCCTGAAAAGGTGTCCAGAGATACGTGGATATATTTGTGACACTGAAATGGTGCATAGTGTGTAATATCAGTTTATGAAAGCTGATTTGCATTTAGACTTTGGGATTTGTTCCCCATTGTTTTTGTCTTCTTGATTGCTGTTGACAATCAGGGCAGGTAGCAGCAATTTGTTTAGCTTGAGTAACTAAGATGAGATTGTTTAATAGGAGACATACTTTTGATGAAAAATATCATCTAATAATTGAGAAGTTTTAAAAGCCATATTGTAGCCACCAAATTACTCTACAATTTCGTTTCCTTCTGTTAATAGACCAAGTAAACCTGTATGTGATCTTATGTGAGTGATAAAATAAGGTGTTTTCATTTATCTAGTAAAGCTTGTAATGTTAAAAATAATGACACTAAGGAGGAATCTTTTAATCCCCTAACAATGGCCTGTTCCATATTCTGCATCATATAGACTACATATTGAGAATCTGCTACAATGTTAATACATTGGCTAGGAAACTGCTGTAAATGCATAAAGGCTGCCTTTAATTCTGTTTTTTGAGTAGACATTTGTGTTTTGGAGATTATGCCATTGTTAGTAAAACCAAGCAATGGCAGATTCAGTAGTTTCTCCTGAGTCATCTATAAAAAGAGTGATTGCTTGTGAAATTGGCTGTGGAAATACCCTTTTGGGTAAAGTTATATTTAAAAGAGGTAATTGTAATAATTTGTCTGATAGTAGACAAGGTGGCTGACGAAGTCTGCCATAGCACTTTGAAAATCCGTAGATTGGGTAAAAATCCACTGAAAGCATTTATAAGACACCCCAGGATATATGAAATCAGGATCATATCTCATCAGTCTTAACTACATTTAGCAGAATTTTTACTCTTAGAAGCCTTAGTCTTCAGTGAAAAATAGTTAGTAACCAATTGTGAACTGTTACACCAGATTTTTTTAGATGACAAATTTATGAACCATTTAAGCACAGAGCATGTTTACCAACAGATACAGATAGTCTTAGTTCCTCTGCAATAAGATGTAGTAATAAATGCTTTAGTATTCCATTCTATTTTTAAAAGACCTGAATGTCATATGATTTCAATCCCATTTATTACGCAAGTGAAACTTTAACATTTTAGGTTACCAAAGACTATCTTTGAAACCTATCTTAAAAATTATCCATGCAAACTATGAGACAAACAAAATTAACCATTACTTTAAGTCATCTTTTTGTTTATAAATTGGAACAGAAATAACATGAGCTTACTTGATTTTCAGCAAGCCCAGATAGAATAAATTCCATATTAAATCTGATAACTCTAAAGACATGTATATCTTTATTAAACCAACAAAATTAAATTAGTTTAAATACTGAATATGTTTTCTTGGGTCCACTTAAGACAGTCTGTTCCCCATTGTCAACTTTTACCTGGTAAACTGGCGGTGAAATCTGAAGTGGGTGGTCCAAGAGAATCCTCTTTGTTCCTTGTCAACAACGATGGGAGGATGATCCAACGATGTCTGAGGCAGAAAAGAGCCAGTTATGTAGGCTGCACCCAAGGTGGTGCATAAACAGTAGGAGGGAGAGGGGAAGGCAGAAGAGGTGAGGTATTAACAGAAGGCAGAGAAAGACGATTCCTAGTACTAAAACTTGTCAGTGCAGACAGAGGAATAGAGGCCACATTTTTGTTTTGTTTTATTTTCCTCCAACTAGAGGAATTAGACAGTCCATGTCAGGCGGGAGAAGACAGGAAAAGGTATATATGCCATGCAGAAGAATTTAAAATAATTTATGTAACTACCCTCCAAAGAAGTAAACTATAATGTCTCACTCCTTAAGTGTAGTCTGTACATATTGACTTCCTTCCAAAGAGAACAGGATGGAAAGAGGGAAAAAGAGTACATTCACAGTAAAGAAACTTGGCAAACACTCTCAGCCAGGTGATCAATTTCACATCAACAGTGGTTCAGCCATGTTGACAGAAAGCACCCTATCTATAATGTGATGAACATGGGATTTTTTTCCCCGTGGTCTTCCCCCTCTGGAATTTATAACCCTTGAGTCATTATGAAAAAACAAATCAAATTGAAGGGCATTCTATAAAATACCTGGCCATTACATCTCCACATTTTCAACATCACCAAAAATAAGGAAAGTCTGACAAATTATCACAACCAAGAGGAGCCTAAGGAGGTAGGTGACTAAATGTGATATCTGGATAAGACTTTGGAATAGTAAAAGAGCATTAAGTAAAATGTGAAGAAAAATGAAGCATTAATTTTAGTCAATAATAATGTATCAGGATTGGTTTATAGATTATAAAAATGTTCCATATTAATGTAAAATGTTAATAATAGGGGAATTAAGTATGGCTCTGTAAATTTCTTTTATCATCTCAATTGTTATGTAAATATAAAACTGTTCTAAAATATTCCATTTAAAATAGTTTTTTGGGGGTCATCTTGTGATTCAGCCTCTTAAGCATCCAACCCTTGGTGTGCCTGGGTGGCTCAGTTGGTTAAGTGGCCAACTTCAGTTCAGGTCATGATCTCACAGTTCATGAATTTGGGCCTGGAGTCAGGCTCTGTGCTGACAGCTTGGGACTTGGAGCCTGTTTCAGATTCTGTGTCTCCATCCTTCTCTTTCAAAAATAAATCAATATTTTTAAAAATCTGACTCTTGACTTCAGCTCAGGTCATGATCTCATGGTTCATGAATTCAAGTCCCTCATTAGGCTTTGCATTGACAGTGTGGGGCTTGCTTGGGATTCTTTCTCTCCTCTCCATGCCTCTCTCTCTCTCTCTCTCTCTTTCTCTCTCTCTCTTTCTCGCCCCCTCAAAATAAATAAATAAATTTTTTTGGAATGGTGAAATTTCATTTACAATAATGGTTATTTGCAACAATAGCCTCAATTTCCCTCCCTATTCTCAAAACTCATAAATTTACTCATTTAGCCATAGTAAAAAAAAGTTAATGTTAAATAATATCTGGTCACTGAAATTTTGCTTGAATATTAAATCAGTGATTACATGTTCATTGTGTGCAAAAATTGTATTATGTGCATCCTTATAAAAATGTTTAATCATAGTATCTTCTTTCAAAGGCCTAAAAAGCTAATTAAAGAATTAAGAGGTAGACTAGAGGTTTTCAAATCTGGAACCTTTGACATTTTGAGCTGAGCAGTTGTTGTAGAGGGCTGTCCTGCGCATTATATGCATTATAGGATGTTTACTAGTATCTCTGGCCTCTACCCACTTGATGCCAGTAGTACTCTTCCCTAGTTGTGACAATCAAAAGTAAAAAAAAAATCTCTGTACTTACCAAATAATTTTTATAATCCTATAATTGCTCTACAAACTGAAATATATTAATTAAATGATAGTTTCAGACAAAAAATTTTATAGTTATTATGGAAATAACTACTACATCTTGGTAGTTAGGATGAACTTAAAACTTAACATTTATGCAGATTATTTCAGGTACATTTTCTCATGTAATCATCTGAAGAGCTCTGTGACATAAACATTATTATTTATAGTATTGGTATTAGTATTATTTTCATCCCAACTGTGTAGGAGAAAATTAAAGCTAAGAAAGACAAAGTGACTTGCCCAGGATCACTCAGCTTGTATGTACAAGGGCAGGAACTAAATCTAAGCATTTTTATATATATTTTTTCATTTCAGCATGTTGCCTCCCATGTCTCCAACTGTAGACACCATAAATTAAAGAAAATGGAAGAAAATTCTCTCATGCATTGGCTTCCAATGTAACATCTGACCTGACATTACAGTATCTAAAATGGAGGAAACAGAATAGTAATTCATGAGCTCTGGGAACTTATTAAAATTGAGTTATCTTTCAATAGTTTAATTGTTGCTGTTGGTTCACTTGTTTGACTTGTTTTATTATATTCATCTTAGATAATGACCAGGAATAGATTATAATGGTTTTATATATTCAGAATAATATTTGTTATATTTTGAATGCCTTAATTTGATATACCTATATTTCTTTGAGTACTAATTTCTTATTTCCTAATGAGACACAAGATACAGTTGCCTCTGTATTCGAAATCTTAACAAAATTGTGTGTGGTTCTTTGTGATGGGATTTTTATATTCTAAAATCTACATTTTAATTATATCTATATAAATTATATAGATATCTAATAAATATGTGTGCCAAAGTACACACATCCCAAACTAGTTAGTAACTAAAGATGCTTTATGTCCTTAACCAAATTAGGCTGAAGAAAATTCACAGAATAAAATTATTTCCTGGCCAGAATGTCCCAAATTATATTCCTTCTTTAGAATATATCCCTCTTCAATAAATTATGGAGTATACATAAGGAAAGCTAAGGTAGCATGACATGAATATTTGATTGACTCAGTGTAAANNGTTTTAAGGATATTTGTACCATATTACTTTAATTATCTATATAATACTGTGACTGAATGTCCCAAAGAGCCTTTAAAGGTTAAGAAGATTCAGAGATGAATTGTTTATTTAAATTAAACAAGAAGAGTAATGTCACCCTAAACCAATTGTCTTCAGAGAAAAACAGGATGAATTGGAGGTGGGGGAGCCTAAAACTAATGGTGGTTGGAAAATGATGCCTGAAAGAAGAAAGGTAATAAGGAAAGTATTTAAGTATATTCATCTGACCATTAAATATTTAACCTTCTACTGACTATAAGCCTCTATATGCTTGTGCTAATCTCCACAATTGTGTGATGCTGAAAGGATATGTAAACAGCTTTCATTGTATATTCAACAGTCATCATATATGCCTAAGCAGTCAGTGTACAAACTTCCAGTTAGAGGTGAATGAGCTCTGGGAATCTAATGTACAGCGTGGTGACTATAGTTAAACAATACTGTATTGTATACTTAAAAGTTGCTAAGAATCAGAGAACTCTAGATGCTGGCGAGGATGTGGAGAAACGGGCACCCTCCTACACTGTTCGTGGGAATGTAAACTGGTACAGCCCCTCTGGAAAACAGTGTGGAGGTTCCTCAGGAAACTAAAAATAGAACTCGCCTATGACCCAGCAATAGCACTGCTAGGAATTTACCCCAGGGATACAGAAATGCTNTTCCTCATCCATTAAGACCCAAATTTCATTTTATTTGACCCTTTCTGTCATAGTGTGAAGTGATCAGATAATTCTTTCTAAACAAAGAGAAATACCAGAAATCCAGAAAAATGATCAGAAAAAGGATGTTAGATCGTTAGAGTTGACTTATCATGAAGTGGATGTCCAACACTTTCTCATGACAAAATGTTTCACTGTCCATCACTACTCATCAGTCATTCTGGGGAAAAGTGTCAGATCCCAGGCTCTCAGGTGATGTCCCTGAAGCTAGCTGGAACTGGCTGCAGATGCCCAGAATTTTGGAATTGGGATTTCCAATTTAGACATTTTTCTTTCCTCCTGTTCTTAAGCCATGGCGTATGGAGTCCAGGCAAATGAAGCAGCAGTAGCAATGAGGATAACTCAGAATACGAAATGTGAACATGATTCCATATTCTTATTCTCAAGCATTCTGACCAAGTGACCTAAAGATAAAGATGAACTCATCCATGTTTATAAAATAAAATACCATTGGGACTCGAAATTTATTGACAGTTAATAAAAGTTTTTTCAAGCAATATGAATCCTGGGGTAGTGAGGCCATTAATTAATCAGCCCATCCTAAGAGATGGATTACGGACTGAAGCATTTTCAATACAGCCCTTTAGCACCAAAATGTTTGATTTTTTTTCACATCATATGTGTCCTGCTCTCTTCTAGTCTTCAAAGATTCTTCTCATGTTTGTAATTAAAGCCATATTTGCTATCATAAGCTACAGTCACCTGAACTCCTTTTGCTCTGAAACCAGGGACATAGAACTGCTTCATTTCTAATGTTCTCCTTAACTCTATGCTAGTAAAAGCAGGAAGCAATAGTATTTAACGTACAAGAACTTCAAATTCTACATTCAATGTTTAAATAACCACACAATTTTTAAAACACAAGTCGTTTACAATACCTATTAGAAGTAGTAATGCATTTTTTTTCCTCATCATGTTGTCATTATGTTAAGCATTTTTGGAATTTCTCCTTATTGCCTTAAGATCCACTTGTAAGCCACACAGGAAATCAATCTTGCTTTATATTCCAATGTAGTGTGGCATACAAAAATAGCATTACCCCACTGGATCTCTCACACAGTAGACATGGCCTTCTTGATTTTGGTTTCTTTTTTAAAATTTAAATCCAAGTTAGTTAACATATAGTGTAATAATGATTTCAAGAATAGATTTAGTGATTCATCACTTATATATAACACCCAATGCTCATTCCAACAAGTGTCCTCCTTAATGCTCCTTACCCATTTAGCCCATCCCCCCACACAATAGCCTTCCGGCAACTCTCAGCCTGTTCTCAGTATTAAATAGTCTATTATGGATTATCTCCCTCTCTGTTTTTATATTAGTTTTTTTCCCCTTTCCCTTATAATCATCTGCTTTGTATCTTAAATTCCACATCCGAGTGAAATTATATGATATTTATCTTTCTCTGACTTATTTTACTTAGCATAATACACTCTAGTTCCATCCACATTATTGAAAATAGCAAGATTTCATTATTTTTGATCACGAAGTAATATTTCATTGTATACATATTTTGCATCTTCTTTTTTTTTAACATTTTTTTAAATGTTTTATTTATTTCTAGGAGAGAGAGAGAGAGAGAGACAGCGTGAGCAGGGGAGGGTCAGAGAGAGAGGGAGTCACAGACTGAAACAGGCTCCAGGCTCTGAGCTGGTAGTCAGCACAGAGCCCGACGCGGGGCTTGAACCCACAAACCGCGAGATCATGACCTAAGCGAAAGTCGGACGCTCAACCGACTAAGCCACCTAGGCGCCCCGTATTTTGCATCTTCTTTATCCATTCATCAATCAATAGACATTTGTGCTTTTTCCATACTTTGGATATTGTCAATAGTGCTGCTAATAAACATTGGGGTACATATGCCCTATGAAATCAGCATTTTTGTATGCTTTGAATAAATACCTAGTAGTGAATTTGCTGGGTTGTAAGATAGGTCTATTTTTAATTGTTGAGGAACATCCATATTGTTGTCCAGAGTGGCTTTACTAGTTTACATTTTCACCAGCAGTGCGAACAGGTTCCTCCTTCTCCACATCGTTGCCAGCATCTGTTTTTGCATGGGTTGTTAATTTTAGCCATTCTGACAAGTGTGAGGTGGTATTTCATTATGATTTTGATTTGTATTTCCCTGATGACAAGTGATGTTGACCATTTTTTCATGTGTCTCTCGGGCATCTGGATGTCCTCTTTGGAAAAGTGTCTGTTCCTGTCTTTTGCCCATTTCTTCATTGGATTATTTGTTTTTTGGGTGTTGATTTTGGTACATTCTTTATATAATTTGGACGCTGACCCTTATTTTGATATGCCATTTTAAAATATCTTCTCCCATTCCATTGGTTGTCTTTTTGTTTTGCTGATTATATCCTTTGCTGTGCAGAAGCTTTTTGTCTTGATGAGGTCCCAATAGTTCATTTTTTTCTTTTGTCTCCCTTGCTTCCAGAGACATAGCAAGTAAGAAGTTGCTTAAGGCCAAGGTCAAAGAGGTTGTTGCCTGTTTTCTGCTCTAGGATTTTGATGGTTTCCTCTCTTACGATTAGGGC
Organism: Crocuta crocuta; assembly: GCF_008692635.1. Taxonomy (NCBI): domain Eukaryota; kingdom Metazoa; phylum Chordata; class Mammalia; order Carnivora; family Hyaenidae; genus Crocuta; species Crocuta crocuta. The sequence continues at coordinate 44,148 of NW_027527865.1, read as the reverse complement.
TTTCATCCATTTTGAGTTTATTTTTGTCTTTGGTGTAAGAAAGTGGTCCAGGTTCATTCTTCTGCATGTTGCTGTCCAGTTTTCCCAACATCATTTGCTGAAGAGACTGTCGTTTTTTCATTGGATACTCTTTCCTGCTTTGTCAAAGATTAATTGGTCATACATTTGTGCGTCCATTTCTGGGTTCTCTATTCTGTTCCATTCACTTATGTGGCTGATTTTGTGCCGGTAACATACTGTCTTAATAATTACAGCTTTGTAATACATCTTGAGTCCGGGACTGTGATGTCTCCTGCTTTGGTTTTCATTTCCAGGATTGCTTTGGCTATTCGGGGTCTTTTCTGTTTCCATACAAATTTTAGAATTATGTGCTCTAGCTCTGTGAAGAATGCTGGTGTTATTTTGGCTCTGTTGGTTAAGCGTCCAACTTCAGCTCAGGTCATAGTCTCACAGTTTGTGGGTTCAAGCCCCACATCGGGCTCTGTGCTGACAGCTATCTCAGAGCCTGGAGCCTGATTCAGATCCTGTATCTCCCTCTCTCTCTGACCCTCTCCTCTTCACGCTGTCTCTCTCTTTCAGAAATAAAACATTAAAAATATTTTTTAAAAAAAGAATGCTGGTGTTATTTTGGTAGGGATTGCATTGAATGTGTATATTACTTTGGGTAGTCAACATTGTAACAATGTTTATTGCTCAAATCCATGTGCATGGAATGTTATTCCATTTATTTGTGTCTTCTTCAATTTGTGTTATAAGTTTTCTATATTTTCAGTGTTTAGATTTTTCACCTCCTTGGTTAGGTTTATTCCTAGGTATCTTATAGTTTTGGTGTAATTGTAAGTGGAATAAATTCCTTGATTTCTGTTTCTGCAGCTTCATTATTGGAGTATAGAAATGCAAACAATTTCTCTGCATTGATTATATCCCGTGACTTTGCTGAATTCATGTGTCTGTTCTACCAGGTTTTTTGTGGCGTCTTTTTGCTTTTCCACATAGAGTATCATGTCATCTGCGAAGAGTGAAAGTTTGACTTCCCCTTTGACAATTTGGATGCCTTTTATTTATTTGTATTTTCTGATTCCTGAGGATAGGACTTCCAGTACTATGTTGAATAACGGTGTGCAGAGTGGACATCCTTATTGTGTTTCTGACCGTAGAGGAAAAGATCTTAGTTTCCCCCATTGAGGATGAAATTAGCAGTAGGTCTTTTGTATATGGTTTTTATGATCTTGAGGTATGATCCTTCTATCTGTACTTTCCTGAAATTTTTTAATCAAAAAAGAATGTTATATTTTGTCCAATGCTTCCTCTGCATCTAACGAGAGGATCAGGTGGTTCTTATCCTTTCTTTTATTAATGTGATGGTAACTGTTTGGTTTGTGGATAGTGGACCAGCCCTGCATCCCAGGAATAAATCCCACTTGATCATGGTGAATAATTTAAATGCATTGTTGGATCCAGTTTGCTAGTATCTTGTTGAGAAGTTTTGCATCCATGTTCATCAGAGAAATTGGGCTCTCCTTTTTGGGAGGTGTTTGGTTTTAGGATCAATGAANCATACTGGCCTCATAGAATGAGTTTGGAAATTTTCTTTCCATTTCTATTTTTTTGGAACAGCTTCAAATGAATAGGTGTTAACTCTTTAAATGTTTGGTAGAACTCCCCTGGAAAACCATCCGGCCCTGGACTCTTGTTTGGTGGGAGATTTTTGATTATTTATTCACTTTCTTTGGTTATGGGTCTATTCAAATTTTTATTTCTTCTTGTTTTAGTTTTAGTAGTTTATATGTTTCTATGAATTTGTCCATTTCTTCCTGATTGCCCAATGTGTGGGCATATATTTGGTTATAATATTCTCTTCTTATTGTTTGTATTTCTGCAGTGTTATTTGCAATCTTTCCTCCTTCATTCATGATTTCATTTATTTGGGTCCTTTCCTTTTTTTTTTGATCAATCTGGATAGGGGTTTATCAATTTTGTTAATTCTTTCAAAGAACCAGTTTCTAGTTTAATTGATATGTTCTACTGTTGTTGTTTTTAATAATTTTGATATTATTGAAATCTACTCTAATCTTTATTATATCCCCTTTTCTGCTGGTTTTGGGCTCTATTTGCTGTTCTTCTTCAAGCTCTTTTAGGTGTAAGGTTAGGTTGTGTATTTGAGACCTTGCTTGCTTCTTTAGGAAGACCTGGATTACTATATATTTCCCTGTTATGATTTCCTTTGCTACATCCCATAGGTTTTGGGCTGTCATGTTTTCATTTTCACTGTCTTCCAACTATTTTTTAATTTCCTCTTTAATTTCTTGGTTAACCCATTCCTTCTTCAGTAGAATGATTTGTAGTCTACAAGTATTCATGGTTTTTCCAATTTTTTTCTTATGGTTTATTTCAAGTTTCATAACTTTGTGATCTGAAAATATGCACGGTATGATCTTGATCTCTATGTTCTTTTTGAGGGCTGATTTGTTTCCCAATATGTGGTTTATTATGAAGAATGTTCCATGTGTACTTGAGAAGAATGTGTATTCTGTTGTGTTAGGATAAAATATTATGAATATATCCTTTAAATCCATCCAGTCCAGTGTGTCATTAAAAGCCATTATTCCCTTATTGATTTTCTGCTTAGATTATCTGTCCATTGCTGTAACTTGAGTATTGAAATCCCCTATTATGGTATTATTATCAACAATTTTCTTTAGGGTTGTGATTAATTGATTTATATATTTGGTTTTCATGTTGGGGGCATAAATATTAACAATTGTTAGGTCTTGTTGCTGGAAAGAGCCCTTAATTATGATATAATACCCTTTTTCATCTCTTGTTACAGTCTTGATTTTAAAATCTCATTTTTTTTCTGATATAAGTATGGCTGCTGCAGCTTTCTTTTGATGACCATTATCATGACAGATATTTTTCCACCCTCTTACTTTCAATCTGAAGGTGTCTTTAGAGTGAATAGTGAAAGATATGAATTTAGTGCCATCATTTTGCCTGTAGAGTTGGTGTTTCTGGTGCTGTTCTCTGGTCCTTTAGTCTTTGTTCCTTTTATTCTGTTTTGTTTTTTCTCCACTCAAAGATTCCCCCTCAAAATTTCTTGCAGGGCTAGTTTAGTGGTCATGAACTCCTTTAGTTTTTGTTTGTCTGGGAAACTCTTTACCTCTCTTTCTATTTTGAATGAAAGCCTTGCTGGATAAAGAATATATATATATACACACACACACACATATATATGTGCATATATATATATGTACATATATATATGTATTTTTTCTTCTCATGAAGAAATGATGCTCTGCAAATACTATGAGAAGAGATTATTAGAATTCTGTTCCATGTTTAAGCCAGGAATGCCAGGGTCTGTTGTGGGTACAGCTTGTATGTATTTCAAGCGTTTTTATCTTAATAATTCAGTAATGGAATATCACCCCCGGATAATAATGCTCACTTGTGCATTTTTGACCTACAAAGTAGATGAATTCAACCTATCTAGTCCACAGTTCTTTGGAAATCTGTGGAAGAGTCCTCTTGGACAGGAGAAGGCCCTTGAAGAGATATTAGAATACGAACTACTTCTTATACAGCAACTGAATTTCCACCGAATTGTCCACAATCCTTATAGACAATTTGAGGGCTTTCTCATTGATTTAAAGACTCGCTACCCCATGATGGAGACTCCAGAGATGTTGAGGAAAACAGCCGATGACTTTCTTAATAGAATTTCATTGACGGATGCTTACCTTTTATAGACACCTTCCCACATTGCCCTGACTTCCATTTTATCAAGTGCATCTCGAGCAGGAATTACTATGCAAAGTTATTTATCAGAAAGTCTGATGCTGAAAGAGAACAGAACTTACTTTTCACAATTACTAGATATAATGAAAAGTATGAGAAACTCGGTAAAAAAAATATGAGCCACCCAGATCTGAAGAAGTTGCTGTTCTGAAACAGAAGTTAGAGAGATGTCACTCTGCCGAGCTTGTCCTTAACATAATTACGAAGAAGAGGAAAGGCTATGAAGATGATGATTATGTTTCCAAGAAACCGAAACATGAGGAGGAAGAATGGACTGACGACGACCAGGTTGATTCTCTCTAACCATTTGAAAATGACTTTTCAATGCTAACTAATCAACAGAAGGATGAAACCTATCTGACATTTAACTTTATTTAAAAACGAAATAATGTGACATCATTAAAGATATTAAACTTTTTTGTTAAATTTTTTCCCTTGCAGGATATCTTTATGTGAAATAAAACCTATTCAAAGGAGCCAGAATATCACCTGGTTTAGATAGTCTTGCCCCATCATGACTAATATCAAATTAATCTTTCTATAGTAGTCAAAGCTATAATTTATTTGCCTATACTGTATAAAACAAAATACAGTATGCAAACCTATTTTTAAGCTGAGTAGTCTGCTTTAAATGTGCTAGGGAATGTTTTTTGCCCTCTACAAAAAAAATATAATATTTAGCATGTGAATATATCCTGCCACTCCTTTCTGGTATGCCATGTTTCTGTGGATATGTTTGCTTGTCCGTGTATTTTCTGAATTTCGGTATAATGTACCTTGTTGATTGCTAGTTTTTGTTGAATCTAATGGGAGTTCTCTGTGCTTCTTGGATTTTAATGTCTCTGTCCTTCCCCAGATTAGGAAATTTTCCATTATAATTATAATATGCTCACACAACCCTTCTGTCCCTTTTTTCTCTCTCTTCATCCTCTGGGATTCTTGTGATTACGTTGTTATTTCTTTTAAACAAGTCACTGAGGTCTCTAAGTCTTGTATCATGCTCTTTTGCCTACATTTCCCTCTTTTTATCTACTTCATTATTCTCCCTAATTTTGTTCTATATAGCTGATTCATTGCTCTTCATCGTCTATCCTTGTTGTCATGGCATACATTTGATTGCATTTTGGTTATAGTATTTTCAATTTCGCCCTGACTTTTACTTCTTTTATGTCTGCAGACTGGGATTCTATTCTTTTTTCAACCCCAGCTAGTAGTCTTATTATCGTGGTTGTGAATTCTAGTTCAGACATTTTGCTTATATCTGTGTTGATTAAGTCCCTGTTTGTCATTCCCTCCTGTTCTTTCTTTTGGGGTGAATTCCTTCATTTTGTCATTTTGGAGGGAAAAAAACTAAAATAAAAAATAAAACTTAAAAACAAAACAATCAAATAAAGGAAGCTAGACCCTAGGTGTGTTTTGGTATGTTTTTTGAAAAAGAATAAAGAAAAAGGGAAAGAAAACCATAAAAGAAAAAAGTTAAGAATACATTTAAAAATTTAAAAATGTATGTAACAAAATAGAATAAAACAAAATAAAGAAAATGAAATAGAATAAAATTTTTAAAAGTACAAAATAATTTAAAAATAAATTTAAAAANAGCGCTCCGTGTTATGGTTCAGTTCTCCACTAGGTGGCACTGCTTTACTTGCTGGGGGTATATCAGCGTAGACTATATGTGCATGCACAAGCATGTTCCTGTGTGGGAGACTAGGGAAATCCAGCTCCCTCATCTCTGGCACAGGAATTTCATGCTCTCACCTACCCACAATCAAGCACCCCTCCTTTGTCACAGACTCCCCACCTATACCCTGTCTTTGTCCAACACATCAGCCCACCAAAGGGCACCTCCATCTAGAGTTTTCTCTCAGATGGGTTTGTATTTCAAACCCCACACTTCAGAGACCCCTGTGGCTTGGACCCATGTTGACTTTCTGGGGGAGTGTCTCGCTGAACAATGGCCGGGTGACAGCTCGCCCCAGAAAATGTTTGTATGATCATGCAATAGCAGATGTTCAGAAATTATGAGAAATCACAACACAAAGCTGGCACCAGGTTTCACTGCACTTTGGAATCTTTGTCCCAATACCAGCAAATGTAACTATTCTCCAGAATCTGCTTGGTCCTTTGCCTTTGGGGAGGCCATATGGCCTCTACCAAATATTCTCCAAGCAGGGGAACCACTTCTTCCCATGTGGCACACAGAGACCCCTCAGACCCCGCTGCCTGCTCCTAGGGACTCACCTTGCATCCTCACCAGAGCTTCCCAAGCACTAAGCTCTGGAACTTCAGACTCTGCATTCCACTGTTTATAGAATCCTGGTGGTTTTGAAACCCTCTTCTTTCACCATCAGTGGTTTGGGGAGCAAATTTCTTGTTCTGTCCCTTGTTTTCACTCTCTTCTTTTCCACTAATTTTGGATGAGTGGTTTTCCTGCACTCTCCTGACATGCTACACTCTCCACCTTTCTCTGTCCTCTCTGTGCAAAAACAGTTCCCAACCCTCCACAGCTTTTCTCTCCCACAGGTCACCTCTTTGCACAGTGTACTTCCTGAGTTCTGTGGCTGAAATTATGCAGATTGTTTGTTAACCCTCAGATCAATTTCCTAGGTGTGCAAAATGTTTTGGTGCCAATCTTGTTGTGTTTCAGGGACAAGACAAGCTGAGCATCTTCATGCTGTTCCACCATCTTAACTTGAAAGTCTCCTATGACCATAAATCTTAAATGTTTTCACCACACACACATGAAAAATGGTAACTAAGTGAGGTGATGGATGTGTTAATTAACCTTATTTTTAATAACTTCACAATATAAACATATATGAAATCATTACATTGTATATCTTAAACACACACAGTGTTGTATATTATATCTCAATAAATCTTGAAAAAAGTATATATAGAAAAAGATGGAACTTGTATATTCTTTTGATGGGACTGACATATTGTAAAGATTGAGATTCTTCAATAAATATTTCTGTTGTGTAATGAGTATTCCATGGAGAAGTCTCAGGACATAATCAAATTTGAAAAGTATTTTGAATCGTGTCTATAGTTTTATGCCTAATAACATAATTGTCATACCAATAAAAGTCAAAGAAAAATTTTGGCATTTTGAAGTTTATGTTTGTGCATATAAAAATTACCATTAGCCTTGCAATGGAACTCTACAAATTTATGGTTCCACTCCAAGTAAAAATATGAATCATGACATTTCACTTTAATGGAAAGTTAGATGGTTATTATAGTGAAATATTTAAGATTGGAAGGCTAATTAAAACTTTACCTAATGGAGCATATTTCTCTTAGAAGTTGATGTGCCCAAATTTCCATTTGACATTTGCAAATTCACTAAGAGAATAAACCATATTTTCACTCTTAACATCCCTTTTAGATTAGATACACAATATCCTGTAGAAACAAATGTTCATAGATCTAAGGAGCAGTTTCATGCTGTAAATCATGCAGAGCAAACTCTTCACAAAATGGAGAACTATCTGAAAGAGAAACAACTGTGTGATGTACTACTTATTGCTGGACACCTCCGAATCCCAGCCCATCGGTAAGTATCCTTATGCAGACAGAGCATTTTGTTGGTAAAGCACTTGAATGAGAATGAATTGGTCCATTGGAAACACATTATAATGCTGAGAAAATTATATTTTTATCCTTTTATGTTGAAAAAGCATTAGCATATCTGATCCATTTCCCTGTGTGATATTCAAAAGAGCCAAACTTTATAGAAATTGATGTAAAACATCACAAACACTCAAAAGAAAATAAATTGAATTTACCTTTGTAATTTCACTATACTTTACTGAACTGTGAAAGATTTATGCAGATAACAGACTCAGGGTTATTAAAAACTTATTGACTGCATTTCAAGCTTTTCAATGAGACAATATCCTAATTTAAATTCCTTTGAAACATTCCTATTTTCAGGTTGGTTCTCAGTGCAGTGTCTGATTATTTTGCTACAATGTTTACTAACGATGTACTTAAAGCCAAAGAAGAAGAGGTCAGGATGGAAGGAGTGGATCCTAATGCACTTAATTCCTTGGTGCAATATGCTTACACAGGTAAAGTGGCATGGATTAAGTCATTCAATACTCAAAATAACTCTATACTATATAACTTACATTATTATTATTTCTGTTCTGCAAATGAGAAAATTAAAGGATTGACTAGCTAAGTAACTTTCCAAAGGCAGTAAGGGGCAGAATCAAGTTTTAAGTTCAATATTATGAAAGAGTAAGAGGTAAACAATATAATATAAAAACTTGACTGTAAGAGAATAAAGCCATGTTCACACAAAAATATGAGGATATGTGTGTCTTTCTCTCGAATGCTATAGGTACATTCTCATTTGTAAAAATTAGAGTGGGAGTTTTCACTCTGTATTATTCCAACTCTGTATTAGAGATTTAGTCTCTTCCTTTGAAATAATAAAGTCATATTTATTCAGACTATANAAATTGAGGGCCAAAAAATATTTACTGATTGATTGATTCCAACTTTATTGAGTAATTAATTGAAAAATATAAGTGTATTATTTAAAGTGCACTATATGATGATTTGCTATACATATACAAGTGGAATTATTATCAAGATTAAGGTAATTACTAATAATTATTATTATCTTAACTATAATCATTAATAATGATGCACACATTATCTCCAATAGTTAATTATTTTTGTTGTGAAAATGCTTAAGATATACTCTCAACAGGGGTGCCTGGGTGGCTCAGTTGGTTATGTGTCTGACTTCGGCTCAGGTCATGATCTCACCATTCATGGGTTCAAGCCCCGTGTCGGGATCTGTCCTGACAGCCAGCTCAGAGCCTGGAGCCTGTTTCAGATTCTGTATCCCCCTCCCTCTCTGAACCTCCCTTGCTCATGCTGTCTCTCTTCTCTCTCTTTCAGAAATAAATAAAACATTAAAAATTTTAAAAGAAAAGATTTACTCTCAACAATTTTCAAGTACACAGTACCCAGTACCATATTATTAACTATAGATGCCATGCTTTACACTAGATTCTCAGAACTTATTCTTCCTATAATTGAAAATTTACACCCTTTGAGATGAACCTCCTTATTTCACCACCCTAGCCCCACCCTGGCAACCACAAATCTACTTGACATTCCTAAGAAGATAGATAGATAGATGATAGATAGATAGATAGATAGATAGATAGATAGATAGATAGATAGAGTTTTCTTTATCCATTCAATTGTTGAGGGACCTGTATGTTGTATGTTGTTTGGTTGTTTACATATCTTAGCTATTATGAGTAATACTGCAACAAACATGGGAGTCCAGGTGTCTCTTAAGATCTGTTTCATTTCTTTGTACATACATTCAGGAGTAGAGTTTGCTGGATCCTATGGTCGTTTTGTTTTCCAATTATTTCAGGAAACACTATACTGTTTTCCATAAAGCTGTATTAATTTACATTCCCACAAACAATGCGTAAATATTCCCTTTTCTCCAAAATATCACCGACATTGGTTATCCCTTCTCTTTTTGCTAAGAGCCATCCTAATAGGTATGAGTTTTGATTTACATTTACCTGATAATTAGTGATGTTAAGCACATTTTCAATTCCCTATTGGTTATTTGTATGCCTTTGGAAAAATTTCTATTCAGGTTATTTGCTAATTTTAAATTGGATTATTTGCTTTTGTTCTATTGAATTCTATGAGTCGTTCATATATTATTGACATTACCCTTTTATCAGATACATGATTTGGAATATTATTCTCTCATTATATATATATTGCTTTTTCAATATATTTTATATTTTCTTTGCTATGCAGAAGTACTNTTTTTTTTACAGTTTATTGTCAAGTTGGTTTCCATATAACACCCAGTGCTCATCCCCACAAGTGCCCTCCTCCATGCCCATCTCCCCACTCCACCCCACACCCATGAGTCCTCAGTTTGTTCTCAGCATTCAAGAGTCTCTCATGGGTTGCTTCTCTCCCCCTCACCCACTATTTCCTCCCCTCTTCTCCCCCACGGTCCTCCGTTAAGTTCCTCCTAATCCTCCTATACATGCAAACATATGGTATTTGTCCTTCTCTGCCTGACTTATTTCGCTCAGCATAACACCCTCAAGGTCCATCCATGTTGCTACACATGGCCAGATTTCATTCTTTATAATTACCATGTAGTAGTCCATTGTATAGATAAACCACATCGTCTTGATCCATTCATCTGTTGATAGACACTTAGGCTCTTTCCATGTTTTGGCTATTGTTGAGAGTGCTGCTATGAACATTGGGGTCCATGTGCTCCTATGCATCAGCA
>NW_027527865.1:32360-33793 GCF_008692635.1 Crocuta crocuta | reverse complement strand
AATATCCAGGCCAAGTTTCAATGTCTATAGCATGTGAATCTTTAGACCTGGATCTGTGAAGAGTTGATAACGTCTCTGGGTTTCATGAGATATGGACAGGACTCTCCTTTCAAAATCCAAGGCAAAAATAAAACAACACAAGAAAGTCTGTTGATGGGCCAGATCCTTTTGCAATATGTTAGGGGCNTACATAATATCTATATGAAATATCATTCTTTATAACTTACCAATAGCTTGGATAAATAAAAAAGAATACAATTTACCAAAATAACATTTTCAATAGTTTATCAATAATGCTTCCTCCAAATATTACACACACACACACGCAAACACATAAAGGAAATAGTTTAAATAGCTCTGAATATTTTAAAGATCTCTTTACAGATATTTTCAGAGTTTTTTCTGAGAAAATAATCCTACAAACACTTATGTATGAACTGTTAACATTATTATTTTTTGAGACAATCCAGGCGTCAGTCCCAGGCATAATATCTGAGCAAGTCATTCTTATCAACTAATAATGCAGATGCAAAGAAAAAAAAAATGGACAGATAGCCTTATTGTTCTACTTAGTTACCAAATTTTTTTTCAATACAAATGATAGTTACCTGTATGGGCAGTTGTATGTTCCTTATACAATCTAATATAAAGCTCCTTGAATCATAGTGTTTGCAGTTTTTCTTTTTAAATTTATTTCTGAGAGAGAATGAGAATGAGAGACAGCATGAGCAGGGGAGGGTCAGAGAGAGAGGGAGACACAGAATCCGAAACAGGCTCCAGGCTCTGAGCTGGCTGGCAGCACAGATCCCGACATGGGGCTCAAACCCACAAACTGTGAGATCATGACCTGAGCCGAAGTTGGACACATAACTGACTGATCCACCCAGGTGCCCTGTGTTTGCAGTTTTTGATATAATATTTATTTTGCTTTTATTAAAAGTTTTTATTTACATAATCTCAACACCCAACATGGGTCTCTAAATCATGACCCCAAGATCAAGAGTCACATGGTCTTCCAAGTGGCCCAGCCAGTTGATATAAGATTTAGATGAAAGTCTAAAATGATAAAGAAATAACTAGTTGGTGTTCTTTGGAATAATAGTGTTCACTGTTCATTTGTTACAGTTGTCTTTGATAATCTAGTCTGGTTCCTTTCAGCCATCTTATTAATGTTTCTTTATACAGACTCCCTTGCACATGCTGGCCTCAAAATGGTATTTTGAGACCTCAAAATGTATTCCCACAATGGTTACTGTGCACTAGAAAAAATAGCCCTAGTAATTAGAGAAATCAAAAAAATTCACGTTAGCATAATGTTTTACATTATGGGCTGTATAATCATTCTTTACTTTTTCAAATCATCTAGGTGTCCTGCATTTAAAAGAAGATACTATTGAAAATTTGCTGGCTGCAGCTTGTCTCTTGCAGCTGAC
>NW_027527865.1:31773-32053 GCF_008692635.1 Crocuta crocuta | reverse complement strand
TTCAAATTAACTTGTATTTATATCATATTAGCATAATATCTAACTTACTTGTTTACTGATATATATGTGTACATATGCATATGAGTGTGTATAAATATACAATGTATGGGGGTGTGTGTATATATTGCTCATAGAAGAAAACAGTAAAAAACATTTCCCAAAAACCTTTCCAAAGTGAAGACTATAATCCTCGGATAAAAATAATTATCAATATAAATTTATATAATTTGCAAATGAATGACATAATGGATATTAGATAAAAATGTTTGGTTGAGCTGCA
>NW_027527865.1:30306-31764 GCF_008692635.1 Crocuta crocuta | reverse complement strand
ACCCGTGGTCATTGTTGAAAATTTGAATTTTCACGGTCGCTCGAGTGGCTCAGTAGGCTGACTGTCTGCCTCTTGATTTCACTTCGGGTAGTGATCTCACAGTTTCATGAGTTCGAGCCCCATGTCCTCTGCACTGACAACACAGAGCCTACTTGAGATTTTCCCTCTCTTTATACCCCTACCCTGCTCTCACTCTTCCTGTCTTTCTCAAAAATAACTAATAAATAAAAAACTCAAAAAAATTTCAAACATATCCATGAAATAATAATAGCATTATGGGGGGAATGATAGTAGGCTGACGTTTTAATATATCTTATCTAATTATGCTATTTGTATTCGTGTGTCCTAAATACAAATGCCATATAGTCTATAGTAACAACAGTTACATAGTTCAAAGAACAAATCTACCACAAATGCTAAACATGAAAACTATCTGTTAAATTACTTAAATTCTTAAACTAAGTATTAACTTGTTTTCTGGTGTCTTACTCTCACAGAGAAAACATACTCTGATAAACATCTGATAAACACAAAATTACTTTTGTGACTGAAACTGTTGAAACAAGATGTGCACGGGTGTCTGGGTGGCTTAGTTGGTTAAGCGTCCGATTTCGGCTCGGATCATGATCTCACAGTTCTTGGTTTCGAGCTCTGTGCTGACAGCCAGCTCAGAGCCTGGAGCCTGTTTCAGATTCTGTGTTTCCCTCTTTCTCTGACCTTCCCCTGCTCATGCTGTCTCTCTCTCAGAAGTAAGTAAATCATTAAATTAAAAAAACACAAGATGTGCATAAAAACAATACTATTGTCTCACTTAATCCTTTTTAGTTAGTTATTTTAGTATCTATTATAAATGAAGCAAACTATTCAAATGTCTTGCTATAATAATGTTTTTGTAATGTTGTATTGATCATATAAATACAAACAATTTTAATGTTTAAGAATAATAAACTCTCGGGGCGCCTGGGTGGCTTAGTCGGTTAAGCGTCCGACTTTCGCTTGGGTCATGATCTCGCGGTTCGTGGGTTCGAGCCCCGCGTCGGGCTCTGTGCTGACTGCCAGCTCAGAGCCTGGAGCCTGTTTCAGAGTCTGTCACTCCCTCTCTCTCTGACCCTCCCCTGCTCACGCTGTCTCTCTCTCTCTCTCCTAGAAATAAATAAAACATTAAAAAAAAATTAAAAAAAAAAAAGAATAATAAACTCTCAAGACTCGATTACAAACATTTGAATCATAGACTGAATGAAACACATTGCCCTTACTAAGGTGAATGGGCCTCATTCAGAAACACCCTCACAGACACACCCAGAATGTTTGATCCAAAGTTTAGATATTCCATGGGTCAGTCATGTTGATACATAAAAGTAGCCATCAAAATCATATAAATAGTAGTCTGCATTGATGAAACACTGGGCAAGAATTCTATGTTCTTTTAGTAAGTTTTACAACAAAGTAAGTATAGAT
>NW_027527865.1:26687-30244 GCF_008692635.1 Crocuta crocuta | reverse complement strand
CTTGTGAAGGTGCATAGAAGAAAGTTTTTACTTTGAAATTAGAAACAAAATAATTAAAAAATAAAACAGTTTAAAATTAGTCTTGAAACTTACTCAAACATTTCTCTATAATACTGGATATTGCAGTGCCATATGTAGATCTTTAAACCAATATATTTATTCTTTATTTAGACTAATTTACTATATTGCCAAACAATTTTCAGTAGTATCATCAGGCAGCTACCCTGAAACCATAATCAATTCTATCATAAACTCTATCAAAACTCTTTCTTACTGTAAATACGACCATCATATAAACTATTTGAATCATTTCTTAACTTTGCCCAATACATAAAAAAATTTGATATATTCATCTATGATCCACATTAGCCACTTAGTAGGTTTTACATACTGGGNCTCCTTTTTAAAAAATTTCCTGAACAATATATTTTTAATTATTATCAATTATGAACTTTTTTGAACAAAATAGACTAGGAAAGCACATACATTCACATTTTTTTAATTTTTTAATTTATTTATTTAAATTCAAGTTAGTTAACAGACAGTGTAGTATTGGTATCAGGAGTAGTACTCAGTGATTCATCACTTACGTATAACACCCAGTGCTCTTCCCAACATTACCTGTTAATCGATGCCCATTATCATTAAGGATGCCCATTCCCACTAAGGATGAGCTCATCTTTAATGTCCATCACCCATTTAACCCATCCCACCACCTATCTCCCCTCCAGCAATCCTCAAGTTATTGTCTCTATTTAAGAGTCTCTTATGGTTTGCCTCCCTCTCTGTTTTTATCTTATTTTCTATTTTTTTTCTTCTGTTGGAAAGTGGATAGAAAGGAGAAAGAGATACAAGGTTTGCCATAATATTAACATAATGATACAAGCTCTCAGAGTTTATATCCACTACCAGTAGTAGGTAACCATAATTTTAGGAGTGTTTTATCTTTTTCTTAATTCATTGATAAAATTTATATCACTTCTGAAAGACAGTTGTAGTGTTGAGCAAAATGGAGTAGACCTGAAGATTTGAGTGTATACTTTGCTATTTATTGCACAGACGATCAAACAATTTAGATAGCCTGCAGTTTAATCAGAATAAAATAATATCACCTCCCAGAAGTTCACATTGGTAATGACTTAGTATTTTTCTGATTTAATGTTTGTAAAAACGTGATGTGCTGTACAAGTGTAATGTTATGTTATTAGTTGTGGTACTAGTTCCTTTATTTTGCTGTAGGTGACAGGGTTTTCAACCAGGGAAATCTGCTACAGTAAAAGTAACAATCCTCTCTTAATTGTTTGCCTTTGTCACAAGAGGGATCTTCACTTAAATAGGCAAGTTAGCTTGGGATTTATGGTAACAGAGCTTCCTGATGGGTCTATCAAATGATGTTTTTTGTATGAATAACTTTACTATTAAGCTAAGTCGTTTCCATGATAACTAAACTAAGAGTGGAGATGAGGGAGTGATTTGATCCATTCAAGATCTCCTCAATTTATTTAGAGGCTGTTTTAAGCTGCTTTAAGAAATATCTATCTGTTGTGCAACATAAATTACCGACTAGACATGTTTATCTCCATTTTGGAAGTATAGTTTATCACATTTAAAACTTGAGACTTTTACTATAAAAAAATGTTAAAAATGATCATTGCGTTGTCATAGAAAAAATATCCAACATTATATATAAGAAAAATGTAGTGGTGTCTTGATGAAAAAAATTGAAGCACGGTTACCTGAAATTTGATACTTGATAAAGTACAACACTGTAACAGAAGAGTCAAATAAGGAATAATGTATAAACTTTGAAAGAAAGCCCCACTCCCCTCCATAAAAAAAATCTCCATTGGAGTCTCTTTTAGATTGTCCTAAATCTGTATATTGTCATCTATTATAAAATATATCATTGCCTTGTTTAATAGAAGATCATGCTTTTCCATAAGAGAAGAGAGTTTTACATCAATCTATCTCATCTCAGTATGTTGCCCCTCAAATGCACAGCCAGAGCTACCTCTCCCAGATCTTTAAGGTAGCCTCCACGTTGAAAGTTTCCAGCCTTCCTTCCTCTTAAGGTTTTTTGGCTAAAGACCAACTGAATACCAATCACTTCTGGAGTCATAAGCTGTTGCCACCTACAACAGCTGGGAGAGAAAAACACTGGAATCAAATCAGACACTATTCATACAACCTGTGAAGAAGTTACAGCCTTTTCTTGTATTCAGTAAATAACTCCTAATGGAAACATTTGGCTCCTCAACTTCAGAAGTCTCCCTATGGCCTCTGTCACAGGCAACAATAGCACTTATTTGTTATCAATGCATATATGTGTCTTTATGGCCTTTTCTGAATTTTAACAGAGTAAAATGTCTTCATATGTTTATTTTGTTTGTTAAGAAGTTTCTAAAGTACAATGTTTCAGTAGAAGACCTTTCTTTTGTAGGAACACTTCATTGAAGTAATAAAGAACCAAGAATTCCTCCTGCTTCCAGCTAATGAAATTTCAAAACTTCTGTGCAGTGATGACATTAATGTGCCTGATGAAGAAACAATTTTCCATGCTTTAATGCAGTGGGTGGGGTATGACGTGCAGGCTAGGCAAGGAGACCTAGCAATGTTGCTTTCTTTTATCAGACTGCCATTACTTCCACCACAGGTATGGAAATTTACCAATGTAACATATAATTCTAAACTACCACTAGGCCTTAATCCATTCATTTCATCTGATTTTATTTTATTCAGAGGATTTCTGTTAATTGCAGTGTACATATTTCACAGAAGTACATATCCAATCTTTAATTTGCACTATATTTTATGAAGAAAGAAAATAATGATTAAAAATAAACTACAGATAATCCTTAAATTTTAGCATATTCATTAGTTTGTTTCCTCTCTCACCAAACAGCACTCATAAGAAGCAAAGAAAATGATCAGGCTCTTTTTTCTTTCCTTCTAGACAAGTTGATAATAACCAGTATAAACATCCCAGAGGAGAGTCTAAGAAGGAGTTAGAGTCTGGATAATACTTACTAACATGGTTACTTAGCTGCTACGATTGAAAGAATACCATAAAACTTCACATGCACTACAGCATCATTATAATTGCATCCTCATCCTGCATGCTGAAGGATTATAGTAAAAATGATCTAAAAACAAACAAACACTCTTGGATATGATTTAGGATTGACCTACCTCATACTGAATTTTAGTAAGTGAAGTTCAGTGAGGTTGGAGTGCAGTCTCACTATATACTTCTAACATTGGTGACAACCATATTTTTGCTGTAACAAATTGATCAATAGAAGATATCACTTATATATCACACATATGAATATATTGCACATATGCACATTTCATATATTATACAGCCTGTGACTAAAGTCATCAAAGATCATCTACATGGAAAGAGGGGATGTCTACATTTAGTGGATCAGTAGTTTCTAACCATTAAAATTAATCAATTTCAACAATTAAATGTTAAATGTTAGCATTAAAAATAGAGTATTAATTTACTGATTATTTCTCTACCTTTTTTACTTTTATATATTAATTAAATCCAT
>NW_027527865.1:25995-26611 GCF_008692635.1 Crocuta crocuta | reverse complement strand
AAATGAAAAAAGTACATGTGATTTAAATTTTTTAAGGTTTATTTATTTATTTATTTATTTTTAATTTTTTAATGTTTTATTTATTTCTGAGAGAGAGAGAGAGAGACAGCATGAGCAGAGGAGGGTCAGACACAGAATCCGAAATAGGTTCCAGGTTCTGAGCTGGCTTTCAGCACAGAGCCTGACACGGGGCTCGAACCCACGAATCATGAGATCATGACCTGAGCTGAAGTTGGACACTTAACCGACTGAGCCACCCAGGCGCCCCTAAAGTTTATTTATTTTTGGGAGACAGAGAGAGAGAGAATGTGAGCAGGGAGCGGCAGAGAGAGCGGGAGTCACAGAAACCAAAGCAGGCTCAAACTCAGGGCTCGAACTCACAAACCACAAGATCATGACCTGAGCTGAAGTCAGATGCTTAACTGACTAAGCCACTTAGATGCCCTAAAATATACATGTCATTTTAGACCCAAGGCCCAGAATTATTGGGAATGTTATGTTATGTGAATGTGTGTACACTTATGTGTGTTACTCTGATGAGAGGATCTATAATATTTATCAGATTCTCTAAGGCAGTACTGCTCAAAATGTCTCTGAACTAACAGCATAGCATTGA
>NW_027527865.1:25457-25973 GCF_008692635.1 Crocuta crocuta | reverse complement strand
ATAGGATTGCTTGAGAGCTTGTTAGAAATTCAGTTTCTCAGGCCCTCACTACAGATCTACTGAAACAACTTATAGGGGAGAGGCCAAAGAATCTGTGTTTTAATAAGTTCTCCAGATGATTCTTAGATATGCAAAAAATTGAGGTGCCTTGGTATAAAGGTTCAGAGGCCCTTAACTTTACACTGCTTTGTCTATATGATGTTCCTTCAGCAAACTGCTTAGTTTGGACTTCTCTTACTTTATTGGAACGAGGAGAAATTTCCAGCCCTAACACATAACCAATAGTCTTTGTCCTCCCACCGCTGAGTATGCCTTATGCTTAAAATGTGTACTATTGTGAACTTTCCTAATGATGGTAGCGGTGAGGTAATGACATACAGAATATAGTCCTTCCAAAAACAATTTTAATAGTGACTTTAAATATTCTAGAAACTAAATGTATAAAGAAAATGATGGTAAATTCTTGAAAGATATTTTGAAATAAAAAGTTAAATAGTCCAGTTTTCCAACTTATTT
>NW_027527865.1:22505-25332 GCF_008692635.1 Crocuta crocuta | reverse complement strand
AAGGAAGTGCTTGGGGTCTCACCAGCTCAATCAAAGTGATCCATCAGAGATTACAGGTGGGATAAGTACTGAACTGGGTTTTACCAATGGAGAACAGGAAAGTTAAGGGAAGTTTTATGGAATGAGACTAGAATTTCCACTCCAGAAAATTACTTGCTATTCCTCTCAGTGTCCTGTGATACTGTAGAGCCAATGAACCAATATAAATGACCCTTGGTAAAATTCTGAAACAAGCTCTTCACTTCTCAACTCCTTTCAAGAAAAATATTTTACTTAGCTGTTATCCCATTCAATGCGGGTCTTATTGTCTGCCATGTAATGATGGTTAGAAAGGATGGAACACCTATGATTGCTGATGTATTGGCTACTTTCTAACACATATACTTTACTCATGTTCAAATGTAAGTGTATAGATAAAAAGCATCTGCTTTCAGAATATTTTTAAAAAGTCATTTGATGATAGAAATGCAGTTTTTTATGGGTGATATTACTTTATTTTAACTGGGAATATTTGTATCAATTTCTCTAAATCTACCAATAAAGTGCCTGCTTAATTAGCTTCATACAGCAGACTGGAAGATGGTTTCTTTGTGGAGACATTGCTTGCTTTCAGTAACTCATTTTATGAGTATCTCTTTACTTTCACTTATTAAAATTTTATGTGTATATATTTAAAAGATGAATAATATGTCAAATAAATCTGAAAATATCAGTAGCTACTATCATGAAATCGTTAATAATTTGAAATCATAAGTGAACATAAAAATATGTTACTAAGAAAAATGTTACTAAGCAACTTAAATTACTAACACTTTTACATTTGGATTAGCTCATTTTCTCCAAAGTTATATAAACAGAAATCTGTTCTTTTTAATGATGGGTTCTTCACTTCATATACCATGTATCATTACTTTTCAGTTACTGGTGGATCTTGAAAACAGCTCCATGTTTACTGATGATCTTGAGTGTCAGAAGCTCTTAATGGAAGCTATGAAGTATCATCTCTTACCTGACAGGCGACCTATGATGCAAAGCCCTCGGACAAAGCCTAGAAAATCAACTGTGGGGGCACTTTATGCTGTGGGAGGCATGGATGCTATGAAAGGTAACAGGAACGGTTTAGAAAGTATTATTCAAAAAAGAAGATATGTTCTCACAACCCCACACATTATGAAGGTGGCATTAAAGCCATATTTAAATGTGTGCATCTAAAACTAATTTTCATAGATAGCACACTTTATTTACTTTTCCAACTTTTTTCCTTATCTTAGAAGATATAATTCTTTAATTAGTATTAGCTAAGCTCTTACTAGGTGCTTTTATTTTATGTCAATAATTTTTATATTTGAGTATTTGCTTTGCAATATAAGATGTTTTCAGGGAAAACTTACTTTCCCTGAAAGTAAATGGAAGGGTTTAGCAAATTTGCATAAAAAGCATATTTGCTTTTTGAGAGAAATAAAAGAGGGATCTCTAACTCTTTGGTGTCAAGATCCTGTTAGAGGCTCAAAGACTAGTTACAAAGAATCTTGAAGTGTTGATGCTACGGGACAGAGAACGAGTTCCAAACACAGGTTCACCTGCTTACCATGTGAAAATCAATAGTCAAGAGACAAGTGATGGTGGGAAAGGAGAGGTTGCTTTATTCAGAAAGCCAGCAACTTGGGAAGATGGTCATTAATGTTCCAAAGACCATCTTCCCAGTCTAGATGAAGCCAGAGTGTTTTAAGGAGAAAGTGTGGGTAATGGTGGGGACTATGAGCACCAGCAGGAGAGGCTGCTGTTCAGGCAGTTCTGTGCCTGTTGAAATCATATGTCAACATAATC
The DNA here is from genome assembly GCF_008692635.1 of Crocuta crocuta. NCBI lineage: Eukaryota > Metazoa > Chordata > Mammalia > Carnivora > Hyaenidae > Crocuta > Crocuta crocuta. The sequence continues at coordinate 23,505 of NW_027527865.1, read as the reverse complement.
CTGAACAGACTTGCTGGCATCCGTGGTAGCTGTTTTCAGAAATGGTCAGGTCTTATATTTTGGGGTATTCTGGTCCTTCTTTCTTTAAGGTCAATGGTCTACAAAATCTTAAGGTAAGTAGGTGAGTTCTGTTACAAACCAAGGGACTTAGGTCAACAAACAAGGAATGTGTATGCTTAAAGTAAGTTAACCCTTAAGACTGACTGTAATGTTGTTAACATTGATAAAAGATCAGCAATTTAAACTTGGAGTAATGATTTTCCATAAGAATTTTATCAAAGAGCATAGGAAAAGTTTCTGAACTCATCATGTCTTCCCTGAACCCTTTGAGAACCTATTTTTCTACATCTCTGCCTTCTTTGACTTTATTTCTTAGACTGTAGACCCATGTTTCCAAAACAATGAGGAAAGGATTTTGTAATTAATATTTATCTGTGGAGAAATTAAAATCAACCTACTTAAAATCTGCTAAATTATCCATAGAAGTGCTATTTGGTACCTTATAGAAAATAATGCAAAAGTCAAAATTCTGTGCTACGGGAAACCAATTATTTATTTTAAAATGTAGAACTGGAAATTAAAAGACAGTATAAGAACTATGCCAATTAATCATAAACTTATAAAACAAGAGCTTGTATGGGGCGCCTGGGTGGCTTAGTCGGTTAAGCGTCCGACTTTCGCTTAGGTCATAATCTCGCGGTTCGTGGGTTCGAGCCCCACGTCGGGCTCTGTGCTGACTGCCAGCTCAGAGCCTGGAGCCTGTTTCAGAGTCTGTGTCTCCCTCTCTCTCTGACCCTCCCCTGTTCACGCTGTCTCTCTCTCTCCTAGAAATAAATAAAAATATTTAAAAAGAAAAAAAAGAAAAGTGTTTTTCATTTATTCCTATGGTTGACTCTATGTATTTGGAATGAAATTCCCTAAATATGTCAAAATCTGCCTTAGGTACAATATATGTGTGAATAATAATTCTTCATTTCCCACCTAGGTAATTAATCAGAAA
>NW_027527865.1:22167-22491 GCF_008692635.1 Crocuta crocuta | reverse complement strand
GAGCTAAAAAGAAAAAAACAACAAATGAAGTCTGAAGCCAGGAAAAGGAAAAAAATAAAGATTAGAGCAGAAATAAATGATATAGAAAATCAAAATCAACAAAACAGATCAATAAAACCAGGAACTGGTTCAAAAAAAATAACAAAATTGGAAAACCTCTAGCCAGATTTGTCAAAACAAAAGGGAAAGGACCCAAATAAATCAAATAATTATTGAAAGATGAGAAATAACAACCAACACCACAGAAATACAAACAATTATGAGAATATTATGAAAAAATATATGCCAAAAAATTGGACAATCTGGAAAAAATGAAAACAATTC
>NW_027527865.1:21008-22045 GCF_008692635.1 Crocuta crocuta | reverse complement strand
CCATAATTTTAACATCATGTAAAATTGTGTGAATTGGGGCATCTGGGTGGCTCAGTCAGTTAAGCGTCCGACTCAGTTTCAGCTCTGGTCATGATCTCTTGCTTCATGAGCTTGAGCCCTGCATCAATCTCTGCTGATGGTGCAGAGTCTGGTTGGAATTCTCTCTGCCTCCCTGTCTTTCCTCCCCTCCCATATCTCTCTCTGTCTCAAAATGTATAAATAATTTTAAAAAATGCCAAAAGCCCATTTATTTATTTATTTATTTATTTATGAGAGTGAGAGACAGAGAAAGAGAGACAAGAAGGGCCAGAAGTAGAGGGATAAAGAGAATCTCCATGCCCAGAACAGAGCCCAATACAGGGCTTGATCCCATGACCTTGAGATCATGACCTGAGCTAAAATCAAGAGGCAGGCACTTAACTGACTGAGCAACCTAGGTGTCCCCAAAGGTCCATTTAAAAGAAATCTTCACTCCTGTTTCTTAAGTCACTTGTATTTTAAATAAACACACACAACTGAATAAAATAAAAGAGTATAAATCAATATATTGAATGGAAATAGGTATTTAAAATCATAATGGATGTGTAAAGGGTTAGTAATAGATTCCAAGAAAAATTTTTGTTGTAAATTACCGTTTTTGACACCTGTATTAGTATTACTAATAGCATAGTATACCCAAAGAATATATGTGTATACAATATACCATTATGAATATACAAGCATGTATATTAAATAAACTGTTTTATTCTGACTCTTCCATTTGGATCTGGGTGTAGCAAACTATTATTTGCTTTGTCTGCCAGGTTAGAGAATCTTCTAGGCTACTTACTTTAATTTTATTNTTTTATTTTATTTTATTTTATTTTATTTTATTTTATTTTATTTTATTTTATTTTCATTCCAGTATAGTTAATATACAGTGTTACTTTCAGGTGTACAATCTCATACTAACATATATTAGTTTCAGGTGTATAATTTGGTGATTCAACAATTCCAAACATCACCCAGCACTCATCACAAGTCTATATTTCTGGGAT
>NW_027527865.1:17621-20818 GCF_008692635.1 Crocuta crocuta | reverse complement strand
GCCAAGTCTTAGTTAAAAGTTCTCCAACATGCTGAAAAGATTAAGAAATGATAAAAGCCTGTGAAGCATTTTTTCTTGTTTCATATGTCATACTTGTTAATTTTGCCTTGCTTCAAACAGTATTTTTAAAGAGAAAAAGTTTTAGAAGGAATACATAATTAAAACTACAATAGGGAGTTTTCTTCTAAACTCAATTTAGAAAAAACAACAACAACAACAAAAAATCCCTTGATGATGGAGAGTCACTGTTTCTAATTTGATGAATCCTGTACCTTCCCATAAGAGGCAAATCTGTATTTCAGCAAAATCCTTGAGATGCAGGTCCAAGGAAGGGATATTTAGAAAACCTGCTTCAGTTGACAGCAACTCTGAGTTATACTTAAGCCAGAGATTCCAAGAAGCTTAAGAAAGATGGAATGGAGACTTCTGAAATAGTTGGGAGCTTTGATTCTCCTGCATATTTGTCAGGGTGCATCTTTCTTTCTTCATGCTAGACTCCATAAATTCTCAAGATCATTGAGTTTGATTAAAAGGCAAAATTATTGCCTCATTTGTTTGTATAATAACTGACTTACACAGCTAAAAAATGGAAATGTCATAACTGGTATTGTTTTTCCCCCAAATTGTCTATATCAAATTATAGACTATATAATTATTCAGCTCAACTGCGTCAGCCTGGTTCCTAGACAGAGCTGAGAAAACATATCTTACAGATAAATCATAGCAGGTTTTGAAAATCTAATTGATATTACTACAAAATAGAAGTAATTAAGTTATACCCCTGAGATGCTGATTGGGATGGTGAAGAAGATGGGGGAGAAGGCCAATTGTGTCAATTCCCAGAGAAGTAGTTAGATAGAGGCTATTCATAGGGTTTAAAGCAACAAAATTCATACTAAATCTCAGAAGTTCCCTGTTTATTGAGTTATTTCATGGGAACTTTTTTATCACTTTAATAAAAAGCGGTGAATAGAAAGATGTATCACAGTTATCCTACAATTTTAAGAATTATTTAAGATTCAGTACAGATATCCCAATCTCATCTATCCCTTACATTTAAAAAATGATGTTGAAATTATGCCAGAAAAAATTAGTTTCCCTTTCTATTACATTCCTAGAAAGGGTGTGTTCTACTTCCTTGAACTTCAGTATTACAACAATGATAACCTTCCATGATACAGTGATTATGCCTGAAAGTTACTTAGTGTTGAGGCCATTTTTATGGGCAGAAGATATGAACAGACACTTCTCCGAAGAGGACATCCAGATGGCCTACAGACACATGAAACGATGCTCAGCATCCCTCCTCATCAGGGAAATATGAATCAAAACCACACTGAGATACCACCTCACGCCAGTCAGAGTGGCTAAAATGAGCAAATCAGAGGACTCTAGATGCTGGCGAGGATGTGGAGAAACGGGCACCCTCCTACACTGTTGGTGGGAATGTAAANTGAGGACTGATGGGTGTGGGGGGGGGAAGGGGGAGATGGGCATGGAGGAGGGCACTTGTGGGAAGGAGCACTGGGTGTTATATGGAAACCAACTTGACAATAAACTATTTGTAAAAAAAAAATAAAGAGGCCATATTTAGTTTCATATCAAGATTAGTAAATTATTAATGCATACACAAAATCATTTAAGAAACAAAACCAAATTTTTTTAGCACCCAGTGCTTGCACAATAAAATAATATCCATTTTGTTCGGTATATCTAGGTGAACTCTCATGCTTTTTTATCTCCTAGGTGTAGCCACACTTGAAGGACCAATGTACGCTGTTGGTGGTCATGATGGATGGAGTTATCTAAATACTGTAGAAAGATGGGACCCTGAAGGATGTCAGTGGAATTATGTGGCCAGTATGTCAACTCCTAGAAGCACAGTTGGTGTTGTTGCATTAAACAATAAGTGAGTAAACCAAAACATTAATGCTCTTTACTCCTAGGTCATGTGATAGAACACTTCAATGATGTGATCAATAAGCATTATCAATGATCAGGACATCCTAGTAATCAGTAATAAAAGGCCTGTGTTGGAACCTTCCCTTCATTATGTGGAAAATACTTGTCTAAAATGAACATTTAATTAAATATTCTGCAGTCCCTTGCTACTCAAGTGTAGTCCTGGGACCAGCAAAATCAGCATTACCTGAGATCTATTTATAAATGCTGAATTTTAACCCCACCCTAGACCTCCTGAATCAGAATTGCATTTTAACAGGATCATCAAGTGGTTTGTGAGCACATTAAATTTGAGAAGCACTTTTGTAGGCCAACAGTTCAATTTTACTCTCGAGAAGTTACCACTCTTAAGTCATGACTTTTTCTTATTAAAACTTTTGTTAGTCTTGTAATAGGGCAAGTATTTTTCTTCTTTATCATTCACTGTGCTGAGTGTTCAGGGTTCCCAACTCCAAAATCACACTGAGTCCCATCTTAATCATTCTGCCTTCCTGATCACTTGCCTATAAAAGCAAGGTAATATATTAAAATTCGATGAAGTTAAAGGTTGCTAAGATCTTGAATTGTTACTTCTTCAAGGTAATTATGTCCTTTCTGATAAGGGACATTTAGAAACAATTACTGGCATATAGGAGGGATTTAAATGATGACCAACTTTAGACACCAGGACAGATCAGTGGCAGGAGACAGCCTTGTGTATATGTACTGACTATATATAAAGTCAGTATTTCATCATACAGCAGGGTCCAGTAGAAACTTCAGCACAGATGGTTTTTAGCACCTTGTATCAAAGGTAGGAAATGTTTTTAGTTAAAAGGATATCCAGCCTTACAGTATCTTAGAGTTTGAAATACTCCTACATCTGATTATCTTTGGCCTGACCCGAATATTAGGTGATTTGGAAATAATATGCTACCTATCGCAAAACAGACTGAAATAATCAAATTTGACTCATTTAATTTTATTTTGCTGACTTGCTATTATTCACAACTGAGCATGAAGGGAAGTTATAGACATGTGGTTTAGTAAATGTTTATCTTCTTTATTGCTGCAGGATTAAATTTAAGTGGATTAGAAAATACTTCCCATCATAAGAATTGACATTCTAAAATTTATGGGAGAAATGTGGTAGCTAATATGCCTTCTTAGAAAATAATCCCGTTTGTTGATTTTTATTCCCTTTGTTATTTATTGTTAAACTTCCTAGTAACAAATGTTTTTAATACTGAATAAAG
>NW_027527865.1:0-17538 GCF_008692635.1 Crocuta crocuta | reverse complement strand
GAATAAAGCAGTTTATAAAAACAAGAAGGATTCTAATGCTAATCAATTGAACCTAGCCAAAATTGTAAGGTTGCTGTTGTTGTTGTCTTTGGAAACATCTAACCTACCTTTTTCNGTCATCCACTACAAAATACTAAGGGAGTAGAACATATAGTCATAAACTTGAAATGCTTTGTACAAGCTTTTTTAAAAAAATTAATCTATGCACAATTTAAAAATTCTTTACACACATTTCTGTTCCTTTTCTCTAGGCTATATGCTATCGGTGGTCGTGATGGAAGTTCCTGCCTTAAATCAATGGAATATTTTGACCCCCACACTAACAAGTGGAGTCTATGTGCTCCAATGTCCAAAAGACGTGGAGGTGTGGGAGTTGCAGCATATAATGGATTCTTATATGTTGCTGGTGGTGATGATGCCCCTGNCTGCCTCTCTCTTGCACGCTTGTGCACATAAATAGGTAAATATTAAAAAACAATTTCAGACTCATATGGTGATAGAAAAAATATTTTTAAAGGACTTCTCCTTTTCTACATTTTGTCATTCAGACTACAATATTAAATCTTGTTTTTCTGATTGTGTTTTTAGGTTATATTCAGTTGGAGGTCGTGATGGCAGTTCCTGTTTGAGTTCAATGGAATATTATGATCCTCATACAAATAAGTGGAACATGTGTGCCCCAATGTGTAAGAGGAGGGGAGGTGTTGGAGTGGCCACGTGCGATGGTTTTCTCTATGCAGTAGGAGGTCATGATGCTCCTGCTTCAAACCACTGCTCCAGGCTTTCTGACTGTGTGGAACGGTAAAATGTTTCGATTTATTTCTGTATGTATTTATTTGGTTATTTATTTATTTTTCAGAAATGAGAAATATTCGTAGGCTAACAAATTAGTCTTCCAAATAAGTGTTAATCCTTNGGCTCAAAGTATTTGGAAGAAATTTTTCTAATGCGTTTTTATATCTATCATAAGAAATATATTCCTTAGTTTTTTTTAGCATTTATTATTTTTGAAAGAGGGAGAGAGAGACAGAGTGTGAACAGAGGAGGGACAAAGCCAGAGGGAGACACAGAATCTGAAGTAGGATCTAAGCTCTGAGCTGTCAACACGGAACACAATGTGGGGCTTGAACTCAAAGTGAGATCATGACTTGAGCCAAAATCAGATGCTTAACAGACTGAGCCACCCAGGTGCCCCAAGAAANGGAAGGAGACTTACCACCACAAAATATACACAAATAATTCCCAAAAAAAAGATGTTAATTATAGTCTGAAAAATAACTCTATTGCATTAAGTATTTAATTTTCCAAAGGTAATTTCTTTGAATGGGAGGCATTCATTTAGATAAAATGTGATAGGATTGTTCAGTTACTTAGCCATATAATTTTTAGTTATAACATTCACATTCCCTTCAAGATAGAAAATGTATATGTAAACAAACATAGTAGTTAAAAGATATTAACCTAAGGCTAAGTGACAAATTTCAATTAGTAAGGTTATCAGAATTCAGAAGGCAGAGCTCAGTATGGGATGATATCATCAAAAATTCACGGAGTAAGTAGAACTTGTACTTTGTACACACACTATATAATTAAGGGAATTTCAGGTCTAGAAAAATGTACAACCAAAACCATGGCTATAAAGGAGAAAGGTCTGTAGACAAAAGCAGAGATTTTAGGTTGAAATGTACTTTAGAGAGACAATTCACAGCACAAATAAGTACCAAATCATTTGATAGCCTGGAAAGTAAGGGTGGAAACTTTTGATTTTATGTTGCAGTGAAGGGACTGTTACATTTGAGGGGAGTGGAATATCACAAAGAACACAGTTTAGGAGAAATTAATCCAAAGAGATATAAAGGATAGAATTTAGGAAGAAGAGATTAAATGAAGGAATATGAATATTATGTCCTTTCTTCTGAGAAACATACCACTTAATCATAATACTAATACTTTGTGTCTTATAGGGAATAATTGATCTGTGACAGCTTCTTTAAATGTTTAATCATATAAAAAACATATTATCATTTCAATTTATGCAGCAAAAGTACAACATCCATTCATGTAAAAAAATTCCAAAAGTTGAGGTTTAGAGTAAACAAACCTCAGCATAATAAAAGCCATATATATGGCAAACTAGAAGCTAACATAATACTCAATGGGGAAAATTGAAAGCTTTCCAGGTCAAAAACAGAACAAGGATGTCAACTCTCACCACTTTTATTCAACATAGATAGTACTGGAAGCGTAAGTCACAGCAGTCAGATAATAAAATGAAATAAAAGGCATCCAAACTGGTAAGGAAGAAGTAACAGTTTTACTATTCGCAGTTGGCATGATATTATATAAAAACTGTAGACTCCAACAAATACAGAAAAAACCCACTAGAATTGCTAAAAGAATTCAGTAAAGTTACAGGATATAAAATCAATGTACAAATATCTATTGTATTTCTATAGGCAAATACTGAAGTATCAGAAAGAAAAATTAATAAAATAGTATAGTTTATAATTGTACCAAAAACATTAAGATATCTAGAAATAAACAACCAAATAGGTGAAAGACCTGTAGCCTGAAAACTGTAAAACACTGTGGAAAGAAGTTGAAGACAACACCAAAAAAATAGAAGTATATAACTGGCTCAGTTTAACAGTTTTGTTAAAATACAAATATAGTAATTGAAAGGAATACATGAACGCTTATGTTTATTGGAGCATTATTTACAAATTATGGAAGCAATCTAAGTTTCCATCACCAGATGAATGGTTAAAGAATATGTGGTAGGGACACCTGGGTGGCTCAGTAAGTTAAGCATCTGACTCTTGATTTCAGGTTAGGTCAGGCTCTCACATGGACTCTGTGGTGGGTGTGGAGCCTGCTTAATATTCCCTCTCTTCCTCTCCCTCCACCCTCTCCTCACTCATGCTCTCTTACTATCAAAAAATAAAAATAAAAAGAATATGTGATATTCATATATATCTGAAAATTATTCAACCATAAAAAAGAATGACATCTTGCCATTTGCAACAGCATGGATGGAGCTGGAAAGTATTATGCTAAGTGAAATAAGTCAGAGAAAGACCAATACCATATGTTTTCGCTCATATGTGGAGTTTAAAAACAAAATAATCAAAGGAAAGGAGAGAGAGAGACAGAGAGAGAGAGAAACCAAGGAACAGACTCCTAACTTTAGAAAACAAACTGATGATTACAAGAGGGGAGGTGAATGGGGGGATGGATGAAGTACGTGATGGGGATTAAAGAGTAAACATCTCATGATGAGCACTGAGTAATGTATAGAATTGCTGAATTACTATATTGTATACCTGAAGCTAATATAACACTGTATGTTAATTTTACTGGAATTAAAGCAAATTTTTCTTTAAAATTTAATTAGAAGTGATTAAACTTCCTGCTTCCTGCTACTCAGTGTATATCTGAAATGCTTCTCCTGAGATTGGTTATTAAGCAATGCAACCGAATTTTATTTTAACATTATGCAAAATATAAATAAAATCAATCACTTTCTCAAATATTTAATGTATTATACCTAAATACATGTGACACTAAGATTATCCACACCAGTTATTCCCATAGTTAGGAAAGTAATACTTGGTCACCTTTTCACAATGCTAGGTTATTTTTTAGTGTGACAAAATACACATAACACAAAATTTACCATTTAACCACTTTTAAGTGTTAAGTGGCATTAGGTACATTCACAATATGAAAATGTTACCATCATTCATATTCACATCTTTCTTTTGTCTCCTCAAACTGAAACTCTGTATTTATTAAACAAAAAATCTCCTCTCCTCTCTCACCTCCGCTACTGGCAACCACCATTTTATTTTCTGTTTCTGTGAATTTGACAATTGCAGGTACCTCATAAAAGTGGAAAAGGTGGAATCATATGTAGTTATCCTTTTGTGAATGACATATTTTACTTAGCATAATTCTTCAAAGTTCATCCATGTTATACCATTTGTCAGGATTTATTTCCTTTTAAAGCTGAACAATATTACATTCTAGGTACATAGTATGTTTTGTTTTTACTCATTCATTCATCAATGAACAGGTAGATTGCTTCCACATTTGACTACTGTAAATATTGCTACTATGAACATAGGTGTACAAAAATCTGGTTGAATCTCTGCTTTCAATTCTTTTGGGGATATACTAAGTAGTGAAAACATTAAGTGTTAATATTATTTTTAATTTTTGAGAAGCATGAATACTAAATTCCACAGCAGCTGCACTATTTTATAATCCCATAAACAAAGCTAAAGTGTTCCAATTTATGCACATCATCACCAATAGTTGTTATTTTTTGTGTCTCCTTTTTAATAGTTAGCCCAATGTATTTGAAGTGGTATCTCTTGATGGATGTAATTTGAGTTTCCCTAATGTTATTACTGTAGCATTGTAGTAAATTTTGAAACCATGAAGTGTCAGACCTCAAATTTTCTTCATCTTTTTCAAAATTATTTTAGCTATTCTGGGTTCCTGAGATTTCATTTGGATTTATAGTGGAATTTTGTATCACTGCAAAAAAAAATGCTGTGGTGTTTTGTTAGAGATTGCATTGAATCTGTAGATCACAATATTGAGTCTTCTAGTCCAGAAACATGAGGTATCTTTCTGTTTAATGATGTCTAATTTCTTATTTCCAATGCAGATATATTTTATATATCTTTCTTGCCTAAGATTTTCAGTACCATATTGAATAAAAGTGGTAAAATTGTCATGCTGATCTTAAAGAAAAAGTCTTCAGTCTTTCACCACTGAGTATGATGTTAGCCTGTGTTTTCCATATACAGACTATATTCATTTTTTTCTATTCTTAGTTTGGTCAGTGTTTTAGTCACAAAAGTATGATGATTTTTGTCACATACTTTTTTTTTTTCTGCATCAGTTGAGATGATCATGTGTTTTAATTTTCCCTTCATTCTGTTAGTGTGTCAGTTGATTGGTTTTCATATGATCACCCTTCCTTGCATTCCAGGAATAAATCCTATTTTACTATGGTGACTTATCATTTTAATAATGCTGGTGAGTTCAGTTTGCTATTATTATGTTAAGATTTTTTGCATCAGTATTCACTAAAGATACTGTTCTGTAGTTTTCTTATTGTGTCTTTGTCTGGTTTTGATGTCAGTGTGATGGTTACTTTAGAGAATAACCTTAGAAGTGTTACTTCTCCAATATGTTAGAAAGAATTATCTAAATGTTAGAGATAATTCACCAATAAAGCCATGTGGGCCAAGGCTTTCTTTTGTTGGACATTTTTGATTAATCTGTGGGGAGACTTGATCTTCTTAAAATCATAGCTCTGTTCAGATTTTCTGTTTCATGATGGATCAATATTGGTACATTGTGTATTTCTAGAAATGTGTCCATTTAATCAAGGTTATCCAAATAGTTGGTGTACAAATGTTCATAGCACTCTCTTTAAATCTTTTTTCCCTATAAAATTGGTACTAATATGTTCCCTCTTTTTTTGTTTATGGATTAAAGAAATTCATTTCGTGTGATTTGTAAAATCATTTGGGTATTTGATATTGTTAGATTTTTTAATTGGGTATAATTGACACTTAATGGTTCATTACTTTTAGGTGTACAACATAGTGACTCAACAAGTTTATGCATCATGCTATGTTAACCACAAGTGTAGATACCATTGCTATTATAATGCTAACACTATTTGATATCATTGACTATATTTCTTATGCTGTTACTCTTATCCCCATGCCATTCATTCCATAACCAGAAGACTCTATCTCCCACTTCTTTTCATCCATTTTGCCCATACCCACAACTCCTTCCCCTCTGGCAACCATCACTTTGCTCTCTGTATTTACAGACATGACACTGTTTTTTGTTTTTGTTGTTTTCAGTTTTTTCTTAGATTCTACATATGAGTCCAATCATATGGTATTTGGCTTTCACAGTTTGACTTTTTTCACTGAGCATAATACAGTCTTAGTCCATCCTTGTTTTCAAAAATGGCAAAATCTCATTATTTCTTTTTTTTTATGGCTCCACAGTATTCTAGTGTGTGTGTGTGTGTGTGTGTGTGTGTGTGTATGCCTTCCTTATCTATATATCTATTGATGGACATTTAGGATGCTTCCATATTTGGCTATTATAAATAATTCTGCAATAAACATAGGGGTGCATATAACTTTTTGAATTAAGATTCTCAGTTACTTTGTGTAATTTCACACATTAATGGAATTACTGGATTGTATGGTATTAATTTTTTGAATTTTTGAAGAATTTTCATACTGTTTTCCACAGTGACTGCACCAGTTTACAGTCACAACTACAGTATATCAGGTTCCTTTTCCTCCACATCCTCACCAACACTTGTTACTTAATGTGCTTTTTTTTTATTTTAGCCACTCTGAAAGGTGTAAGGTGATATCTGATTGTGGTTTGATTTCCATTTCCTTGATAATTACTGACATTGTGCATCTTTTCAAGTGTCTGTTGGATATCTGAATGTCTTTTTTTGGAAAAAAATGTCTATTCAGGTGCTTTGCCCATTTTTAAATCATATTGTTTAGTTTTTTTGTATTGAGCTATAAGACTTCTTGGGGCGCCTGGGTGGCTTAGTCGGTTAAGCGTCCGACTTTCACTTAGGTCATGATCTCGCGGTTCGTGGGTTCGAGCCCCACGTCGGGTTCTGTGCTGACTGCCAGCTCAGAGCCTGGAGCCTATTTCAGAGTCTCTATCTCCCTCTCTCTCTGACCCTCCCCTGCTCACGCTGTCTCTCTCTCTCTCCTAGAAATAAAAAAAAAAAAAGACTTCTTTATATATTTTGGATATTAACTGCTTATCGGGTACATCATTTGCAAATAACTTCTAGTATTCAGTAGATTGTTTTTCAGTTTTGTTGATGGTTTCCTTAGCAGTGAAAAGGCTTTTTAATTTAACGTGGTCTTTTGGTTTATTTTTGCCTTTGTTTTCCTTGCTTTAGGAAACCCCTCTAGAAAAATGTGGCTAAGGTTTGTGTCCAGGAGATTACTGCCTGTGTTCTTTTTTAGGAGTTTTATGGTTTCAGGTCTCACACTTAGGTCTTTATTCCTTTTTGATTTTAATTTGGTGTATGGTGTTGGAAAGTGGTCCAGTTCCATTCTCTTAAATGTTCCTGTGCAGTGTTCACATGACTTCTTAGAGACTGTCTTTTCCCATTGTATATTCTTGGCACTCTTTGTCATAGACTAATTAACCACATAATAGTAGATTTGTGTCTGAGCTCTCTTTCCTGAACCATTGCCCTATATGTCTATTTCTGTGCCACTACCATACTATTTTGATGCCTATAGTTGTGTAGTACATCTTGAAATCTGGAGTTTTGTGATACATACAACTTTGTTATTCTTTCTGGATTGCTTTGGTTATTTGGGCCTTTTGTATTTCCATAAAAATTTTAAACTTTATTTTATTCTATGAAAAATGCTTTTCATACTGTTACAGTGATTGCATATGCATGTATATTACTTTGGAAAATAAGGACATATTAAAATATTAATTTTTCCAATCCACGAGCATGGAATACCTTTCCATTTGTTGTGTAGTTTTCAATTTCTCTTATCAATGTTTTAGTTTACTTTTTAAGCTTTTATTTCAATTCTAGTTAGTGAACATATATGGTAAAATTGGTTTCAGTTGTAGAATTTAGTGAATCATCACTTACATATAACATATAATGCTAATCACAACAAGCATCCTCCTTAGTGCTCATCACCCATTAACCCATCCACCACCCAGCTCTCTCCATGAACCCTCAGTTTGTTCTCTATAGTTAAAAGTATCTTATGGTTTGCTTCCCTCTCTCTTTTATTTGTTTCTTTCATCTGTTTTCTTTCTTAAATTCCACATACGACTAAAATCATGTGGTATTTGACTTTCTCTGGCTGACTTATTTTGCTTAGCATAATACACTCTAGCTTTATACTTGTTATTATAAATGCCAAGATTTCATTCTTTTTGATAGCTAATATCCCACTGTATGTATCTACCCCATTATCTTTATCCATTCATTAGTCAATGAACATATGGACTCTTTCCATAGGTTGGCTGTTGTTGATAAATCTGCTATAAACATTAAGTGTATGTGCCTCTTTGAGTCAGTATTTTTTATCCTTTGTGTAAATACCTAGTAGCACAATTGCTGGTTCATATGGAGGTTATGCTTTTAACTTTTTGAGAAAACTCCATACTGTTTTCCAGAGGGGCTGCACATTTGCATTCCCACCAAAAGTGTAATAGGGTTCCTCATTCTTCATATTGTCGCCAACATCTGTTGTTTACTATGTTAACTTTAGCCTTTTTTACAGGTGTGAGGTGGTATCTCATTGTGTTTTTGATTTTGTATTTCCGTGATGATGAGTGATGTTGAGCATCTTTTCATGTGTCTCTAGCCAACTAGGTGTCTTCTTTGGAAAATAGTGTGTTCATGCCTTCTGCTTAGTTCTTAACTAGATTATTTATTTTTGGGGTGCTGAGCCGGATAAGTTCTTTATCCGATATGTCATTTGCAAATATCATCTCCCATTCTGTAAATTGCCTTTTAGTTTTCATTGCTTTATTCACTGTGCATAAGGTTTTATCTTGATGAAGTCCCAGTAGTTCATATTTGCTTTTGTTTCCCTTGCCTCCAGAGACATGTCTAGTAAGAAGTTATTGCAGCTGAAATGAAAGAGGTTGCTGCCTGTGTTTTCCTGTAGGATGTTTAAAAAAATTGTAACATTTTTATTTATTTTTGAGAGGCAGAGAGATACAGAGTGCAAGCGGGGAAGGGGCAGAGAGAGAGGGAGATACAGATATCTCTAAGATTCTAAGATTTTGATGATTTCAGGTATCACATTTAGACCTTTCATCCATTTTGAATTAATTTTTGTGTATGGTGTAAAAAATGGTCCAATTTCACTAATAAATTTTGCGTTTCAGTTTCCTCAACAACATTTGTTGAAGAAACTATCTTTTTCATTGGATATCCTTTTCTGCTTTGTCAAAGATTAGTTTACCATATAGTTGTGGACCCATTTCTGTGCTTTCTATTCTGTTCCATTGATCTATGAGGCTGTTTTCTGATGTCAATACAGTACTTGTTTGAGGACTACAGCTTTGTAATATAGCTTGAAGTCCACAATTGTGATGTCTCCAGGTTTGCTTTTCTTCTTCAAGATTTCTTTGTCTACTAGGGGTGTTTTGTGGTTCTATACAAATTTCAGGACTGTGTTTCCTAGCTTGTGAAAAATGCTGGTGATATTTTGATATGAATTGCATTAAATCTGTACATTACTTTGGATAGTAAAGACATTTTAACAATATTTGTTCTTCCAATACATGAGTATGGAATATTTTCCATTTCTTTTGGTCCTGTTCATTTTCTTTTGTAAGTGTTCTATAGTTTTTAGAGTATAGATATTTACCTCTTTATTTAGGTTTATTCCTAAGTATCTTATGGTTTTTGGTGCAATTGTAAATGGAATCAGTTCCTTGATTTATTTTTTCTGCTGCTTCATTATTGGCATATAGAAAGGAAACAGATTTCTGCATGTTAATTTTGTATCCTGCGACTTACCTGAATTCTTGTATCAGTTCTAGCAAGTTTTTAACGGAGTCTTTCACTATTCTACACAGAATATCATGCCATCTATCAATAATGAATGTTTGACCACTCCCTTGCTTATTTGGACGCCTTTATTTTTGTGTTTCTGATTGCTAAGGCTAGGACTTTCAGTACTGTGTTAAATAGCAATAGTGAGAGTGGACATTCTGGTCTTATTCCTGATCATAAAAGAAAAACTCTCAGTTTTTCTCCTTTGAAGATGAAATTAGCCAAACGTCTTTATATTGTTGAGTTATGTTCTGTATATTCCTGCTTTATTGAGGGATTTTATCAAGAAATTAATGCTGTATTTTTCAAATGCTAATTTTGTGTTATTGACAGAATCATATGATCCTTATCCTCTCTTTATTAATGTGGTATATCATGTTAATTTATTTGTAAATATTGAACCATGCTTTCAGCCCAGGATTTATTCCCACATGATTGAGTTGAATAATTATTTTAATGTACGTTGGATTCAATTGACTAGCATCATTTTGAAAATTTTTGTATCCACATTCACCAGGGATATTGGCCTATAAATTTACTTTTAGTGGGTTCCTTTCTGGATTTGGAATAAAAGTAATGCTGGCCTCTTATAATGAGTTTGGGCATTTTCTTCCCTTTTCTGTTTTTTTGTAATAGTTTGAGAATAGATATTAACTCTTAAATGTTTGGTAAGAAACCCCTTTGAAACCATTTAGCCTTGGATTTAGTTTGCTAGGAGATTTTTTAGTTAAACCAGTATCTTTATATTTTTATTTTACTCTATTTTAGTTATTTTTTCTTAGTTTATTGTCAACTTGGTTTCCATATAACACCTAGTGCTCATACAAACAAGTGCCCTCCTCCATGCCCATCACCCCACTTCCACTCTCCCCCACCCCCACCAACCCTCAGTTTGTTCTCAGCATTAAAGTTCAGAACATTCATAAAATGTTCTGAACATTGTTATCATGGTTTTCCTCCCTCCCTCTCCCCAACTATTTTTTCCCCTTCTCCTCGCCCATGGTCCTGCGTTAAGTTCCTCCTAATCCACCTATACGTGCAAACATATGGTATCTGTCCTTCTCTGCCTGACATTTCGTTCAGCATAACACCCTCAAGGTCCATCCATGTTGCTACACATGGCCAGATTTCATTTTTACTCATTGCCATGTAGTATTCCATTGTATAGATAAACCACATCTTCTTGATCCATTCATCTGTTGATGGACACGTAGGCTCTTTCCATGATTTGCTTATTGTTGAGAGTGCTGCTATGAACATTGGGGTCTATGTGCCCCTATGCATCAGCACTCCTCTATCCCTTGGGTAAATTCCTAGCAGTGCTATTGCTGGGTCATAGGGGAGTTCTATTGTTAAATTTTTGTGGAAACTCCACACTGTTTTCCAGAGGGGCTGCACCAGTTTACATTCCCACCAACAGTGTAGGAGGGTGCCCGTTTCTCCACATCCTCGCCAGCATCTAGAGTTCTCTGATTTGCTCATTTTAGCCACTCTGACTGGCGTGAGATGCTATCTCAGTGTGGTTTTGATTTGTATTTCCCTGATGACGAGGGACACTGAGCATTGTTTCATGTGTCTGTTGGCCATCTGGATGTCCTTTTTGGAGAAATACCTGTTCATGTTTTCCACCCATTTCTTCACTGGATTATTTGTTTTTTGGGTGTGGAGTTTGGTGAGTTCCTTATATATTTTGGATACTAGCCCTTTATCTAATATGTCACTTGTAACTATCTTTTCACATTCCGTTGGTTGCCTATTAGTTTTATCGATTATTTCCCTTATGGTGCAGAAGCTTTTAATCTTGATGAGGTCCCAATAGTTCATTTTTGCTCTTGATTCCCTTGCCTTTGTGGACATGTCAAGTAAGAAATTGCTGCGGTTGAGGTCAAGGAGGTTGTTTCCTGCTTTCTCAACTCCAGAGTTTTGATGGTTTCCTGTCTCACATTCAGGTTCTTTATCCATTTTGTATTTATTTTTGTATATGATATGAGAAAATGATCTAGTTTTCTTCTGCATGTTGCTGTCCAGTTCTCCCAGCACCATCTGTTAAAGAGGCTGTTTTTTTCATTGGATACTTTTTCCTGCTTTGTCAATGATTAATTGGCTATACATTTGTATACGTCTGTTTTTGTGTCAATACCATACTGTCTTGATGATGACAGCTTTGTAGTAGAGGCTAAAGTCTGGGATGGTGATGCCTCCTGTTTTGGTTTTCTTCTTCAGTATTACTTTGGCTCTTCAGGGTCTTTTGTGGTTCCATACCAATTTTAGGATAGTTTGTTCTAGCTTTGAGAAGAATGCTGGTGCAATTTTGATTGGGATTGAATTGAATGTGTAGATTGCTTTGGGTAGTAATGACATTTTTACAGTATTTATTCTTCCTATCCATGAGCATGGAATGTTTTTCCATTTCTTTGTGTCTTCTTCAATTTCCTTCATAAGTTTTCTCTAATTTTCATCATACAGATCTCCTATATCTTTGGTTAGGTTTATTTCTAGGTATTTTATGGGCTTTGGTGCAATTGCGAATGGTATCAGTTTCTTGGTTTCTCTTTCTGTTGCTTCGTTATCGGTGTATAAAAATGCAACTTATTTCTGTACGTTGATTTTGTAACCTGAAACTTTACTAAAATCATGAATCAGTCATAGTAGGCTTCTGGTCGAGTCTGTCGGGTATTCTCTGCAAAAAGTGAAAGTTTGACTTCTTTTCCAATTCTGATGTTTTTTTATTTCCTTTTGTTGTCTGATTGCTGATGCTATGACTTCAGCACTCTGTTAAACAACAGTGGTGAGAGTGGACATCCCTGTCGTGTTTCTGATTTCAGGAATAATGCTCTGTTTTTCCCTGTTGAGGATGATGTTAGCTGAGGGCTTCTCATAGATGGCTTTTAGGACGTTTAAGAAAGTTCCTTCTATCCAGAACTTCTCGAGGGTCTTTATTTGCTCTCCCATTTGTAGCTCCTTTATATGTAAGTTTAGGTTGTGTATTTGAGACTTTTCTTGCTTCTTGAAGTAGACCTGTGATGTATATGCTTCCCTCTTCTGACCACTTTTGCTGCATCCCAAATATTTTGAACTGTTGTGTTTTTATTTTCATATGCTTCCATGTATTTTTATTACTTCTTTAATTTCCTAGATACCTCATTCATTCTTTAGTAAGATGCTCTTTAGCCTCTACGTATTTATGATCTTTTCAAATTTTTCTTGTGGTTGATTTTGAGTTTCATAGTGTTATGGTCTAAAAATATGCATGGTATGATCTCAATCATTTGTACTTTTGAGGCATGATTTGTGATCCAGTATATGATCTATTCTGCAGAAAGTCTCATGTGCGCTTGAAAAAAGTGTGTATTCTGCTGCTTTATTAGGAAATGTTCTGAATATACCTGTTCAATCCATCTGGTTCAGTGTGTCATTCAAATCCATTGTTCCCTTTTTGATGTTCTACTAATATGTTCTGGTTAGATGACCTGAGATTGCTGTAAGTGGAGTATTAAAGTCCCCTACTATTATTGTATTGTTATCAGTGAGTTTCACTGTTTGATATTAATTGATTTATATATTTATGCACTCCCAAGATGGGACAAAATTTTTATAATTGTTAGATCTTATTGTTTGATAGCACCCTTTTTTATAATATAGTGCCCTTCTTTATCTCTTGTTATAGTCTTTGGTTTAAAATCTAGTTCATCTGATATAATAATGATATTCCAGCTTTCTTTTGATGATCATCAGCATGATTGATGGTGCTCCATCCCCTTACTTTCAATCTGTAGGTGTCTTTGGGTCTAAAACGAGTCTCTTGTAACCAGTATATTGAAGAGTCTTGTTTTTTTTTTTTATCCATTCTGATACCCTATGTCTTTTGTTTTGTTGTTTTTTTTTTTCACTCAAAATTTTCAGTTAAAATTTCTAGGCGCCCCTGTACAGACTGCTTAATTATGATAGAATGGCCTTCTTCATCTTTTGTTACAGTCTTGTTATAATCTAGTTCGTCTGATATAAGTATGGCTACTCTGTCTTTGTTTTGATCTCCATTAGCATAAAAGTTGGTTCTCCATCCTCTCATTTTCAATTTTCAAGTGTCTTTAGGTCTAAAATGAGTTTCTTGTAGGCAGCATGTAGATGGGTCTTGTTTTTGTATCCATTCTAATATACTGTGTCTTTTGATTAGAGCCTTTAGTCCATTTACGTTCAGAGTGATTACTGATAGAGATGAATTTATTGCCATTTTATTACCTGTAAAGTCAGTGTTTCTGGAGATTTTCTTTGTTCATTTGTAATCTTAGTTGCCTTTGGTCTTTTTTGTTGTTGTTGTTCCTCACTCAAATAGCCACCTTTAATATTTTTGCAGGGCAAACTCCTTTAGTTTTTGTTTGTCTGGGAAATTCTTTATCTCTCTATTCTGAGTGACAGCTTTGCTGGATAAAGTATTCTTGGCTGCCTATTTTTTCCCATTCATTACGTTCACTCTATGATGCCACTCCCCCTGTCCTGCCAAGTTTCTGTGGAGAAATCTGCTGTTAACCTTGTTTATCTTCTCTTGTAGGTTAGGGATTTCTTTCCCCTACCTGATTTAAGGATTTTTTTCCCGCTTTTCTCTGTATTTTGCAAATTTTGCTATGATATGTCTTGGTGTTGACCCGCTTTTGTTACCTTTGACGGTAGTCCTCTGTGCTTCCTGGGTTTTGATGTCTATTTACTTCCTAAGATTAGGTAAGTTTTCAGCTGTCATTTGCTCAAATAAACCTGCCCCTTTTACCATCTCTTATTCTTCTGAGACTACTATGATATGAATGTTATTACACTTAAGTTCCCTAAGTCTACATTTGTGATCCAATAATATTTTCCCTTTCCTTTTCAGTTTTATTTTGTCACTTTCTATATCACTTAGCCAGTCTTCCTTCTTGCATCCTTGTGGTGATTACATTCTCCAGTTTTGCATCTTGGTTCTAACATTTTGTTTTTATTTTGATCTGACTAATTTTTAGGTCTTTTATGTCTGTGGTAAGGGATTCCCAGGCATCTTCTACACTTTTCTCAAGCCCAGTTAGTATCTTTGAATGTTGTTGTAAATTCTCGTTCAGTCATATTACTTATATGTGTTTTGATTAGATCCTTGGCCATGGCCTCTTGTTCTCTCTTTTGGGATGAATTCTTCCATCTTGGCATTTTGTCTAGGTCTCTGTCTTCAATGTGTTAGGACATCCTGTTATGTTTCCTGCTACTGAGAGTAATGGCTATATTAAGAGGGCTTATACTGTCCGGGGCCTAGAGCTTCAGGACGTTTTTTGTTTAGCTTTGTTTTATTTTGTTTGTATGCTGTTTGCACTCTGTTGTTTTTGTTTTTGTTTGGTTTTTGGTTTATTTTTTTCTATTTCCCTGAGGTCAATCCTATGAAAAGTTCCTCCTTGCTTGCAGTGAAGAGTGTTTAGATCTTGTCCAGTGTGTGGTGAGTTTTAACTAGGTGTGGTTTTGTCTGCTTGTTAGAAGCAGCTAGATCTTATTACTAATAGAGCTGAAGCTTTGCAGTGCTTTATTGTCATCAGACTTTGTGGGTGCTGGAGATTTGTGCTGATCTTCTAGGGGAGGGGTCTGCTGCAACTCTGGTTCTAACTCACACTTGTCCCATTTTTTAAAATGTTTTATTTATTTCTGAGAGAAACAGACAGCATGAGCAGGGGAGGGTCAGAGAGAGAGGGAAATACAGAATCTGAAACA
Organism: Crocuta crocuta; assembly: GCF_008692635.1. NCBI lineage: Eukaryota > Metazoa > Chordata > Mammalia > Carnivora > Hyaenidae > Crocuta > Crocuta crocuta. The sequence continues at coordinate 2,189 of NW_027527865.1, read as the reverse complement.
GGCTCCAGGCTCTGAGCTGTCGGCACAGAGCCCGACGCGGGGCTCGAACCCACGAACAATTAGATCGTGACCTGAGCTGAAGTCAGATGCTTAACTGGCTGAGTCACCCAGGCACCCCTCTGTTCTTCCACTTTTGACCTATGTGTTTCCTTATANATCTACCCTTTAATAGAGGAATTTAATCCATTGACATTTAATGTGATTACTGAGAAAGAATTACTATTGCCATTTTGTTATTTGTTTTCATATATCTCAGAGCTATTTTGTTCCTTCTTTCCGCTCTTCCTGCCTTCATTGTGTTTAGTTGATTTTTCATAGTGATATTTTGATGCCCCTCTCAATTCCTTTTTGTATATTCTATAATTATTTCTTTAAAAAATTTTTAATGTTTTATTTATTTCTGAGAGACAGAGAGAGACAGCATGAGGAGGGAAGGGTCAGAGAGAGAGGGAGATACAGAATCTGAAGCAGGCTCCAGGATCTGAGCTAGCTATCAGTACAAAGCCCGACATAGGGCTCGAACCCATGAGCCGTGAGATCATTACCTGAGCCAAAGTCGGACACCCAACTGACTGAGCCACCCAGGTGCCCCTATAATTATTTCTTTTGTGATTATCATGGGTATTACAAATAACATCCTAAAGGTTTACCAATCTATTTTAAATTGATACCAACTTAACTTCAATTGCATAAGAATATTCTAATCATTACAGCTCTGCCCTCTCCCCTATTGATATAACAAATTATGTCTTTATATATTGAGTACTGATTAGCATACCCTAATGATTATATGTATGCTTTTGTTTTCTGTGACCTGAAGAAGAATGAAAAGCAGAGATACAAACCAAAATTAAAATAATAACTAGTTTTATTAATAACTAGTCCATGTTTTTACTTTTACCAGGAAATTATATATGTTCATATATACATATTCTGTAAATATAAATATATATGCATTATTCATATGACTTTAAGTTATTGTTTAGTACTTTTTTATTAAAACTTGAAGAACTAACTTTAGAATTTCTTGTAGGACAGATTTATTATAAATATACTCCTGTACCAGTTGTTTATCTTCGAATGTCTTAATATTTCCGTCTTTTTTGAAGAGCAGTTTTGCCAGATACGGAGTTTTCAGTTGACAGGATTTTTCTTTCAGTACTTTAAGTATAACTTAACTACACTTTTCTGGGAAATTGGCTCGTAATCTTATTGAGGACCCCTTGTATGTCAAAAATTGCTTTTCTCTTGGTGCTTTCAAGATTGTCTTTTTGTTTTTGATGCTCAACAATTTGATTATATAATCACAGTGGGGGTCTGTTTAGATTTGTCTTACTCGAAGTTCACTTAGATGCTTGGATTTGTAGATTCTTGTTTTCTTCACGTTTGTGAAAATTTAAGCTATTATTTCTTCAAATATTCTTTCTTTTCCTCTCTCTTCTTCTGTGACTTCCAAAATGCCTACATTGATCCAAATGATGTTGTCTCATAAGTCCATTATACTGTTCACTTTTCAGTGTTCTTTAGTCCCTAGACTTGATAATTTTAAATGAATTGTCTTCAGGTTAACTTATTTATTCTTCTTCCTGCCTGTGTTTCCTGCTGAGCCCCTCTAGTGATTTTTTTTTTCAATTCAGTAATTTTATTTTTCAATTTTAGATTTTCTGTTTGATTCTTCATCATAATTTATTTTCCTTTGTTAATATCTTCATTTTATTGATTTATCATTTTCCTGATGCCTTTCGTTTTCTTTTAGTTCCCGATCTTTTAGTTTCCTTTAGTCTGTTTTTCTTTTAGCTCTTTGAGCATATATATGATAGTATCTTAATGGCTTTGTCTTGTGTGTCAGATGTCCGTGCTTTTACAGAGATGGTTTCTAGAGATTTATTTTGTTGTTGTTTTTTTTTTAATGAAAATCATTTTCCTGTTTATTAGTGTTTTTTGTGATCTTTTGTGGAAAATTGGGCATTTGAAGTAACATACCTGCCCCAGTCTCTGAAGACTGGCTCCATGCATGGGAAAACCATCACTAATTGGTAGATCATCTTCTATGTCTGGGATCAACCCATTTTGAAGGCTTGAGGTCTTTTCAGACCTTTCTTGGATGTGTGATTCCTGTATATTTGTATGTGTGTGTCTGTTTGTGTTTTGATTCTCTGTATATATGTCACCTTTTAAATGTTTTATTT
>NW_027527864.1:376-745 GCF_008692635.1 Crocuta crocuta | reverse complement strand
GGGCAGAAATAAACAATATAAAAACCAAAGAAACAGTTGAACAGACCAACGAAATCAAGAGTTGGTTTTTTGAAAAAATAAACAAAACTGACAAACCTCTAGCCAGGCTTCTCAAAAAGAAAAGAGAGAGCACTCAAATAGACAAAACCATGAATGAAAATGGACTGATTAAAACCAACCCCTCAGAAATACAAACAATTATCAGGGAATACTATGAAAAACTCTATGCCAACAAACTGGACAACTTAGAAGAAATGGACAAATTCCTAAACACACACTCACTACCAAAATTCACACGGGAAGAGATAGGAAATCTGAACAGACCCATAACTAGTGAAGAAATCAAATCAGTTATCAAAAATCTCCCAA
>NW_027527864.1:0-236 GCF_008692635.1 Crocuta crocuta | reverse complement strand
GACTCATTTTATGAAGCCAGTGTCACTTTGATTCCCAAGCCAGACAGAAACCCAGCAAAAAAGGAGAACTACAGGCCAATATCCTTGATGAATGCAGATGCAAAAATCCTCAACAAGATACTTGCAAATCGAATCCAACAACACATAAAGAGAATTATACACCAAGATCAAGTGGGATTCATTCCTGGGTGACAGGGCTGGATCAATATTCGCAAATCAATCAATGTGATACATCA
>NW_027527863.1:0-473 GCF_008692635.1 Crocuta crocuta | reverse complement strand
TGGATGTAGCTGACCGAGGTGCTGGCTGTGCAGGACACGGTGGCCCAGCTGCCCCGGCGCCCCACGACCACAGCCGGCTGATTCATGCTGAGCGCTGCCACGCCGCCTGCGAGGGGNGAGGGGGACAGCGGTGAGACAGGGCAGGCTGGAGCCTGGGGACACCCTGCTCACCCGCACAGGGACGGAGTCGGGACTCACCGGGAAGCAGGAGGCCGCACAGGACGGCGAGGGGACCCAGCATGGCTCTGCTGCCCACCTGGTGGAGAGAAGCCCAGGGTGACCTCCCCGCTGCGCCTGCTCGAAGGAGACTGGCTGCGTGGCTGGCAGAGGGCAGGTTAGGGTCTGAGCTCTGCTGCCCTGAGGCACCTGCTGGTGAGAGAGAGAGAGACAGAGAGAGAGACAGAGAGACAGAGACGCTGGGGGGTGGGGCCAGAGGGCAGGGACAGGTCTGACCACAAAGGGGGAAAAGAACC
>NW_027527862.1:0-514 GCF_008692635.1 Crocuta crocuta | reverse complement strand
GGCTCCTGGTGGAGTCTGTCGGGTTTTCTATGTAGAGTATCATGTATTCTGCGAGAAGTGAGAGTTTGAATTCTTCTTTGCCGATTCTGATGCCTTTTATTTCCTTTTGTTGTTTGATGGCTGATGCTTGGACTTCCAGCACTATGTTAAACAACAGTGGTGAGAGTGGACAAGCCTGTCGTGTTCCTGATCTCANGGGGGAAAGCTCTCAGTTTTTCCCTGTTGAGGATGATGTTAGCTGAGGGCTTCTCATAGATGGCTTTTACGATGTTTAAGTAGGTTTCTTCTATCCCGACTATCTCTAGTGTCTTTATTAAGAAGTGATGCTGTATTTTGTCAAACGCTTTTTCTGCATCTATCGGCAGGATCATATGGTTTTATCTTTTCTTTTGTTGATGTGATGTATCACACTGATTGATTTGCGAACGTAGAACAAGCCCTGTAACCCAGGAATGAATCCCGCTTGATAATGGTGGATAATTCTTTTTATGTGCTGTTGGATTCGACTTGCAAG
>NW_027527861.1:212-548 GCF_008692635.1 Crocuta crocuta | reverse complement strand
AGCATTCAGGAGTCTCTCATGGTTTGCCTCTCTCCCCTTCCCCCAGTATTTCCCCCCTTCTTCTCCCCCATGGTCCTCCATTAACTTTCTTCTAATTCCTATACGTGCAAACATATGGTATTTGTCCTTTTCTGCTTGATTTATTTCGCTCAGCATAACACCATCTAGTTCCATCCATGTTGCTACACATGGTCAGATTTCATTCTTTCTCATTGCCATGTAGTATTCCACTGTATAGATGAACCACATCTTCTGGATCCATTCATCCGTTGATGGACACATAGCCTCTTTCCATGTTTTGGCTATTGTTGAGAGTGCTGCTATGAACATTGGGGT
>NW_027527861.1:0-192 GCF_008692635.1 Crocuta crocuta | reverse complement strand
ACTCCTATATCCCTTGGGTAAATTCCTAGCAGTGCTATTGCTGGGTCATAGGGGAGTTCTATTGTTAACTTTTTGAGGAACCTCCACACTGTCTTCCAGAGGGGCTGAACCAGGTTCCATTCCCACCAACAATGTAGAAGGGTGCCTGTTTCTCCACATCCTCGCCAGCAATTAGAGTTCTCTGATTTGCTC
>NW_027527860.1:0-622 GCF_008692635.1 Crocuta crocuta | reverse complement strand
TAAATCCCTTAACAGATCGGACCCAGTAATGTCAGGTAGCGTTTTTCTAAATGTAGACAAAATTTGCTATTCTAACTCCATAATTTCCTTAGGTTTTGATGCCCTGTTAATGACTGTTTCACCTTTTCCCAACCTCCACTCATGTTAAAAGGCACAGAGGTTATACATAATTGAGAGGAGTTCCAATCACATTTCAATACACTTTTTGTGGATAAGACAGNACAGTTAATTGATCCCCAAGCCACAAAACAGTATGTTGAAGATTGAGTACATCAGTTGCAAGTTGTGCATCCAGATCTCGTTGTTGTTGCCATAATAAATGAGAATTTTTATGCCATTCCCGTACAAAGTCTGCTGTTTAGAATCCTCGATGCAAAGCAAATCCAGCCACGGCAGCGGTTGCAGTAACTGCAGCCACTGCAAGAACCAAAGCTATGATTAGTCCAAGCATGCGTCGGGACCGGTGATGCAAGGTCTGTATAGCAGTCACAAAATGAGATACAGCAAAAGAGTCCGACCAAGGTCTTGTCAAATTTATAGGTAGCCATGCTTTGGTTCGAGTTTTAACAATCACCAGTGAAAAATTAGAGTTATTGATCTGTGTTTCAAAACTTTTCCACCA
>NW_027527859.1:0-555 GCF_008692635.1 Crocuta crocuta | reverse complement strand
GTGCCGCTTTGGTGTCCCAAGCTTCCAGCTCTTCATCTTAGTTCAGGTCTTGATACCATGGTTAATGAGACTGAGCTACACGTCAGGCTTTGCATTCTCCCTCCCTCTCTCTCTGCCCCTTCCCATACTTCTAAAAAAACAAATAAGCAAACAAACAAACATTTAAGAAAAATGATATCCTGTCTAAAATTGCTATCCTGTATAAAACATGGGTTAGTTATTTCATTCTTTCNCTTAGACTCACCAACACTGTTGCCTTATGTCAACAAGCTCACGATCATCTAAACATATACTGAATGCTGAGGTGCCTGGGTGGCTCAGTCAGCTAAGCACTGACTTTGGCTCAAGTCATGAACCCCGTGTCGGACTCTGTGCTGACACCTTAGAGCCTGGAGCCTGTTTTTGGATTCTCTGTCTCTGTCTCTCTCTCTTTCTGCCCCTCACCCGCTTGTACTCGGTTTCTCTCTCCCAAAAATAAAATAAACATTAAAAAAATTTTAAACATATACCGAATGTTACCAAATATGCCAGTAATTCAGGAACAGCTATGGTTTA
>NW_027527858.1:0-777 GCF_008692635.1 Crocuta crocuta | reverse complement strand
TGCTGTCTCTCTCTCTCTCTCTCTCAGAAATAAAAAAACATTAAAAAGAAAAAGAAACCTGGAAAGCAAGCCTGCCCTACATCTACATAAGCAGGGACCTTAAAGTGCTGTGGTTCTTATTTTGGTCCACATGTAGCAATGAACACAGACATTGATGTGCTTAAAAATAATGGTCTCTGTTCATAACTGATTTCCAAAGAGAAATAGGAAATTTACATATCAATGTCCCCAGACCTGAGGGCTCTGAATTCCTTCCACGATGGCCTGCTGCATAGGGTTTGTCCCTCATGGCCTGAGTGGGGTTGTGGGAGGATTCGTTATGGCCTGAACACATTCTCTGAGGTCCCCAGGCAAAGAGGATCCTACCTCACCAAGCACTGATAATTTAATGCGGAAAGGACAATTAACAAGCGGTGCAAGAACTGCTTGTGGGGTCCTGCCACATCCCTCTTCCTAGGAGACCCACACAGCATGGGCTCCACAAAACCTGTTTTCCACTCTGGGCTTGATTGGCTGTAAGCACATAGCCTTCACTCACAAACCTCAGGTACAATACAAAGTGTGACATCACCTTACCAGGGGACAAAGCCTTCTCCTCCCAGGAACTAGGATCACTGTCCCTAACCGAATGTCTTCATTAAGGGACTCCCAGGTGAGGCTCTCAGTGTGAATGTGTGGGTCAGCTTTTTGCATTTGTGAAAAAGAAAGTGAATGTTCCAGAGACTATTCCTGAATATCAGGTGGTTCATCTACTTGAGGCACTTAGAATAGTGCCTG
>NW_027527857.1:188906-198850 GCF_008692635.1 Crocuta crocuta | reverse complement strand
ATGCAGGTGTTGCTGCCGGTTCACTGGGCCGCCGCCGCCTTGGATCCTCTGTGTTTTTATCTACTTTATCCTTTATAGATACAGTAACACCATAATTTGAGTATTTTCACATCCTGGTATTTTTCTATTCAACTTGGTCGTATACTGGGTCTGTCTTCCCTTACTAGGATGTGTGAACCTTGCTTAAATTAATGCCTCAAATTCTAGGTAGTGTTTTAAACATACTGCACCTACTACCACCATGATATAAAACATACCAGGTGGCATGTCCATTTGTATATTCACTGGTGCTTGCACTTAGTCTTCTTTACGTATTTTCTGCCCCTACTGCTGTACTCAGACCCACCCAAACTTATCTCTTGGACCCTGAACTCTGAAAGGACTTCTTTCCTGTGCCTTACTACAGCATTCAGTAAATAGAAGCTTTATTCATTTACCATACGTGTGTGTGTATGTGTGTGTTTCATGCATGCATTTGGGAACTTGGAATTTTCATGTTTTGCCCGTTAGCACCAAGTAGAAGTCTTGAATTACTGTTCTTGTTAATTTGGGGGTGGATGTGCTTTGGCAAGGTAGGAGGAAAGGATGATGTGTTTCCCTTTGGAAAGAAGTGCTCAGTCAGTCTCACTGTTGTAATTGATGTATTTACACAGTGTATATAAGGGTGCCTTTAAGTATTGTATTGGTGTAGGACCTCTCTGAATGCTATAAGGTTAAAATTTTTTTTGATGTTTATTTTATTTTATTTTTTTAATATTTTTTTAATTTATATCTAGGAGAGAGAGAGACAGCGTGAGCAGGGGAGGGTCAGAGAGAGAGAGGGAGTCACAGACTCTGAAACAGGCTCCAGGCTCTGAGCTGGCAGTCAGCACAGAGCCCGACGCGGGGCTCGAACCCACGAACCGCGAGATCATGACCTAAGCGAAAGTCGGACGCTTAACCGACTAAGCCACCCAGGCGCCCCAGAGAGGGACAGAACCTGAGCAGGGACAGAGAATCTGAAGCAGGCCCAAGGCTCCAGGCTGTTAGCACAGACAATGTAGGGCTCAAACTCTGGACCTCAACATCATGACCTGAGCAGAAGTCAGATGCTCAACTGACTGAGTCACCCAGGCTTTCTGAATTCTATAAGGTTTTTAATTTGTTGGTCAGGTAGTTAGCTCTGACTAGGAAGCTAGGCAGTTTTTATGTCAGTGCTTATCTGGGTGTCCCCTGGAAACTTGGAAATGATCATGATTTTATTTTAGTGATGATAGATGTGGGCCTGGGAAAAAGATTGGTAGAGTAAACAAAGTAAATACTAACTGAAGATAATGGCTAGATAAGTGTTGTAGTCATGGACTTTCAGCCAGTAGCAGTGCTTTCTCATCAGATGAACTAGCTGGAAGCCAAGTTTTAGCATTTTACACAGTTGGGCTGGGAATTGCCAGGCTTGTAAAGCCCAGAGTCACCTTAACTGATTGAGTTAGTGAAGCTTAAATTCTACAAGTGTGGAAAGGGGGTGGGTGGTCAGTCCTTCCTGGGCTGTTCATTTGTATTAAATAGGCTACTATTTATGTAGCACCTTGCAGAGGGTTGGATCTACAACAGTGGAAATAATTGACACTTAATTGCTTTGGCAAGTCCTGTGTGATCATTTAACTCATTCTGGCTTCTTACCAGTTCTATCAAGTGTAGAAACATGCTATAATTACTCCTATTTCACAGGTGATGGAGCATCCTACATCTAACCTGGAGGAGACAGTATTTGAACTAAGTGCTTTCTTGTACCACAGATGGCTCAAGCTGGAGTTAACTTTGCATAACATGACCTTCTTTACTTACCTTCTGTGCATACCAGAAGCAATGCTAGGAGCAAGCTGGTAAACCTCACACTTTTGAGCCTAAAGTGGGAGGGGGGGGAGTGGAACATTTATAGAGGAAATTATAAATTTCTCTGTTTTTTTCTCTGTTCCATAGTTATTTTACATTTACACAAAATGTTCTGAGATTTCTGTGCTTGATTTAAGGAATCTGAGGTTTATAGTAACTTTTAAAATTTCTATAAGCTTATTAGAGTAGCAAAGTTGGAAGTGGAACCAAGTGAGTCACTTTTGTTTTTTAAAATTTTTATTTCTTTTTTATTCACCTTGTTATTTTTAAGAGGTGATACTTTGTGGGGAACCCGAGTTACATGGGATGGGTGTTGTTCGACAGAAATGTATTATATTTATTTGAGCTAACATGGTGTACCATTTGAAGCTCCAAAAAAATCTCTTCTGGAGTATAGTAGGGCTTGGATAACCATTGGGCTGATGATACATAAACTTGATAGAAGAGAATTTGAACAGCCTCCACTCTTAGATGATATTTGAGTTTTTTCAGAGTGTCACAAGTCAAGGAGGAGTAATGGAGGTAGATAATGGGTTGAATCATGTAAGAAGTTGAGAGCAAAGAGATTATATGCAGAAACTGTCCAGCTGGTGACAGACATCTGAAGGTGGTCATACAGACATCATGTACTCAGCAATGGTAGATTTAAATTTGTTGCTGGAAATAAGTCTGCCGCCACTTTTCCAGAGCTAAAAGACAAAAGCTTTCATTAATAGTATCAATATATGTGTCTGAGAAGTAAATGGAAGTTTGATGAGTTGGCTCAGTTAGCGATGTCAAGCAACAATGTTTCAACTTTAGTTCAACTGAGTATTCTTTTTTTTAAAAATGTTTATTTATTTATTTTGAAAGAAATCATAAGAGAGTGAGTGGGCAGGGCACAGAGAAAGAGAGAGAGAATCCCAAGCAGGCTCCACACTGTCAGCATAGATCTGAATACAGTGCTCAAACTAATGAATTGGGAGATCAAGACCTGGGCTGAAATCTAGATTTGGATACTTAATCAACTAGACCACCCAGGCACCCCTGGCTTCTTCTAGCAGCTACCAGAAGATTCTGAAACAATTATCCCTAAATCAGCTCTGAGACTAGTTAAGAAAATTTTCCTAGGACCATTTATTTGCTTTCTGACTAAGGAAATGCTGAAAATAGATGGGTTAATAGGTGAGTATTATGGCTTGCATTGCTTTTACATTTTAAATTGGTTATCCTTGCTGTGTGTTGTAGTACAAGTTGTCAAAGAGCAGAAGATAACTATGAGCACAAAAGAAATCCCACACCTAGTGACTCATGATGTATTACCATCCAATACCCCGATCCTGTCATCAAGGTGGATGACACAATACAGATTGACTTAGGGACACAGATAAGTTTTTTTGTTGTTTTTCTACCCACTTTCCCTCCTGCTCTCATTCTCTCAATCTCTCTTTTACCCACCTTCCTTTTCCTGTTGTTCACATCTATTTTGTCTATACTATTTTCTTCATTAGAACTGAACCATGAAAGGTAGTTCCTATTGCTTCAGGCAGAAATGTTGTCTTTGAGTCCCATTCTCACCCCCACCCTACACATTAGGCTCTCTCCAAAAGAGCAAGAGGCCACCATGCCTCTTAAATAGTCTCTGTGAGACTCTCTTGGAGTCTCAGTGTGTTCTTGATGCTTAAGAGTGGTGTGATTTTGCTTTGCATAGCATCCATCAGTTCAGTCTCTGCAGTTTAGCTATATAAGCTACAGTTTTCCATGAGAGAAGAACTTCGTATTTTCAAGTGTGGTAATTTTTAACTATGTTTCCTGAGGTAAAGGGTGCTAAAAGGGTCCACATGGCCTTAATCTAGTGATGAAGAGAAGATTTATCTGCATATTTGTCTATTTCTCATCATCACTTATAAAAGATCTCTGAGGTTTCTTTCCTTGTATTGGCAGTTATCTTCTGTGCTAAGTAAGCATAACCTAAATTCTCCTAAATAGGAAAAAGCTAAAAAACAAAACAAAACAAAACAAAACAAAACAAAACAAAACAAAATGAACAGGATAAGAGATTGCACCTTTTTTCTGCCTTCCTGCATACAGTTGTTTTTTTAAAACTCATTTATTCATCACTTACATATAACACCCAGTACTCACCAAAACAAATGCCCTCCTTATGCCCATCACCCATCCTCTATCCACCTTCGCCCATCAAACCTCTGTTTGTATTATGTATTGGACAGTGTGTCATGGTTTGCATCCCTCTCTGTTTTCATCTTATTTTTCCTTCTCTTTCTCTATTTTCATCTGTTGAGTTTCTCAAATTCCACATGTGAGTAAAATCATGATACCTTATTAGCATAATATACTGTCTTTTTAAAAAAATTTTTTAATGTTTTATTTATTTCTAGGAGAGAGAGAGACAGCGTGAGCAGGGGGAGTGTCAGAGAGAGAGGGGGAGTCACAGACTCCGAAACAGGCTCCAGGCTCTGAGCTGGCAGTCAGCACAGAGCCCGATGCGGGGCTCGAACCCCCGAACCTCGAGATCATGACCCAAGAGAAAGTCGGACGCTTAACCGACTAAGCCACCCAGGCGCCCTGCATAATACACTCTTATACATTCAAGTTGTTGCAAACGGCAAGATTTCATTCTGTTTGATCACTGAGAAGCATCCCAATGTGTGTATATGTGTATATACACATATCTATGTATATAGATATGCATATACATATACATATATGTCTGTCTGTCTATCTATCTGTCTATCTATCTATCTATCTATCTATCTATCTATCTATCTATCTATCTATCACATCTTCATATCCATTCATCAGTTAATGGACATTTCGGCTCTTTTGTACTTGGGCTAATGTTGCTAGCACTGTTATAAACATTAAGGTACATATGCCCCTTCACATCAGCATATTTGTATCCTAATTTATTTGAATAAATTCCTAGTACTGCAATTGCTTTGTTGTAAGATAATTCTAGTTTTAATTTTTTGAGGAACCTCCAGACTGTCTTCCAGAGGGGCTGCACCAGTTTACATTCCCACCAACAGTGTAGGAGGGTGTCCATTTCTCCACATCTTGTCAACATCTGTTGTTTCCTGAGTTGTTAATTTTAGCAACTGTGAGGTGGTATTATCTCAATGTGGTTTTGATTTGTATTTCTCTGAACATGACTGATGTTGAGCATCTTTTCAGTAATCACTTTGCCATCTGGATGTCTTCTTTGGAACAGTGTCTGTTCATGCCTTCTGCCCATTTCATCACTGGATTATTTGTTTTTTCGGTGTGGGTTTGGAAAGTTCTTTAGAGATTTTGCTACTAACCCTTTATCCAGTATCTTATTTGCAAATAACTACTACCATTCTGTTGGTTGCCTTTTAGTTTTGTTGATTGTTTCCTTTGCAGTGCAGCAGCTTTTTATCTTCATGAGGTCTCAGCAGTTCATTTTTGCTTTTACTTCCCTTCCCTTTGGAGATGTGTCAAGTAAGAAGTTGCTGTACCCACAGTCTGAGAGGTTGTTGCCTCTTTTCTCATGTAGGATTTTGATGGTTTCCTGTCTCACATTTAGGTCTTTCATCCATTTTGAACTTACTTTTCTATATGGTATAAGAAAAGTGGTCCAGTCTTCTGCATGTCACTGTCTAGTTCTCCCACCAGCATTTGCTAAAGACACTGTCTTTTTTAGATTGGATATTCTTTCCTTTGTCAAAGAGTAGTTGGCCATAATTTGTGGGTCCATTTCTGGGTTCTCTGTTCTGTTCTATTGTTCTATGCTCAGTTATTATGCCAATACCATACTATCATGATCACAGTTTTGTAGTAGAGGCCAAAGTCTGGAACTGTGATGGGTCCACCTTTGTTTTTCTTTTTCAACATTGTGTTTTGCTATTCAAGTCTTTTTCTGGTTCCAAACAAATTTTAGGATTGTTTGTTCCTAAAAAAAACAGTTTTGTGAAGAAAGCTGGTATTATCTCAATGTGTCGATTGCTTTGGGTAATGTTGACACTTTAATAATCTGTGTTCTTCCAGGGCCTGGAATGTTTTTCGATTTCTTAGGGTCTTCTTAAATTTTTTTCATAAGCTGTCATAGTTTACAGCATCACATCTTTTATCACTTTGGTTAGGTTTATTCCTAGGTATTTTATGGTTTTTAATGTATTTATGGATGGGATCAATTCCTTGATTTCTTTCTGTTGCTTCATTATCGATGTATAGAATTGCAACCAATTTCTGTACATTGATTATGTATCTGGTGATTTTGCTGGATTCATGTATCAGTTCTAGCAGCTTTTTGGTGGGGTCTTTCAGGTTTCCATGGAGAGTATCATGTCATCTGTAAAAAAAAAAAAATCACTTCTTCTTTGCCAATTTGGATTCCTTTTATTTCATTGTGTTTTCTGATTGCTGAGGCTAGTAGGACTTCCAACATTATATGAAACAATAGTGGTGAGAATGGACATCCCTGTTGTGTTCCTTACCTCAGGGGAAAAGTTGTCAGTTTTTCCCCCACAGAGGATGATATTATTGTGGTATTTTCTTACATGGCTTTTATTATGTTAAGGTATGTTTCTTCTATCCTGACTTTGTTGAGGGTTTTTATTAAGAAAATATGCTATATTAAATGCTTCTTTTCCACCTATTGATAGGACCATATGGTTCTTATCCTTTTTTCTATTAATGTGATGTTGACTGATTTGCAAATACTGAGCCAGCCCTCCAACACAGCAATGAGTCCCACTTGAGCATGGTGAATATTTCTTTTAGGGTACTGTTGAGTTTGATATACTAGTATCTTGTTGAGTTTTGTTGCATCTATGTTCATTAGGAATATTGGCCTTAAAGTCTCCTTTTTAATGGGGTCTTTGTCTGGTTTTGTAATCAAGGTAATGCTGGGTTCATAGAATGAATCTGGGAGACAAAAATCATTTCTATTTTTTGGAACAGCTTGAGAAGGATGAGTATTAACTCTGCTTTAAATATTTAGAATTCCCCTGGAAAGCAATCTGGCCCTGGACTCTACTTGTTGGAAGATTTTTGATAACTGATTCAATTTGTTCACTGGTTTTAGGTATGTTCAAGTTTTCTATTTCTTCCTGTTCGAGTTTTGGTAGTGTGTGGGTGTCTAGAAATTTGTCCATTTCTTTCAGATTGCCCAGTTTGTTGGCATATAATTTTTCATCATATTTTCTAATAATTGATTGTATTTCTGTGGTGTTCATTGTGATCTCTCCTTTTCATTCATGATTTTACCTTTGTGGATCTTATTTCTTTTTGAGAAGTCTGGCTAGAGGGTTATCAATTTTGTTTATTGTTTCAAAAAACCAGTTCTTAGATTCATTGATCTGTTCTGTTGGGTTTTTTTGGATTTTATATCATTGTTTCTACTCTAATTTTTATTATTTCTCTTTTTTGTTGTTGGCTTTGGGCTATATTTGCTGCTGACTTTCTAGCTCCTTCAGGTATAAGGTTAGTTTGTGTATTTGGGACCTTTCTTTTTTCTTGAGTTACGCATTTTCCTCTCATGTATTTTCCTCTTAGGACTGCCTTTGCTGTATCCCAAAGAGTTTGCATTGTCGTGTTTTTTTCATTTGCTTCAATGTATTTTTTAACTTCTTTAATTTCATGGTTAACCCATTCATTATTTAGTAGGATGTTCTTTAATTTGTGTTCTTTCCAAATTTTTTCTTGTGGTTGATTTTGAGTGTCATAGAATTGTGATCTGAAAATATACAAGGTATGATCTCAGTCTNGTTGAGACTTGTCTTGTGGCCTAATGTGTGATCTATTTTGGATAATGTTTCATGTGCACTTGAGAAGAATGTATATTCTGCTGCCTTAGGATGAAAAGTTCTGAGTACATCTGTTAAATCCACCTGGTCCAATGTGTCATTCAGAGCCACTGTTTCCTTACTGATTTTCTCCCTAGATGATGTGCCCATTGCTGTAAGTGGAGTACTAAAACCCCATACAATCCCAATATTATTAACAATAAGTTTGTTTATGTTTGTGATTAATTGATTTATATATTTTGGTGCTTTCACTTTGGGAGCATAAATACATACAGTCGTTAACTCTTCTTCATGGATAGAACCCTTAACTTTTATATAGTGCCCTTCTTTTCTCGTTACAATCTTTCCTTTAACATTTAGTTTGTCTGATAAAATCTGGCCACTCTAGCTTTCTTTTGATGTCCAGTAGCATGATAAATTGTTGTCCATCTCCTCTTCTTCGATCTGCAGGTGTCCTCAGGTCTAAAAGGACTCTCTTGTATACATATAGATGAATCTTGTTGTTGTTGTTTTTAAATCCATTCTGATGCCTTATTTTCTTTGATTGGGCCTTTCATTATAGTCCATTTACATTCAGAGTGATTATTGAAAGATATGAATTTAGCTCCTTATGTTATTTGTAGGTCTTGTGCTTGTGATGATGTTTTATTTCAAGATGATCCAGTCCTTAGGATTGCTTAGGTGAAGATGAATCAAAGTTTGCCATGAGTTGGAAAATATTGAAGCTAGGATGGGGTGGGACATTGGGGACTCCTTGCTGGTATGTTCTCACCTTTTATAAACCTTTGAGAATAATTTTGAATAATAAATAAGAAATTTAAATTGTATGTCCTTTTCCAGTTACAAATGGCTGATTGATTATTGACTGATTTGATTTCCAATTAAAACTGAACTTTACAGAACACAAAGATTTCTTTTTCATTCTTTTTGACTCTGGAATTATATTCCTGGTATTATTAAAACTGATATCATTGGATTACTAGCAGTTGCAGTGTCAGATTGAGTCCTTGATACTACACCCTAATATCTCACTTAATGAGATAATGGTTGCAAGTTTATGGGGTCCCTAAACCACCCTTGGATTTCTTAATGCTTTAAAAGGATCTTCAAACCCAATGATAGCTGTTTTACTAAAAGTTATAATTTATTCTTGGTTAAAATCAGCCAAGTGATGAGGTACAGTAGGGCATGGTCCAGGAAAGCTTCACACAGAGACTTTCCAGTTGTCTTTTCACAATGGAGTAGTGGATATTACTTACTATTCCTGGCAGTGATGTAGGACAATATGCATAGCATATTGCCAACAATGAGATCCACCTAGACTTTGTATCCAGAATTTTTTTTTAAGTTTACTTATTTATTTTGAGAGACAGCATGAGCAGAGGAGGGACAGAGAGAGAGGGAGAGAGAGAATTCCAAGCAGGCTCCACACCTTCAGCATGAACTCACAAACCAGGAGATCATGACCTGAGCTGAAATCAAGAGTTGGACACTTAACTGACGGAGCCACCCAAGTGCCTCATCGTCTTTATTGGATGTTAGTAATATAGATGTAAGTCTGTACTCCTGTGGCTAATCTTATCTTCCAGTCCCTCAAGTAGATGGGAGTCAATGCCTGATGACCCAAAGCCTGTACATATATCACATTGGCAAACTGTCACATGTCACAGAAATCCCCACTTAAACAAAGGCATTTTTATAATAAGGCTGGACATGCCAGGGTCAAAGAGGATTACCTTTCATGAGGAGGAAGGAGGTGAAGGCTAGAGTCTCTTTACTAAATTCTATTTTTCTTTTCCTGGTTAACAGTTTGTTGTTGGGTGGATTGCTTTGTTTGTATTTATATGCACTTTGAGATTGTGTTTCACTTTTTTAAATTTTTTCCACATTCTGTTCAATATTTTGAATATGGAAGACTAACTTGATTAGGTCATAGTGTAAGTCTAGAAATGTATAATCAAAGAAGTCTCCCCTGAGGAAGTGAATTCTTGATTTTGATCTACCATGCTTTGAGTGAAACTGGGGACATTCAGCACTTTCTTTTGTGATAGTAGACAGTTTTTTGGCCTTATTGTATTCCTAGCTATATTTTTTTTCTACCAGAGATTTCCCTCTTAAACTTGTGCAAAACCACTCTTTTATGGGCAGATATACATCCATTCATGGAAACAAAAGCACAAATGCATAACTGTGCACTCAAACATATCAATCTACACACATACACACATCTGCACACACACCTACGTATCATTCAGTCATTTGTGGAAACAAAAGCACAAACACATAACTGTGCACTCAAACATA
>NW_027527857.1:179783-188864 GCF_008692635.1 Crocuta crocuta | reverse complement strand
TCAAGACTCAGTCTCACCAGGCCCCCAGCCAAAGAGCTTGGCATAGTGGATACAGTTTTAGTTCCTAATTAAATAGAAAGTCAGAAATGTGGGGTGGTGCAGTGTTCTGTTTATGTTCTGTGGTTCAGTTTATCAATTATTTTGTTAATCAAATATCAAGTATTTCAGTTTATCAATTATCCTCTGTTTTGCTGCTGCTTGTTTTATCTGCTTACTTTATCAATTCCAGATCAGTTCCAACTTGTCTGTGAAATTCTCCCTCAAGAAATACAGTTNTACAAATTAAAATTACTTATCTCCCTGGAATTTTATCCTTTATAACATCCTTTTGTTTAATATTCATATGTTGTTTTTAGTTTGTTTTCACTTTTTTGGTATCTGTAGGTCATAACTAAATCCTGCTAAACTTGAGCCCTATGTTTTCCATACAGTATACCTCTCTTTTTTTTCTGTTGCCCATTTACAGTTGATGTAATCTGTTGATGCATGTTACTTTTCAGAGGTGGCTTCTACTTGTCCAGCCTCTTCTGTATACAGTTCTTTCCCTACCTCTTATTTTCACATCTTCTTTTGGATTGGTCAGGTTTGTTTTTTTTTTTTTAACATTGTTGTCTTTTATTAAGCTTTTTGTCAGTGAGTTTAAGTCACTTATGATTATTATTTTAATGATTACTGTTGGATTTCAATATAGCATGCATATTGAAGTCACCAAAGTTCAGAAGTACTTAACTTTTTTGTCCCTTCTTAGGGCAGAAGAAGGGCTTGAGAATTCTACACTCCTGTTCCTTATACCCAATTGGCAGTTGACAGGTTCTGGTCTTGTTGTAGAATATTATGTATTGATAATTATGATTTAGGACTTGGATTTCACCTGTATTTGACTTTTGCACACTAGTCTGACTCATCTACTCTTCTGTTGTTGTGTTTGTTTGTTTGTTTTGCTTTGCTCTTTGTGGTGAGTTCTCAGCAGTTTCTTTTCAGCACCTTCTATTTTTCTAATTTTCTTCCAACTTGAGTGTGTAAATAAATGCATCCCTTAAACCTATTCCACTTGGTTCTTTATTTCACTTATTGCATTTTATATTTTCTAAAAGTATTTTTTGATTGTTTTTCTACTTGGTCACTTCTCCAGGATTCTTTTTATCCTTGCAGATATCTTTTGTCCTTGTAGATAAATTCCAGGTTCTGAGGTCCATGTGAGCCTGATAGCTTTCCTCTTTCTGCACTTCCCTGTCTCCCTCTTTCTCCTTCCTCTCTGTCCCCATCCCCGTCCCCNAAAAACCCTTCCTTATTTATTGTTTTAAATTAAATTAAACTTTTTTTTTGAGAGAGAGAGAGAGAGAGGGCACAAGTGAGCAAGGGGCAGAAAAGAGAGAGAGAGACAGAGAGGGAGAGAAGTGGGTCTTATGAAAGACTTGTGTTTTACCTGAGTGGTGCTCTTGTTCACCCATTGTGGGAACTTAGCTCACTTGAAGTGGGGCTTGAAGTCTCCTAGAATGGGGCTGGAGGTCATCCAAAGCAGGGTTCAAGGTTCCTCAAGGTGGGGTTTGACTCACCTGATGTGGGACTCAAACTCAGGAACTGTGAGATCATTACCTGAGCTACAGTCAGACTTCACAACTGAGCTACCCAGTACCTGGTGAGTC
Source organism: Crocuta crocuta (assembly GCF_008692635.1). Classification (NCBI taxonomy): domain Eukaryota; kingdom Metazoa; phylum Chordata; class Mammalia; order Carnivora; family Hyaenidae; genus Crocuta; species Crocuta crocuta. The sequence continues at coordinate 187,218 of NW_027527857.1, read as the reverse complement.
TATATTGTATGGTGCACTGTATGTAAAAATATGATTTCATTAAGAATGCCATGAAGTATAAAATGATCCTGTCTTCCTTTTTTGATCACATTGCAGTTGAATTTGGATAGTCTCTGACATATCTATTTTTGATGCTTATGGTTCCCTATGCTTGCCTGGCAGTGTAGAAATCATTAGGTTTTAAGTCCTTAGGAAGACTGGATTGCTTTTGGGTGAGGTACTAGTGATGGGACAGTCCTTTAGGGCCCAGCTAATTGTGGGCAGGGTCTCTCATTAGATTGACTTTTACCCTGACCCTTAAACGTGGTTTTTGGTTTCTGTTTCTGTGTCACAGGATGGTTGCTTTACATGCTCTGAATTTTTTCCCTCTCATTTGAATCTGGAATTCCCTTGCTATTTTCTCAAGTTTTAGGGCCTTTTAATACTTTTTTAAAGAAATATTTTATGCATTGTTTATGGTTGTATTAAAAGCAGGAAGGTTTCTGAAATAGCCTTTGCCCATCGTTGCTGTACATTTTAACTGACTGAGCCACCCAGATGCCCCTATAGCTGCACATTTTAAATTGGAGGATGTTTTAACTGATGTGTCCTTTTATGCTTATTATGCTTTGTTGAATGGACGCTCTCTAATCCCATTGTCTTTGGTTTGAGGGAAAGGACTGTCTCCTTGATTGGTATGTATAGAGCTCCTATGGGTAATGGGAACTGGTTTATTTAGGAAAACTGTTTTTCAGTCCAATGTTTGTACATGTAAACCAGTAACTAGTAAGGCCACTTAACATCTTGTTGAGGTGGAAGCCCATATTGGCCATCTCCTGGTAGACTGGATATACATGTTCTCATTGGTTATTTTCCTAAAGGCTGTCTTACAGTCAGTCATAGAGAGTAGAGCTCACACTTCTAAATATTTTTAAAAATGATGATTCTTGTGCAGAGACTCCGCTTCAGCCTACACTTATTGGTTCCTAGTGGGCATCGTTCTGAACATTATAGTCTTACTGTTGGAACTTGACAGAGTTAGTGATTTCATGAAGTAATGTCATCAATCTATAGCCTTTTCCACTTCATATTTGTTGTGACAAACATATGCAGGGAAGGAACTATTATCTAGAGTATGAGTTTTGTTTTTGGTAACTTAGCTGTATTTTATTTCCCTACACATATTATATCTACAGTTTTCCCACACAAGGTCCCTGGACACAAATAAAAACTTTGTATATCTTTTAAATGACAGGAACTGTGAGGCATTTCTTCTACTCTTCACAAGCATTGGTTTTCTTGGCTTTGCAGTTCTATTTTTTTTTCTTTTGAATGGAAAACACCCAAACTTTGACATTCACTAATGCCTTTTTTTGGAGTTTCAATCCCTACCAGTAAAGTTGTGGGGGTTAGGGGACTTATCTTCTGCTTAAATAGCTAGATCAAGCCTAGCATTTTATTAGTGAAAAGATACTTTTTCTTCAGACCTTCCTTACCTATACATTAGGTTTTTTCTCTTAACTTTTCTCAGTGGCTCCTACAAGAAACTGAAGAGTGGCCCTGTTACACTGATGTAAAAAAGAAATTAAACCCTTTAAAGGCTGTCATGAAATATTCTAGCTTTTATTTTATTTTTTATTTTTAAAAATATAATTTATTTTCAAATTGGCTAACATACAGTGTATAGTGTGCTCTTGCTTTCAGGGGCAGATTCCCATGGTTCATCACTTACATACAACACTCAAGGCTCATCCCAACAAGTACCCTCCTCAATGCCCGCTTTCCCCTCTTCCCCCATTCCTCCATCAACCCTCAGTTTGTTCTCACTATTTAAGAGTCTCTTATGGTTTGCCTTCCTCCCTTTCTGTTGTAACATTTTCCCCCTTTCCTTTCCCCAGGTATTCTGTTAAGTTTTTCAAGATGCACATATGAGTGGAAACATATGATATCTGTCTTTCTCTGACTGACTTATTTCACTCAGCATAATATATTCTAGTTCCATCCATCTTGTTGCAGATGGCATGATTTCATTCTTCCTCATTGCCAAGCAGTATTTCATATATATAAACCACATCTTCTTATTCATTCATCACTTGATGGACACTTAGGCTCTTTCTATGTTTTGGCTATTGTTGAGAGTGCTGCTGTGAACATTGGGATACATGTGCCCCTTTGCATCAGCACTCCTGTATCCCTTGGGTAAATTCCTAGCAGTGCTATTGCTGGGTCATAGAGGAGTTCTGCTTCTAACTTTTGAGGAACCTCCACACTGTTTTCCAGAGGGGCTGCACCAGTTTGCATTCCCACCAGCAGTGAAACAGGATTCTCATTTCTCCACATCCTTGCTAGCATCTATTGTTGCTGAGTTGTTAATTTTAGCTACAGTGACCACTGTGAGGTGGTATCTCAGTGTGGGTTTGATTTATATTTCCCTGATAATGAGTGACATTGGCATCTTTTCATGTGTCTATTGGACATCTGGATGTCCTCTTTGGAGAAGTGTCTGTTCATGTCTTCTGCCCATTTCTTCACTGGATTATTTGTTTTTTGGGAGTTGAGCTTGGAAAGTTCTTTATAGAGTTTGCATACTAACCCTTTATCTGATATGTCATTTGCAAATATATTTTCTCATTTTGTTGGTTGCCTTTTAGTTTTTTGATTGTTTCCTTTGCAATGCAGAAGCCTTTTATTTTGATGAGGTCCCAGTACCTCATCATTGCTTTTAATTCCCTTGCCTCTGAAGATGGGTTGAGTAAGAAATTCTGCAGCTGCAGTCAAAGAGCTTGTTGCCTGCTTTCTCCTCTAGGGTTTGGATGGTTTAAGTCTACATCCATTTTGAGTTTATTTTTGTGTATGCTGTAAGAAAGTGGTCTAGTTTCATTCTTCTGCATGTTGCTGTCCAGTTTCCTCAGCACCATTTGTTAAAGAGACTCTCTTTTTTCTATTGAATACTCTGTCCTGCTTTGTCAAAGATTAGTAGGTCCCATGTTTGTGGGCCCAGTTGTGGATTCTCTATTCTTTTCCATTGGCCTGTTTTTGTGCCAATACCATACTGTCTTGATGATCACAGCTTTGTAGTAGAGGCTAAAGTCTGGGATTGTGATGCCTCCCACTTTGGTTTTCTTTTTTAATATTTCTTTGGTGTTTCGGGTCTTTTGTGGTTCCATGGAAATTTTAGGATTGTTTGTTCTAGTTTTGAGAAGAATGCTAGTGCAATTTTGATTGGGATTGCATTGAATGTGTAGATTGTTTTGGGTAGTATTGATATCTTTTTTTTTAATTTTTTAATGTTTTATTTATATCTGGGAGAGAGAGAGAGACAGCGGGAGCAGGGGAAGGTCAGAGAGAGAGGGAGTGACAGATTCTGAAACAGGCTCCAGGCTCTGAGCTGGCAGTCAGCACAGAGCCCGACGGGGGGCTCGAAGCCACAAACCGAGAGATCATGACCCAAGCGAAAGTCGGACGCTTAACCCACTAAGCCACCCACGCGCCCCGGTAGTATTGATATGTTAACAATATTTATTCTTCCAATCCATGTGCATGGAATGTTTTCCATTCCTTTGTGTCTTTTTTGATTTCTTTCATAAGTATTCTATAGTTTTCAGCCTACAGATCACTTATATCTTTGGTTAGGCTTATTCCTTAGGTATTTTATGGTTCTTGGTGCAATTGTAAATGGGATCAGTTTCTTGATTTCTTTTTTTTGTTGTTGTTGTAGTTGCTTCATTATTGATGTATATAAATACAACTGATTTCTGTACATTGATTTTGTTCCTTGAGATTTTCCTGAATTCATGTATCACTTCTAGAACCCTTTGGGTGGAGTCTTTCAGGTTTCTATGTAGATTATCATGACATTTGCAAAAAGTAAAAGTTTGAATTCTTCTTTGCTAGTTTGTATAGCTTTTATTTCATTTTGTTGTGTGATTGCTTATCCGAGGACTTCCAACACTGTATTAAACAACAGCGGTGAGAGTGAACATCCATGTTGTGTTCCTGATACCAGGGGGAAAGCTCTCAGTATTTCCCCCATTGAGGATGATATTAGCTGTGGGCTCTTCACATATGGCTTTTATGAAGTTTAAGTATGTTCCTTCTATCCCCACTTTCTTGAGTGTTTTTATTAAGAAAGGATGCTGTATTTTGTCAGATACATTTTCAGGACAGTTTTGAAGGATCATATCATTCTTTTTTAAAAATTTTTATTTATTTCTAGGAGAGAGAGAGAGACAGCGTGAGCAGGGGAGGGCCAGAGAGAGAGGGAGACACAGACTCCGAAATAGGCTCCAGGCTCCGAGCTGGCAGTCAGCACAGAGCCCGACGCAGGGCTCGAACCCACGAACCGCAAGATCATGACCTAAGCGAAAGTTGGACGCTTAACCGACTAAGCCACCCAGGCCCCAAGGATCGTATCATTCTTATCCTTTCTTTTATTAATGTGATGTATCACATTGATTCATGAATAGTGAACCAAACCTGCAACCCAAGAATAAATCCCACTTAATCATGATGAATAATACTTTTTATATGCTGTGGAATTCAGTTTGTTAGTATCTTGTTGAGAATTTTGGCATTCATGTTTATTAGGGATATTAACCTATAATTCTTTTCTTTGCGTTTCTATATGGCTTGGGAGTCTAAGTAATGCTGGCTTCATAGGATGAGTTCACAAGAAGGAGAGGCATTAACTCTGCTTTAAATGTCTGGAAGAATTCCCCTGGAAAGTCATCTGGCTCAGAACTCTTTGTTGGGAGGTTTTTGATTTGACAATTTCTTCACTGTTATGGATCTGTTCAAACTTTCTATTTCTTCCTGTTTGATTTTTGGTAGTGTGTGGGTGTCTAGGAATTTGTCCATTTCTTCCAGGTTGTCAGTTTGTTGGCACATAATTTTTCATAATATTCCTTGATAATTACTTGTTTATGTTAGAAATTGGTTGTAATAAATCTATTATCATATGTGATTGTATCTTTTTAGGTCCTCTCTCTTTTTTTAAGAAATCTGCCTAGGGGTTTATCAGTTTGTTTGTTTGTTTGTTTTTCAAAAACCAGATCTTAGTTTCATTCATCTGTTTTACTGTGTTTTTTTGGATTGTATATTAGTTATTTCAACTCTGATATTTATTATTTCTCTTCTTCTGCTGGCCTTGGAGTTTCTTTGTTTTCCTGCTTCTAGGTCCTTTAGGTTTGCTGTTAAATTTTGTATTTGGGATTTTTCTTGTTTCTTGAGATAGGCCTGTATTGCAGTGTATTTTCCTCTTCGGGCTTACTTTGTGCCTCCCAAAGGGTTTGGACTGTTGTGTTTTCATTTTCATTTGATTCCATATATTTTTAAATTTCTTCTTTAATTGCCTGGTTGATACATTCATTCTTTCTTAGGATGTTCTTTTACCTTCATGCATTTGGAGGGTTTCTAAACCTTTTCCTATGATTGATTTCAAGTTTATTAGCATTGTGATCTGAAAATGAGCATAGTATGATTGAACTCTTGTATATACTGAAGACTGTTTTGTGACTCAGTATGTGATCTCTCTCGGATGTTCCCTCTGCACTCGAGAAGAATGTGTATTCTGCTGCTTTAGAATGAAAAGTTCTGAATATATCTGTCAAGTCCATCTGGTCCAGTGTATACTATTCAGGGCCATTATTTCTTCATTGATTTTCTGTCTAGATATCTGCTCATTGCTGTAAGTGGAGAATTAAAGTCCCCTTTAATTATCACATTCTTACCAATAAGATTGCTTATGTTTGTGATAAATTGTATTATACATTTGGGTGCTTTCAAGTTGGGTCCATAGACATTTATCATTGTTAGCTCTTCTTTATGGATAGACCCCATAATTATGATACAATGTACTTCTTCATCTTTTCTTACAACCGCTAGTTTAAAATACAGTTTGTCTGATATGAGTATGGCTATTCCAGCTTTCTTTTGACTTCCAGAAGCATGATAGATGGTTCTCCATCCCCTCACTGTCAATCTGAAGGTGTTCTCATGTCTAAAATGGATCTCTCATAGACAGCAAGTAGATAGGTCATTTTTTTTTAATCCATTCTTATACTTTGTGTCTTTTCATTGGAACATTTAGTCCATTTACATTTAAAGTGTTTATTGAAAGATAAACCCTCTGCCTTTTCAATTGAGTGTCATTGTGTTATCTGTAAGATTCATGCTTGGGGTAATGTCTCTGGTCCATTGTGGTCTTTGCAACATTCCACTTACAGAGTTGCCCTTAGGATGTTTTGTAGTGCTGGCTTAGTGGTGATGAATTTCTTCAGTTTTTGTTTATGTGTGAAAACCTTTATTTCTCCTTCTATTCTGAATGACAGACTTTCTGGATAAAGGATTCTTGGCTGCATTTTTCCCTATTCAGCACATTTTATGTTTTCTGCCTCTCCCTTCTGGCCTGCCAAGTTTCAGTAGCTAGGTCTACTGCTACCTACCGTTATGTGTATACCCTTGTGGGTAAAGGTCCATTCATCTCTAGTTGCTTTCAGAATTCTCTCTTTATCTTTGTTTTCTGCCAGTTTGCATTATGATATGTCATGGAGAAGATTGATTCATGTTATGTCTGAAGAGAGTTCTCTGTGCCTCCTGAAATTCAATGTCTGTTTCCTTCCTCACATTGGGGAATTTATCAGTTATGATTCTTTCAAGTAAATCTTCTGCCCCTTTCTCTGTCTCTTCTTTTTCTAGAACTCCTATGATATGGATATTATTACATTTCTTTAAATCACTTAGTTCTCTAATTCTCTCTTCGTGGTCCAGAATTTTTTATCTTTTTCTCATCTTCATCTTTTTCCATAATTTTATTTTCTCTTTCACTTATTCTTCCCTCTGCCTCTTCAGTCCTCTCTGTCACTGTATCTAGTTTATTTTGCACCTCATTTACAACACTTTTAATTCATCATGACTATTTTGTAGTTCCTTGGTCTCTGCAGCAATAGAATCTCTGCTGACTTCTATGCTTTTTTCAAGTCCAGTAATTAATTTTATGACTATTATTCTAAATTCTTTTTCAGTTACATTGTTTATATATGTTTTGATCAATTCTTTAGCTGTCATTTCTCCCTGGAATTTCTTTTGAAATTTCATTTAGTCATTTTGGCTAGTTTTCTGTCCCTTATGTGTTTTAAAAGCTTGTTATGTGTCCTGCACCTACCAACACTACTGTATTAAAAGGGGTCATACACTATCCAGTCTTGGCCCTTCAGGAGGTGTGTTTTGGAGTGTGTTATGTACTCTCTGTTGATGTGACTCTGCTTGCTTTATCTCCCTATTTGTAGTGATGTTTTGGACTCTCCATCAAGTGTGGTTTGATTTGTTCATTGAAGTAGCCCTGGAAAAGAAATCAAACCAACAAAACAAAAAAAAAACAAAAAACAGAAAAAAAAAAAACCCAGAAACACCAGCTTACCCAAACACTAGGGTGGGAGTGTTATCGATGGAAGAGGCC
>NW_027527857.1:173885-179748 GCF_008692635.1 Crocuta crocuta | reverse complement strand
AGAAAAACTTTATGGCTTGATTCAGAGTGAGAAAAATAAAGAAGGAGATATAGAACAGGTATAAAGAGAATAGATTAAATATGTCTGGCTAAACAAACTAACAACCAAAATAATCAGACTAGAGGAGGGAAGAAATAAGAAAGAGAAGAGGAAAAAAATATATAATAAGAATTGACAAAGAATTAAATTTGGAACTGGTGGGCGCCTTGGAACTGGTGCCTGTGCTGGTCTGGAGGATGTATTGTCTGGTGGTCAGCATCAATCCTGCTCCAGTAGATATACAGTTACCAGGCACATAGGGGTGTGGTAGGTATAGGTAGGTTCTGTCTCCACTGTGAGCCTCCTATTTGTCCCTGAAGCCCCAGCTTTTTGGTGATGGGGAGAANTCTCTCCTCCCTAGACCAGGTGTCCCAAACCACTCTGTTCCAGTGTCCTCACAGTGCTGCAGGCATGAACCAGGCATTTTGTCCTGCTCTGCGAACTCCCATGCCTCCCTGGAGCTCACTGGGACATAAACCTCTATGTCTTTAAAGGGCCCCACTCCGTGCACATTGGTCCAGGGAAGAGCCACTGTGCATTGTGTCACAGTATCGCACAGGTGGTTGTCCCCCTCCACTGACTCTCGCTCCTCACTGGTACTTGGCTGGTGTTATAGACTTTAAATCTAAAGTTCTCTTTTGGCCAGCAAGAAAGTGGGACACAGAATTAAATGCACGAGATGGCCAATATACAGGAAGAGACAAGAGCCTCGAATAAGGGATCTTTCCCCATATTTATTAAGATCAGAAGACTTACAAATGTGATAGGTGTGCACAAAGAGACAATGAATCAGTAAACATTTACTCATGGACATGAGGGAAAATGGTTTTGAAGATACATGATGTTTGGAGTTTGGGTTTATATAAAACAAAATCCTGACGAGGTGCAGAAAGGCAGACCGGAGATGATGTGTCTGTTTATCTTAGCTAGCCTAGGGGACAAGACAGATAAAGCAAATAACCTTAAGGTTAACAAGGCACCTTTTCTTTTGTAAATCAGCTCCATGCTGGGCAGCACTATACCACAGTGCAGCAGTCCACAGGCCTCTTTACCTGTTTAGCTCATTAGGTCCACCCTTTCTGGGTAAGCAGCTTTCTGCTATAGTACTAAATTGGAGGGTACTTTCACCCTTAATCCCTAATCTTGTTTGTTTTATATACCTATATATAGAGGGCATTTGCCCCTCCCTACTTTATTCTGGGAGCCTTAGACCCTATTCTCTAAACTTATACATCTAATCTTGTTTACCTACACTTGGGTATGAGCATCCTATGGCTTTGTACTTCTTTATGCCTTGTTAAGCCATTGGTGTAAGTATAGGGAATTCCTCCACATAATCCCCACAGGCTGGGACTTAAACTCCAATGTCTTTAATGACCTTTAAGAGCCCCGCTCCATGTGCCCAGTTATGGGGAAGTGTCACTCCACACTACTGATATATGGCCTCTGGCTGGCAGGCACAGCCAGTCTTTGTCCTTTGAGTGGATATATACCTTCTTCCCACAGCACTCCAAGAAGAGAATTGCTTTCTCCCACTGGGGACTGCATCTCTGAACTAGTTACTGAGCCCAGCACTTGATCTCCACCTCACTAGGTGTGTGAACTGGGCAGCCAGCCACAGCCTGGAGAAACCCACACATTTAGAGATTGGATCTTTGTCTGTTTTGGTCTGTGGGTTTTCTCTTGTACAGATGCAGTCTTACGGTTTCCCATCCTCTCTTTATCTTCCCTTTGTCTTTCCTAAAGAAGAGGATCCCTCCCATCTGTGCCTGTGTGGCCCATTTTATCTCTTCCAGTTTACAGTCACACACCTGTTGCCCTTCATTTTGTCCCTGTGGATCCCTGGAAATGTCTTTGTCACTGCATTCTGGACTCTTGGAATTCAAAGTCTCAACACTGCTTCTTTGAGGGATGAGGGAACTTTGAGTCGCCCTGCTTCTCCTCCATGTTGGATCTGCCTCCTTTTCTTAGCTTTTAGGTAGTCTTCAGGCACCTCAGTTCTCCTGACTTACTGAACATGAGGAGCTATCCATACTATATGGAATAAATGTAATAAGAAAACTTTTATAAAAGCAGTTACATATGTATCACCAATTGGTAATTCTTTGATTGTAAGTACTCTTGCCAATGAAAGGCAAAAGCTTTCAGTCCTTTTCATTTCAGTGGCCTCTCTTCATACCAAAACTCATAGAGGTTCAGCTGGCCTTGGATTTCTATCGCCATCTGCATTTTGAATCAACTGATGTCTTTGTGTTAGAGAATCAATGCATTATACTTTTCTTCCATCTTAGAATCTCATTTATAAAACCTTTAGATTGAATTGTTCTCCCCCTCACTCCCCACCATATCCATCATTTCCCCAGAGATTGATTGAGAAATGTATTATATTTGTACTCTCACTCCAGTGGTACATAATTCCAACTTGTTCTGAAGCCTCTTATGTTACTAGACTTTTCTTTTTTTCTTTTCTTATTAAGAGGGACTTCTGACTTTGGTACTGTCTCTCCATTTATAAAAGGACATGCATATGGGTTAGTCGTTGATACTATTGATGATGGTTTTGGGGAAGGGGAGGTTTCTTAATGAATGCTGCTTCTGTGCTAAATAAAACCTAAATGTATTAGCTTGTCTCCTGGGCAATGTGGCCTATAGAGTGCACTGCACATTTACATTGTTACTATGCTCCATCCAGTCTCTTTGAATGGATTAGAATTGTGCCCCTGCCCTTCCCAATCTTTATTTTTTCTAGTGAACTCTTTTGTTAATTTAAAATGACTCATACCCATTTTGTCTTCCTTTCTGTCTAGGGAAAAGGGCCAACCTTGGTCATCTTGGTATGACCACCAACATTAAGACCTTCTGCTCGTTTGGTATAGCACATGGAAAAGATGCCAGTAGCAATAGTTTTGCCACACAGATTTCCAACATTTTTGTCATTTACAGAGTAAGATCTTTAATATTTTCATTTCTTTTTTTTTTTTCGTTTACAAATAGTTTATTGTCAAGTTGGTTTCCATATAACACCCAGTGCTCATCCCCACAAGTGCCCTCCTCCATGCCCATCTCCCCCTCCTCCCCCCACACCCATCAGTCCTCAGTTTGTTCTCAGCATTCAAGAGTCTCTCATGGTTTGCATCTCTCCCTCTCCCCCATTATTTCCCTCCTACTTCTCCCCCACAGTCCTCCGTTAAGTTCCTTCTAATCCTCCTATATATGCAAACATATGATATTTGTCCTTCTCTGCCTGACTTATTTCGCTCAGCATAACACCCTCAAGGTCCATCCATGTGGCTACACATGGCCAGATTTCATTCTTTCTCATTGCCATGGAGTATTCCATGGTATAGATAAACCACATCTTGATCCATTCATCTGTTGATGGACACTTAGGCTCTTTCCATGTTTTGGCTATTGTTGAGAGTGCTGCTATGAACATTGGGGTACATGTGCCCCTATGCATCAGCACTCCTGTATCCCTTGGGTAAATTCCCAGCAGTGCTATTGCTGGGCCCTAGGGGAGTTCTGTTGTTAATTTTTTGAGGAACCTGCACACTGTTTTCCAGAGGGGCTGTACCAGCTTACATTCCCACCAACCGTGTAGGAAGGTGCCCATTTCTCCACATCCTCGCCAGCATCTAGAGTCCATTTTCATTTCTTTTTAGGAAGGCCCAACCTAAAACGTAAAATGACTATTTATCCACTTTTGAGTTTTTGTTTTGTTTTTTCCCCCCTTTTTCTTCCTGTGCTAAGGTTCAGAGTACACAAACTCTGTTTTTACAGTGGTTGGCCAGAAAGAAAGCTAGATGTGTTGAACACATACTTTTTCAGGTAGTTTATGTGAGAAACCAGGAGTGTCAAATCACAAATAAAGTTAAATTTAGCCTTACTCCTTTTCCAAGACTGCCATGACTGGAATTGACTTGAGCGACAGTAGGGATTCAAATCCTGGTAGTGCTGTGCCCCTTCCTGGTAAGTCTGCTCATCTCTGTGAGGCTCCATTACATACCTTGATAGTGAATGGAACTGATGGTTGATGGAAGGATGATTGATAATCATTGAGGTTGTGGACATGTAGAAAGGCTGTAGTACTATTTAGTTTTGTTCATTTCCTGCCTCAAAATGAACTTGCTTTGAAGTATTTGAGACCTTTTCAGTGAGTGAACCCTTTTGTCATCTCAAGTCATGTGGTATGCCCAGATGGAAGGATTACCCCATATGACACTTGGAACTGAAACTATGATCCTTGTTTAGCATTGGGAACTTCCTCTGAAATCTGCTAGATCTCTCTCTCTGAATGGTTATCAGCTCTGGTACGTGATATGAAGAAGGGGCAAGGGAGAAGAGCAAAAATAAAAACTTCCTATCAAGCTACATAACATTGTAGAGCATTATGTTTTCACTTTTGTAAATGGCAGCCTTTAGGTTTTCAGAGTACTTGAGGGAGGCTTATGGAACTAAGGTTATAGCACTGCTTGTCCTTTTTCACTTTGCCACTAGGCACCTTCATAAGAAAGTCATTTATCTCCTCTTAACATCTTGGTGTCAGTCTTCAATGAAAGTTGTGGACTGACGGAATGAATGAATGCCTGTGAAAAACCTTTAAAACTGATGATGGGAATACATAGGTCTCACTTTGGAATTGTATTGTTGCAATACTGGTGGTCTAGTCTTTTGCAACACTATTAGTGCCTCTCAAAAACAAAACAAAACAAACAGTGACCACCTACTCCCTGAGCCCACAAAAAAATCCAGTACTCATACACATAGACTAGAAGAGGGAAAACTTATATAAGTCATCAGCCTAGCAGTTGGGAGTTGGGAAGGACTGAGAGAAGCGTAATTTCCTAGTTAACATATATATAATGATAATTTTGTTTTCCTCACATTGTTGTTTCATGGCATTTTATTAGGTGGTCATTAGTTATGTTTGCATTCGTTTTGTGCATTTTAGGAGAGAAGCATGTTTCCTTTCTTCCTTCTTCCCATTCTTGTCTATTCTTCACTTTATTTATACACTTATTTTATCCCCTCGTCTGTTGTAATAAATCTCCTCTGAATAATAAATCTTGAATTTTCCTGCAAAGAGAAAGGGCTTCCAAGTTACTGTTGCTGAAGACAAACACATTAACACCTAATATAATATGCCTGACTGCAGGAGGGTAGCTTCTTTTTGCCTGAGAAAACACTCAATTCTGATTTCCTTATGAATTGTGGAGTTTATGGGACTTTGGATTTTGTTCATGGTACTGGTAACATTTTAAGAACTTTAGCTATTCTATCTGTACTCTTCTCACCCTCGAGGAAATAAATTATCTCTTTTTCCTTCATTCCTTTCCTCAGTTATGTACTCTTANAGTATATGATGATGAATTGATCGAATATTGTAAGCAAGCAGTAGTATTGTCTTTTATTTACTCATTTATTAAGGAGATAATCAAAAAGACGTAAGATTAGTTCAAAGAGAATTTGAGGATATAGGTACCTATAAGCAATTTATTTATTTACTATTTTCTTTTATTGAAAGAACGTTCACATGCAGTGTCATGTTAATTTCAGATGTAAATGGAATCATTTCCTAGTTCTGCTGTAATTTTCATTCCTGAAATTTTTTAATTTTATAACTAGAAGCTCATATCTCCCAATCTCTTCATTTATTTTACCCAACCCACTACCACTCTAATCTTTTGTATTTCCTTCCTTCCTCTCCTCCTCCCTCCATGTCACATCTGCTTCGTCCCTCCTCTTGCCATCGTGGCATCCATTTGACATTGCATTGTAGATATAGCTTTTTAATTTGGTCTTTAATAAATTTTAGTTTATCTTA
>NW_027527857.1:173581-173786 GCF_008692635.1 Crocuta crocuta | reverse complement strand
TAAGGGATAGGGGTGCCTGGGGGGTTCAGTTGGTTAAGCGTGTGACTCTTGGTTTTGACTCATATCATCATCTCATGATTCATGATTTTGAGCCCTGTGTTGCAGAGTTGTCACTGCAGGGCCTGTTTGGGATTTTCTTTCTTTGCCCCTCTCTGGCCTGCTTTCTTTTTTTTTCTCTCTCTCTCTCTCAAAAAACAAATAAAAA
>NW_027527857.1:173237-173545 GCF_008692635.1 Crocuta crocuta | reverse complement strand
GTTATATCCTAGGTGTGCTTTGGTCTGCTTGTTGAAAGAAACTTGATAGAATAGAGGAAAAAAAGGGAAAAAGTTAAAACTTTATAATAAAACAGAATAAAAGAAAATAAAGTAAAATTGTAAAAAATATAAAAAATAATTAATTAAAAAATTAAAAAGAATTTGTTCTTTCTATATCAAAGAAAGGGATAGAAAAAAATAAACCAATCCATGCAAAAACAGAAGCAAAGAAAATGAACAAATAAAATAACCAGGAAACAGAATTAAACCTTAATGAAGTTAGGTTCACTTTCCCCTCTGGGGCCATG
>NW_027527857.1:168761-173122 GCF_008692635.1 Crocuta crocuta | reverse complement strand
TCCCCTGAGAGGCCATGTTTAAAATACCCACACTTCAGAGACACCCATGGCCCGGACCTGTTCTCTAGGGTTGGTCTTGCCAAGCAATGACAGGGTGCCAATCTGTCCCTGAAAATGTTCACTGATCATACAACAGCAGAGCCTGTGTGTTTATGGCAGATCAACAACACACACCTGGTGCCAGTATCAGTAAACACAGCTATTCTCTTGGTTCCACCAGGACTTTTGCCTGTGGGAAGGATGCATGGCCTCTATCAAATACCCTCCAAGGAAGGGAAAACACTTCTCCCTATGTGGCACATGGACCCATGAGGCTCCTCTGCCTGCTCCTGGGGAATTCTGCCTACTTTCTCAGCAGAGCACTGCCAGGTCCTGAGCTTTGAACCTTCAGACTCTGCTCCACTGTTTATAGAATTCTGGTGGTATTGAAATGCTCTCCTCCCTGTCAGTTTTGTGTAACATATTTTTTGTCTAGTCTTCTGTGAGTGTTTTCACTCTTTCTTTGTCTCTTTGTCTCCAGCTACTTTTGGGGGGAGTGCTTTTCTGAATGATCCCAATATGCTGCACTCTCCCCTTTCTGTTTGTCTCTGTCCTCTCTTCATGAACATGGCTCCTTAACGCTTCACAGCTCTGCAGCTCTACTCTCCCCGAGTTTACCACCCCACACTGCATACATGCCAAGTTCTGCAGCTCAAACTATGTATATTGTTGCATTACACCTCAGGTCACTATCTTGTTTCTGGACAAGAGAAGCTCAGAGTCCCCATACTATTTCACCATCTTATCTCTTTTAAAAACTAATTCTAAAAGCTTAAATTTTTACTCTCCTCCTCCATGTTTTATGTATGTGATATCATATTTTGTGTCTTTTTATTTAATATGTCAGCTAGATTTTTAGATATAATTTTTTACTACTTTGTATTTTAACCTTTATATTAGTTTTATATATAATTGGTCTGTTATTTCTCTTTTATGTGTTTGTTTTTATCTGTGAAAATTTTGCTTTCATATTTTGTTGAGTCTAGTTACAGCCTTTTCTTTTTACTTAAAGAATTCCCTTTTAACATTTTTGTAAGTCTGTCTTAGCAGTGATCAACTCCTTTGACTTTTGTTTGTCTGGGAAACTCTTTCTCTGAACTATTCTGGTTTTTTTATTTTTATTTTTTTGAGAGAGGCTGAGTGGGGTGTTTAGAGAGAAATGGAGACAAGAAATCCAAAGCAGGCTCCAGGCACCTGTGTCAGCACAAAGCCCAACTAAGGGCTCAACCCCACAACCGTGAGATCATGACCTGAGCCAAAGTTGGACACTTAACCAACCTAGCCACCAAGATACCCCTTATCTGACCTGTTCTGAATCACTATCTACCTAGGTAGAGTATTCTAGATTTGTTCCTGCCATCATTTTGAATATATC
Source organism: Crocuta crocuta (assembly GCF_008692635.1). NCBI lineage: Eukaryota > Metazoa > Chordata > Mammalia > Carnivora > Hyaenidae > Crocuta > Crocuta crocuta. The sequence goes on along the minus strand of NW_027527857.1, from coordinate 171,708 downwards.
ATGCCCTTCTCTTTTGTCATCAGTGTTTCTGAGGAATAATCAGCTGATAGCCTTATGGAGTTTCCCTTATGTGTAATTGGGGTTTTTAAAAAAAAATTTTTTAATGTTTTATTTATTTCTAGGAGAGAGAGAGACAGACAGCGTGAGCAGGGGAGGGAGAGGGAGTGACAGACTCTGAAACAGGCTCCAGGCTCTGAGCTGGCAGTCAGCACAGAGCCCGACGTGGGGCCTGAACCCACGAACTGCGAGCTCATGACCTAAGCGAAAGTGGGACGCTTAACCCACTAAGCCACCCAGGCGCCCCTGTAATTGTTTTTTATGTTCAATTTGAGTAGCTCTTTGTGGGTCCGTCAGTATTTTGCCTCCCCAGTGTAATTCACATTGTAAGGGAGGTTGTCATTGTTACTCTGTCTCTGTCTATATCTATGGTTTCTTTTTCCTTTGTTGTGAAAAAGCTATTTAAGCACCTGTCACTTCTTTAGGGACATTTGCTCTATATGTAGTGTGTCCATGGGTGAAGTCGGTTTAGCGTCTTTATATGATGACATCTTGGACCCTCCATCTTTTATGGTGCTGCTGTCTCATTTCATGCTTGGTACAGAGCCAGGAGTCTCAAAACCACAAGTTGGTTACACCATAAGTAGAAATAAGCATCAGTACGCTAAAAAGGCCTAATACATTTTAGTGTTATGAAAATATTTTTTTACTTTGCATTTTCCTGGAAAGAGTTTCAGGGATTACAGTGTTGGCATTTTAGTAACGCCTGGATGTTGATCTCCTTCCAATAATTGCTGACATCACAGGANTATACTTTTCAGAATACAATATCACTAATGAAGAAATTATCTGTGTATTATACATATATGGGTATGTTCTGAATACTGCCAGATATGTCTAACAATATATAAGAAAGAAGTCACCATTTAAAGGACGATATACTATAGACAAAACATACAGCAATAAAAAGGCATGTTTTGATGTAGTGCACAAGATGAAAGAATGTCACTGAAGAATTTTGGAGCAAAGGAAACTCAACTCATAATTAATTCTATCCATCTGTTACTTGAGAACATGCAAATTAATCTGGTGTTCACATGTCAGAGTAAGCAGTTGGTATAAATAACATCGTGGAAGAAAAGTTTGTATATGGTATTATTTTTGTTTTTAACTTTTGGTGAGTGACTCAATTAGTGACATTTTAAAAATTCATCAGTTTGTGGACTGCAGATTTTGGACATTATATTTAATATATTATGCTGTCATTTAAAAAATCAGCCTTGGTGAAGAAAATGGAAATGGGATTGCCTTCTAGGGGGGATGGATTTGTTAGATGATGGCTTATGGCTCCTCATGGGCTAGGGAAATTTTGTGAATTCTTATATTCCCAAAGTTATTGAAGTCATGGTTATGTATGTGTATATACATTTGTCACAAATGGAACTGAATATTTAAAAGAAAATGCTACTGGGGAACTTCTATAGAATTGTTGGCAGAAGGAGGCTAAATACTAACATTTTTGGAATAATGCCCCAAATCATGACACAGAATGAGTCTAGGGCAAAGTCTTTCTTTATTCATGTTCCACAGAACACAAATATTTGTATTTCATTTTATGACATCATAATCTGGAATACTTTAGCCACTATAGGTGATATTGCCAAATGTCAGGTTACCCTCACCACAATACAGAGTAGTGCACTCCCATGCTGAAGTCTTAAATATGTGTTGGAATGCTAGGGATTATGTCACATACTTTTGTTCTAATTGTAATGGATGGTTAATCCTGATTAACCTAGGTTGACAAGATAATAGGGCTTGTGGCATTGTAGTTTCTCCAAATACTCAATGATGATGTATAACTATATATGATAAATGCCCCCTATGACTTTTTCTGTATGATTTTAAATTCCTCCATTTATAAAAGAAGACTTGCTGTTTTCAAGAGTACAAATGTATTTTTAACTTTAGGGTGTATATTAAATTCATATAAATAATAAAACTTTGGCAAAGACAAATGAAATAGCATAATGTTAAAGACACATATGTGGAAAACCACATATGCTTTTTTAACACTTGTGTTCTTTTTTAAACTAACCCATGATATTAAAAATTGAAATAGAGTTGAAAACTACTTTTGGATCTGAAAACAACCAGCAGTCTTAAATTTTTAATGGAGACTGATATGGAAAGTAATATGGAAATTACTTTTCTAATTAGCCTAATATGTAATTAATGATGTTGAAGCTGTTTACCAAGTTAATATTTCTGTTGAGCAAATCAAAGGTGTTATAGTACTTCATGCCTTTAGTTCTGTTGATCTTTTATTCTTATCTTCTTATTAGTATATTTTTTGAGAGAGAGGGTATGTGAGTAGGGAAGAGGGGCAAAGAGAAAGAGAGAGAATCCTGAGCGGGCTCCATCTCAGCACAGACCCTGATGCGGGGCTCTACCCTCAACCCTGCAAGCATGACCTGAGCCAAAATCTGGAGTTGGAGATTTAACTGAATGGGACTGGCACCCCTAGTTTTGTTTATATTTTAAAAACCAATATTAAAACTTACTTGTCTTTTCCTTGTAGTGTAAACATACTTATGTGGATTTTGATGTGAAAATCAAATCAGAGAATTAAGAGACATATTTTGGAAAATGGAAAAGTGGTTTGAAGTCCAAAATGTTATGCAAACATAGTACTGCAAGATTGCTTATACACTGTTAGACATGTACCAAATAGAAAGTACACATTCCCCTTATTGTGCTTTTCTCTTGATGCTCATTTGTATGCTTTCAAATACCTAAGACCGTCATGGATGGATATTTTCAATTCCAGCTCTTTTCATTCACTTCACAAAAGGGAGAGAAGGTAGAAACTAATGTTTGTTTTATATACAATCTGAAATATTAATAGGGATTATTTTAAAGACAATATAAGGAAAACACTTCTACCTGT
>NW_027527857.1:163585-168704 GCF_008692635.1 Crocuta crocuta | reverse complement strand
CTGTAAGTTATGTGGTTATATTATTCTATACTTCATGTTTTGGGAGGAAAGAATGGTAATAGTAAATGTTAAGTAAAAATATTAATAGGAAGCAAAAATGTAATCATCTGATCATCGAACAGTGCCTAAAATTTTGTATTTATTTATGTTATTAATATCTGTTTCATAAAAATTGATCTCTATTAGGAATCTGTCTACCAAATATTTTTCTATCCTTCCTTTATAATATTCAGTTGCTTTCTTTCACTTTTGGATTTATTGTTTGTGAATATTTCCTGTTAGTCTGTAATTTTTTAAAAATTATTTTAGTATGATCTTCAAAAGATATAGAAGTTTAAAAATATTTTTAAATCAAATTATCACTTTTTTCCTATCACTTTCCCCCCATAAATTACATATTGTGTGTTTGGTGAGCACTTTACTTAATTGTAGATCCTGAAGATTTTCTCATATTTTTTTCCCCTGAGATTTGTATAGCTTTATACTTGNATGCCAGGCCAGTGTAGATTATGAGGTACTGTTGCCTTACTGGAATTTATAGAATAATTTAAATAAAATGTAAATCAAGAATCCAGTTTGACTGAAATCGATTACTTTCAAAATATGTTGCTTTGTCCAATCCATAAACATATCTCCATAGTGTTCATAATTTTTGTAGATTTCAGCCTCACTGTGTTTTATATCATTTGGTAGATTATACCTATTTACTTTTAAAAAATCAATTGTAAGTAGTATTGTATTTTTAATATCAGCCCTTTGTCATCAGAAACACAATTTTTATATGTTGACATTGTGTCATGTGACCTTGTTAACTCATTATTCCAGAAGTTTGTGGGTATTCTTGAGGTTTTACAAGTATGCAATCATGTCATGTGAAAATAGGGATAATTTGATTTCTTTTCTGATCTATATGCCTTTTAGGTTTTGTCAACTTGTAGGACATTGTTTAGTAAATGGGAATGTGAGACAAGTTAGTTTCATTTACAGTTTTAAATGGAAAGCATTCAGTCCTTCACCATTATTTATAAAATTACTGTAGATTTTTTACAGATGTTCTTTATTCAGTTGGGGAACTTAAGTTCTGTTCATGGTTAAAATTTTAAGCATTCAAATAATGTATGAGTGTGGAATTTTATAAAATAATTTTTCTCTGAATTGGTTAATGTATAATGTATTTTTTTTACTCTGTTAACATTGTAGACTGTATTTGAATAATGTACTATATTTGAAGAATGAATCAGCCATATATGGCGCACACACACACACACACACACACACACAAAACCCCAGTGATCATGGTGTGTGTTTATNTTTGCCTCTCTGGTCATGATGTTACTGAGTGTGGTCTTTTTCTACTCTGTCTTGTTTGAGTTTCAGGGTAATACTGACTTTGTAGAATTAATTGGGATGGGCTCCCTTACTTATTTTCTGTAAGAGTTTGTGTAGAATTGATGTTCATTATTAAAATATTTGATAAATTCTTAATTTCTTATAAGATTGTTTATATTTGATGTTAATTCTTTAAATAATCTCCAGTGTAACTATCTAAGTATGGATATTACTTTTAAAAGTTACCAGGCATTTTTAGGCATGAACTTCATATTGGATAACTGGGGCATACTGTGTGTTTTTCAAATAATTTGTCCGTGTCACCTTACATGTCAAATTCATATGTATGCAGTTGTTCATAGTAATTCATTTATCTTTTTTATGTCTGCTGGACCTGTAGTGCTATCCCATTTCATTTTTTATACTNAGCACAGAGCCCGACGCGGGGCTCGAACCCACAAATGGTGAGATCATGACCTGAGCCAAATTCAGTTACTTAACTGACTGTGCCACCTAGATGCCCCTAATGTTTTAGTTTAGAGAGAGTGTGTGTGCAAGGCAGGTAGGTACAGAGCGAGAGGGAGATAGAATCTGAAGCAGGCTTCATTCAGGTTTCAATCTGTCAGCACAGAGCCTAACATGGGACTCAAACTCATGAACCATAAGCTATGACCTGAGCCAAAGTCAGATGCTTAACTGAATGAGCCATCCAGGTGCGTCTGATTGCCTTTTTTTTAAGAATGAACTCTATTTTGATTTTTTCCCCAATTTTTCAGTCTTGTAATTCATTGATAGCTTATTTTACCTCCTTCTTGTGTTTCCTTTGGATTATTTTCTTCTCAGTTTAGTTTCTTGAAGAGGGAATTTAGTAACGGGAACATTTCCTCATTTCTATTGTTTGCAGTTAATGTCATAAATTTTCTTCTTACCACTGCTTTGCCTGCATCTGATATAATATGCTGTGTTTTCTTTCTTTCTTTTTTTTTTTTTAGTTCAGTGCATTATTTTATTTCCTTTGTTGCTTCTTCTTTGACTGTTAGATCACTTAAAGATTATTGTTGGACCCATGGATTAGTATCCAAGGATGTAACAGATTTTCCTGTTCTCTTTTTTTATATTTTACTTTGATTCCAATAGAGTTGGACAACATACTGCCTGATTTCAGTCATTTCAAATTTGCTGAAGTTTATTTTGTGGTATCATGATTATGTCCTATGGGCCCTTGAAAATAAACATAGTCTGTTAGTGTTCAGTAATGGTGGATTATATTGCATTGGTTGATATTGTTGTTGAATTCTGCTTTTTTTTGCTTCTTTTCCGCTTAGTTCTGTTAAGTTAGAATGTAATGTTGAAGGGGCGCCTGGGTGGCTTAGTCGTTTAAGCGTCCGACTTTCGCTTGGGTCATGATCTCGCGGTTCGTGGGTTTGAGCCCCGCATCGGGCTCTGTGCTGACTGCCAGCTCAGAGCCTGGAGCCTGTTTCAGTCTGTGACTCCCTCTCTCTCTGACCCTCCCCCGCTACGCTGTCTCTCTCTCTCTCTCCTAGAAATAAATAAAACATTAAAAAAAAAAAAAGAATGTAATGTTGAAGTTTTCAACTGTATTTGTATGTTTACTATTTCCTTAGGNGTTTATTATTGAGACGGAGAGAAACACAGTGTGAGTGGGGGAGGGCAGAAAGAGAGGGAGACACAGAATCTGAAACAAGCTCCAGACTGAATTGTCACCACAGAGCCTGACTTAGGGTTTGAAACCACGACTCGTGTGATCATGACCTGAGNGTGTTGGTACTTCTGAATTTTCTTTCAGATTGAGGGCTTTCTGTTCCTTGACACAATGAGTGATTTTTATTTGAAACTTGGAAACTCAGGGTATTTTTTATACTTCTGATGTTATAATTTCCTTCTTTTGTAGCTAGCTATATGATACCACTCCAACAGGAAACTGATGTCCTGCCATGTGGAGACAGAATTCCAGATTTCCTCATTGGCAATCCTTGATACTTGAGAGGGGGTGCTCCTTATTTTTGATAAGTAAGTAGTATCCTCCTCCCAGTAGGCCTTACTGGTGCCTAAGAAAAGAGGGTGACTTATTAATACATAACACTGTTGAAAATCCCTGTTCTCCACTCAGGCTTTTCTGGTACTACTCCAGTGGTGAGTTGGGGCTCTTATTGTTGCTGGATGCAATGGAATTCCATTTTTGCTTTGGTGAGAAGTTTTTACAGATTTTTGTGGTTGGGTGAACTATAGTATTTTTGTCTAACAGTTTTCTTACTTTGTAATGTAAGACACCCCTTCCCTGGCCTTGGATAGAGAAAGCAGTTTTTATTAGGGGTATTTTTGGTTTGTGCCTATTTGCATTTCTGGGTTTCTGTGGGACCCAATCTGTGATGCATAAGGCAAAAAGAAAATCTAGTACACACTTAGAAATACATTTTTATAGGCACACACACAAGCACACAAACATACTCCTATACACACACACACACACACACACACACACACATGAAACTTACCATCTCTTCATTCTCTGTTTCTTAGTTCCTCTTTAATATACTTATTTTCTCCACTTTTCAGAGTCTTTTTTATAAAATTTTGTANTATTTCATCCAAATAACATCTATAGTATTATTTTTGGGCCAAATGTTGGGAGTTATTTTTGCAGTTGAATGATTTTAAACTAGTGAGAAATAAGAATGTTTATAAATATACTTTGTTCTTAATCTTAAGAGATCTTACAATAATTTGTAAATTAAAATATTCTGTGACTATTATGTTGAAATCATTTTGTGTTATACTTTAGGGTAGAAAGACTTGGGGGTGGTAGGAAAAGGATACTCAAGTCATGCTTACCTGTTTTAAGCATTTGCTCATTCACTTTTCATCTTTTTCCTTATCTGACATCTTATCTGTCAGTGTTCTCCATTTACACCACAGATCTTTTTTTACTGTTTACTATTTTAGGACTTGGTTTTTTTTTGAAACATGTATGTACATTAAACATGTTGTTGAGCTGTATTCTCTATAATTAAACATCTGAGAACTAAAAATAACAATTAAAGGCATATGGGCATAGATGGCCATTTTATTGTCATGATACTCCAGGAAGAAAGGATTTACTATATGGGGTAATAGTGCCATGCTTTTCCTGGGTGGTCACAATTTGAAAATACATGGTTACCATCCTGAGACCTCTGTATTCCATCCCAACCTCAGCTATCTTAGAAGACTAAGATGAATTTTGTCAATAATGCACTTTAGTGCAACAGTTGTGATACTCTGTACATAAAGAATTGGTAAGTATATCACAAATTCAGGGAATGACTTGTGAAAGCAGAAGATGGAGAAGAAATTGTGAGAGACACAGAGAATTAAGACACCTATTTCAGTGAAACAAAAATGAAAAAAATCTTTTACAGTGCTTTGACCCAAGTATCCAAGTTTTCATAATGGTCAAAAAACTGGGAACTAACAATGTATGCAGTAATGCTATTTTCGTTATGTCAAAATTGTTATCTTTAGTGTATGCTACTATGACCTACCCTTTAAAGAAAATTTCCAATGAAGAGTAAAGACTAATTATGGTAATAGTGAAGGACATAAGATATTGAATTACAAAAATAATTTTGATTTACTTAAGCCAACATTCATTCATTGCTCATTAAAATAATACATACAAAATATATTGTGTGGCAGTCACTGTGATCAGTTTGTACTGATGTCCATGACTGACTAGGAAAAGGAGATTGACAGGAAACATTTCAAAGAGGTGATGCATATGGCGGATTGA
>NW_027527857.1:39236-163476 GCF_008692635.1 Crocuta crocuta | reverse complement strand
AAAAAAAAAAAAAAAAAAAAAAAAAGATTGTCTGAATTTAGCTCACAATGGGCAGTGAATACAAATATATGAATCTGCTAAGGTGAACAGTTGTCACCTCTTTAAGAGATTTGTTATCTATGCTGAATTTCAGGTCTCAGAATTGAAAAGGCATTAAGTAACAGCATAAGGAATTAAGCCGGAAAGAAGCTTTGGATGGAAAAGGAAAGCAACATAAGGGTTTCTATTAGAAAATATAAAAGTTGGACACATGTGAAAAGGAAATAAATGCACAAACAAGCTGGAATGTTTTGAGATCACTAGAGCAACAAACAGGTCCTAGATAATACCAAATGGAAAATTGCACAGCATCCTAATGGGTGCAGTCCATGACTGCATCATGTGATCTTTATTATTCTGGTGATGTATAATGTATAATGGTTGCTGCACTAGGGAGAATATGCTATACTTTCTGCCTGTCAGCACAGAACCCAACATGGGGATTGAACCCAAGAAACGTGAGACCATGACCTGAGCTGAAGTTGGACGCTTGACCCAATGAACCACCCAGGCGCCCCCAATTCTCTTCTTTATAATACTCTTTGACAGCTAACTTTTTTTCAAAAAAGTCTTAGAACTACTTTATGTATGTAGCATCTCTAGTGGTGTCCTTTTGATTTATGATATTGTATTTGTGATTTTTTAATTGGTCAAAGTTAATAATTTTTACCTTGAAATAATAAAATTAAAATGTTTATCTTATCTATTGTTTTCTATTTCATTAACTTCTGCAATTATTTTAATTATGCTTCTTTCTATGTTTATTTTATACTTAATTTGCTGTTCTTTTAGTAGCTTATTCAGATTAATGTTTACATCCTTGAAGTTCAACCTTTTTTCTCTTCTACCAAATACATCAAAAGCTATGGAACCTAACCTAACTACAAGCTAAACTGCATGTCACCAGTTTAACCATTAAAAAATGAATGTATTTATTAATGAAGACAACTTGGCCAACTAAAATCCAAGTACTCTTCTACATTAGCAGGAGAAGGTAATTGAGAAAATACTGAAATCCTTTGTATCTGCCTTTTCTAGATTTCATTTACATATATTCCTTCCTTGTCATCCTAATTTATGCCTTTATTTGATTCATCCTGAACTGTTTCAGAAATTACCTAACTTCAGTTTCTTTTCCTTTGCTCCCCACTTCTTTTTTAAAGAGCGGATTAGGTATAGTTTACTTAGGAGGCATGTCACAGTGGTCTATCAAATGGCCAAAAAGTACAATAAACAATGAAGCATTTTACACTAAATTATTTCAAAAAAAATTTTTAAATGAAACCATAAAATTGGACATGTAATTTTATTGTTCAAATAAGAGAATTTCCCAAATTTAGTCATTTGCCAATAAATTTTAATCTTTGTTTTCTTGCAATATTTGGTAGTCCTTATATCAGTTATAATTAGGATGATGTACATAGGATGAAGATGGTTGGTGAGTTGATGTTGAAAGTAAGGTAGCAGAAGTATCAGCTATCATTGGCATTGAGAACCATTGGTTGCCTGGTGGTTGAAGGTTAGAAAAATGAGCCTCACTGGCTGACAAAGCAGGATATCTAGTTGGAACAGTGCAAGGCTCCACCATTGTTCCAAAGTAACTGCTCTGTAAGGGAGATATGATGCGATACTGAGAAGTAGAAGTTGTAGTTGTAACAAAGTTCACAATATGGCCATTTGCTTGAGTGTAGCTGCTACGTGACTGCATATGAAAAGTGGTCAACTGATTTAATATGGCATGCTGATCCATTACCATTTGTTCTGATGGTCTTACTGACACTGATGATGGAGGAGATAGGTCACTTATCATGGGGGCAGTTGTATTAGCAACTCTTTGCATAGCAGGAGGCTTCCTTGTAAAGGGGACATTTAAATTTGTGGAGGTTGACAATGCCCTTTCTCCACTAGTTTCAGCAACAAAACCAGAATTAGCTCTAAGCACATTACCCTCAGCTCGGCATGGTTTCTTGTTGAAGTCTTGAACTGGTGATACTGTAGAAGCATTTTTAATCCCGACTCTTCTTTTCATTCTTAATAAAAGTTGAGGGTGACCTCGTTTGAAATTTGGATTATGATAGAACTGTAACTAAAACCAAAGGAGAATGTTATTTAGTGACATTCTTCAACCAGGATATAAAAGAGGATAACAGCCTTAACTTAAGAAATTTGACTTAGTTTCATCACACAAAGTACAAATAATACATGTGCACTGTTAGTATTTTAAACAATTTACTTACTGGAAATAAACACTTAATTACAGTTGTAAAAATATGTCGTATATATACAACTAACAGTGAATATCTCTTTAAGTGGCNCAGCACATTACTTAAATGGGAGATTATTGATAAAGCTCAAAGTTGCTAGCAGAGTGTCTTATAATGCTGATTCAGGCCTAAGATATCCTTAATTTTTAAGAAATAAATATTTCTTAACTTTTTCATGTAACTTAAAAAATCTGGTTTCAGCCTATATTTATGACCATATTTCTAATGTATGAAATAAAATTTTGTATATATCATATAAAAACAGTAACATTTTTGAATACCTTGTTTAAAACAGAGACTTCTTTTTCCTCTGCCAGAAAGTCAGCCAGAGAAGCAGATCTTTGGAAATTCTGTCGCATTTTACTAAATCCATAAAGGTTAAGCTGACGAACTAAACTCTTCATACTTCCAGTTTCAAATATTCTGAAAGGGGCCTTTCTCTCCAAAACTTCTTTCTTGAAGAGTTCTTCATCAATCACTATTGAAGTTCCTTTCTCATCCCACCAAATTGACTTGAACTGATCACTTTCAACTATGTTCCAAAGTTTTCTAGGAAAGGTCAGAGAAAGAAAATCATTATCTTCATCTGGTTCAGAGACACAAAATGTGTAACGTGGTCTTTTTATTAAGGATCCTCCTGACAGAGCCTGAAAAGCATTTTCTTCAATCATAGACCTCAGGTCCAAATCCCCAGTCAATGTGGGATCACACAAAGGAGGTCTAAGAGTGGCTGCAGAATTAGTCGATCCATCTTTAGGAGAACCATCTTGAATTTCTGAAGAAGCACGTGCCATCTCAAATAAGGTTTCTGTCAGCTATGTTTCTCATCTCATCGTGTGGTTTTGAACACTGCAGCTTCAACTGCTGCTTTGGCTCAGACACAGGTAACATATCAGACCATCACAATGGTCCTCCACCTGAGTAGGTGTGACATCACAAGATGCCTGGTCTCCTAGCAATTAAAGTGTAACATTCAGCCATAGTGTTCCTTCTTACTATGTGAAATTTATTCAATAAAAACAGGCCAAATACTTTACTGAGGCATTGACAAAAATATGAGATCTGCAAAATCTAATTCTCACAGAATCTTTTAAATAAATACATACATAATTATATTTAGCCCCTGAAATAAAAATGATTTCCTTTCTTCTAAATACATTCTTTCTAAATTGCTGCTGGTAGCATAATATCTAGTAAAGGGAAAGTGGAAAAATGAATACAACAAAATATTTTAAAAGCTCTTTCAGTTNTGTATATTTAAAAAAGCATAGCCCTTGAGACCACAGGTTAGTGGTTGTCATAGGCCAGATGAGAGGAGAATGGAAATTACTGTGTAAAGAGTTTCTTTTTAGGATGATGAAAATGTTTAAGAACCAGAGAAATGATATTACACAACATTACAAAAATACAAATGGTCCTGAATTGTATCTTTTTAAATGGTTATTTTTATATAATGTGTGTTTTGCCTCAGATTTTAAACAGTGCCATGAATCTGTTATCACTTACTAAAATAAAAAACGACTAGGTTTTCTAATATAAAGTTAATTTATCTGTGTATCTTATGTAAGTAGTCTGTGTTACACAGTATCAAATACATTTTCATAGTCCTATTAATAGAATAAATATTTTATTTGGTATATCTGTACTTACCTGTTAGATATTCATGAAGTTTCTCAAAATCCACATGGGTGAAAACATGATATCTGCCCTTCTCTAACTGACTGATTTCACTCAGCACAAACCTTTCAGTTCCGTCTATGCTGTTGCAAGTGGCCAGATTTCATTCTTGCTCATTGCCAACTAGTATTCCATTGCATACATAAACCACATCTTCTTTTTCCATTCAGCAGTTGATGGACATTTAGGCTCTTTCCATCATTTGGCTATTATGAGAGTGCTGCTATAAACATTGGGGTACATGTGCCACTATGAATCAGCACTCCTGTATCTTATGGATAAATTCCTAGTAGTACTATTGCTGAGTCATAGGGTAATTATATTTTTAATTTTTTTAGGAACCTCTGCAGTTTTCTAGAGTGGCTGCACCAGTTTGCATTTCCATCAGCCTTGTAAAAGGGTTCCTGTTTTTTTCACATACTCGTCAGTATCTGTTGTTTTCTGAGTGGTTAATATTAGCCACTTTGACTGGCGTGAGGTGGTATCTTAATATGATTTTGATTTGCATTTTGCTGATGATGAGTGATGTTGAGCCTCTTTTCATGTATCAGTTGGCCATCTGGGTACCTTCTTTGGAACAGTGTCTATTCATGTCTTCTGCCCATTTCTGGATTCTTTGTTTTTTGGGAGGTGTTGAGTTTGGAAAGTTGTTTACAGAGTTTGGATGCTAACCCTTTATTCGATATGTCATTTGCAAATAAATTTTCCCATTCCGTCAGTTGCCTTTGTTTTGTTGATTATTTGCTTTGCAGTGCAGAAGCCTTTTATTTTGATGAGATTCTGATAGCTCATTTTTGCATTTAATTTCCTTGTCTGTACAGATGGGTTGAATAAGAAACTGCTACAGCTAAGGTCAGCGAGATTATTGCCTGCTTTCCCCTCTGGGGGTTTGATGGTTTCCTGTCTAACATTTAGGTGTGTGGTGTAAGTGGTATACTTTCATTCTTCTGCCTGTTGCTGTCCTCCTAGCACCATCTGTTAAAGAGGCTGTCTTTTTACTATTGGATACTCTTCCCTGTTTTATCAAAGATTAGTTGGCCATACATTTATGGATCCTATTCAGGGTTCTCAGTTCTGTTCCGTTGGCCTGTGTGTCTGTTTTTGTGCCACTGTCATCCCCTTTTGAAGACTACAGCTTTGTAGTAGAGGCTAAAGTGTGGGGTTGTGATACCTCCCTCTTTGGTTTTCTTATTTAATTTTACTTTTGCTATTCAGGGTCCTCTCTGGTTCCATGCAAATTTTAGGATTGTTTACTGTAGCTTTGAAAAGAATGGCGGTGGAATTTTAATTGGGATTGCATTGAATGTACCACTTGCTTTGGGTAGTAAAATGTTAAACATTTTAACAATATTTAACAATATTTATTCTTCCAGTCCATGAGCATGGAATGTTTTCCATTTCTTTTTGTCTTCTTCAATTTCCTTCATAAGTTTTCTATAGTTTTTAGCACACAGATCTTTTATATTTTTTGTTAGGTTTATTCCTAGGTTATTTTATGGTTCTTAGTGCAATTGTAAATGGGCTTGATTTCTTGGGAAACAGATTTCTCTTTCTGTTGCTTCATTATTAGTGTATAGAAATGCAGCCAATTTCTGTACATTGAGTTTTGTATCGTGTGACTTTGTAGAATTCATGTATGAGTTCTAGCAGCTTTTTGGTGGGGTCTTTCAGGTTTTCCATGTGGAGTACTATGTCATCTGTGAAAAGTGGAAGTTTAACTTCTTTGCCAAAATTTTGATGACATTTATTTCATTTTTAAATAGTTTATTGTCAAGTTGGTTTCCATATAACACCCATGCTAATCCCAACAAGTGCCCTCCTCCATGCCCGTCACCTCCCTTCCCCTCCCACCCACTTATATCAGTTTGTTCTCAGCAATCAAGAGTCTCTCATGGTTTGCATCACTCCCTCTCTCCCACTATTTTTCGTTTTCTCCCCCATGGTCTTCCGTTAAGTTCCTCCTAATCTTTCTATACGTGGAAACATATGGTATTTGTTCTTCTCTGCCTGACTTATTTCACTCAGCATAACACCCTCAAGGTCCATCCATGTTGCTACACATGGCCAGATTTCATTTTTTCACATTGAAAGGCAAATATTTTAGTGCAACTGGTCAGATAAGTAAAATTTTTGGAGTGTTATGAACATAATTGAAAAGATTAAGAGATTATTGGACAGTCAAATGTTATCACTGAATTCTTTTATTTATTTATTTTTTACAAATAGTACAAATCCATATAATTTTAGGATAGTTTGCTCTAGATTTGAGAAGTATGCTGGTGAAATTTTGACTGGAATTGTATTGAATGTATAGATTGCTTTGGGTAGTAATGACATCTTAACTATATTTATTCTTCCTACCCATGGGCATGGAATGTTTTTCCATTTATTTGTGTCTTCTTCAATTTCCTTCGTAAGTTTTCTATAGTTTTCATCATACGGATCTCTTGTATCCTTGGTTAGGTTTATTCCTAGGTACTTGATGGGGTTTTGTGCAATTGTGAATGGGATCCGCTTCTTGATTTCTCTTTCTGTTGTTTCATTATTGGTGTATAAAAATGCAACAGATTTCTGTACATTGATTTTGTACTCTGCAACTTGGCTGAATTCTTGGATCAGTTCCAATAGGCTTCTGGTGGAGTCTGTCGGGTTTTCTATGTAGAGTATCATGTCGTCTGCAAAAAGTGAAAGTTTGACTTCCTCTTTGCCAATTCTGATGCCTTTGATTTCCTTTTGTTGTCTGATGGCTGGTGCTAGGACTTCCAGCACTATGTTAAACAACAGTGGTGAGAGTGAACATCCATGTCGTGTTCCTGATCTCAGGGGGAAAGCTGTCAATTANTTCAGAGTCTGTGACTCCCTCTCTCTCTGACCCTCCCCTGCTCACGCTGTCTCTCTCTCTCTCCTAGAAATAAATAAAAATTTAAAATAAAAAAAAAAGAAATGCTGTATTTTGTCAAATGCTTTTTCTGAATCTCTCAACAGGATCATATGATTTTTATCTTTTATTTTGTTGATTTAGTGTATCACATTGATTGATTTGCGAATAGTGAACCAGCTCTGTAACCCAGGAATGAATCTCACTTGATCTTGGTGGGTAATTTTTATGTGCTGTTGAATTCGATTTGCAAGTATCTTATTGAGGATTTTTGCATCTATATTCATCAAGGATATTGGCCTGTCATTCTCCTTTTTTGCTGGGTCTCTGTTTTGGGAATCAAAGTGATGCTGGCTTCGTAAAACGAGTCTGGAAGTTGTCCTTTGATTTCTATGTTTTGGAATAGTTTGAGGAAATGGGTAAAAGTTCTGTTTAAATGTCTGGTAAAATTCCCCAGGGAAGCCATTAGGCCCAGGGCTCTTATTCTTGGGAGATTTTTGATAACTGATTCGATTTCCTCAATTGTGATGGGTCTGTTCAGGTTTTCTATCTCTTCCTGTGTGAATTTTGGTAGTGAGTGTGTGTTTAGGAATTTCTCCATTTAAGTTGTCCAGTTTGTTGGCATATAGTTTTTCGTAGTATTCCCAGATAGTTGCTTGTATTTCTGAGGGGTTGGTTGTAATCAGTCCATTTTTATTCATGATTTTGTCTTTTTGAGCGCTCTCTCTTTTCTTTTTGAGAAGCCTGGCTAGAGGTTTCTCAATATTGTTGATTTGTTTTTAAAAAACCAGCTCTTGGTTTCCTTGATCAGTTCAACTGTTTCTTTGCTTTCTATAATGTTTATTTCTGTCCTGATTTTTATTATTTCTCTTCTTCTACTGGTTTTGGGGTATTCTTGTTGCTCTCTTTCTATTTGCTTTCAGTGTGCTGTTGGATTCTACACTTGCGCTTTTTCTAATTTCTTGAAATAGGCCTGGAGTGCAATGTACGTTCCTCTTAGGACTGCTTTCGCTGCATCCCATAGAGTTTGGATTGTTGTATTCTCATTTTCATTTGTTTCCATATATTTTTTAATTTCTTCTCTAATTGCCTAATTGGCCCATTCGATCTTTAGTAGGGTGTTCTTTAACCTCCATGTTTTTTGGGGTTTTCCAGATCTTTCTGTGATTGATTTCGAGTTTCACAGCATTGTGATCTGAAGGCGTGCATGGTATGATCTCAATTCTTTTATATTTTAGAGGGCAAGATTGCTTTGGCTTTTAAGGAATGTATGTGTGTGTGTGTGCGCGCGCGCATGCACGCTTTCATACAAGCTTTAAGATTATTTGTTCTAGTTGTGTGAAAAAGGTTGCTGATAGTTTGGTAGAGATTGCAATAAATATGTAGATTGCTTTGGTTCATATGGACATTTTACCAGTATTTATTCTTTCAACCCATGAGCATGTGGAATGTCTTTCCATTAGTTTCTGTCATCTTTAATTTCTTTCATCAATGTTCTATACTTTTCAGAGGATAGGTCTATCACCTCCTTGGTTAAGTTTATCGTAAATGGGATTGTTTTCCTTTTTTAATGGTTATTTATTAATTTTTTGAGAAGAGTGGAGGAGCAGACAGAGGGACGGAGAATGAGAATCCCTCGTGGATTCTGTGGTATCAACACATAGCCTAACACAGGGACCTATCTCCTGAACTGTGAGGCCATTACCTAATCCAAAATCAAGATTTGGAGGCTTAACTGACTGAGCCACCCAGGTGCTCTGGGATTATTTTCTTAGTTTTTCTTTCTGCTGACTTATTATTAGGGTATAGAACTGCCACAGAGGACTTTACATTAATTTTCTAACCAGTGACCTTATTGAATTCATTTTTCTGTTCTTGTAGTGTCTTAGTGGAGTCTTTGGTTTTCCATATAGTATCATGTGATCTACAACTAGTGAACACTTAACTTCTTCCTTACTGATGATTTAGATGGTTTTGTTTCTTCTTGTTGTCTGATTTCTGTGGCTAGGACTTCCAGTTCTTCACTGAATAAGAGTGATGAAAGTGGACACCTTTGTCTTATTCCTGACCTTATGGGAAAGCTCTCAGTTTTTCCCCGTTGAGGATGATGTTCACTGTGAGGTTTTCAGCTATGGCCTTTATGATGTTGAGGTATGCTCCCTCTAAACCGACTTTTTGAGAATTTTTATCACAAATCAATGTTTTACATTATCATTGCTTTTCTGCATCTGTTGAGATGATCATAGAGGTTTTCTTTATCCTTTCTCTTATTGATGTGATGTAACACCTTGATTAATTTGTGAATATTGAAACACCCATAAATCCCACTTGATCATGGTGGATGACTTTTTAATGTGTTGTGGGATTTGTGCTAATTTTTTATTGAGGACTTTTTCATGTATGTTCATCAGAGATATTGACCAGTAGTTTTCTTTTCTGTAGTTTTAGCTGGTTTTGGCTAAAGCTGGCCTCATAGAATGTCTGCAAGATTCCCTTCCTCTTGTATTTTTTGGGATAGTTTGAGAAAAACAGTTATTAACTCTTTTTTATGATACTATTTTACCTGCATTTATTTATTTATTTAATTNGAGCCCGATGCGGGGCTGGAACCCACGAACCGCGAGATCATGACCTAAGCGAAAGTCGGACGCTTAACCGACTAAGCCACCCAGGCGCCCCTACCTGCATTTATTTAGAGAGAGACAGATTCAGCATTAGTGGGGAGGAACAGAGATAGAAGGACAGAGAGAGAATCCCAAGCAGGATCTTCACTAGCAGCTCAAAGCCATGAAGTTTTAAGATCATGAGGTGAGCTGAAACCAAAAGTCAGACGCTCAACTGAGCCACCCAGGCACCCCTATTAACTGTTCTTTAAGTGTTTGGTAGAATTCATCTATGAAGTCATCTGTTCCTGGACTTTTGTTTCTTGGTAGTTTTTGATTACTGATTTATTTATTTTTTGGGGGGGGTAATTTATCTGTTTAATTTTCTATTTCTTTCTGATACAGTTTTGGGAGATTATATGTTTCTAGGCATTTATACATTTCTTCCAGTTGTCCAATTTGTTGCAAATAATTTTTCATCGTATTCTCTTACAATCCTTTGTATTTCTTTTTTTTTTTTAATTTTTACTGTTTTATTTATTTCTGAGCGAGAGAGAGAAAGACAGAAGACAGACAGACAGACAGCGTGAGCAAGGGAGGGTCAGAGAGAGAGGGAGACACAGAACCTGAAGCAGTCTCCAGGCTATGAGCTAGCTGTCAGCACAGAGTCCGATGCAGGGCTGGAACCCACGAACCTTGAGATTATGACCTGAGGCCAAGTCGGACGCTTAACTGACTGAGCCACCCAGGTGCCCCAAATCCTTTGTATTTCTGTGGTGTTGGTTGTTATTTCTCCTCTTCCATTTCTGGTATTGGTTGAGTCCTCTCCCTCCCTTCTTTTATGGGATGAGTTCTGGCTAGTGGCTTATCGATTTTGTTTATCTTTTCAAAGTACCAGCTCATGATTTCATTAATTTTTTAGTCTCTATTTCATTTATTTTTGTTCTAATCCTTAACAACATTTCCTTCCTTCTGCTGGTTTATGGTTCTATTTATTGTTCTTTCCCTGGCTTGTTCAAGTGTAAGGTTATACAGTTTATTTGACATTTTTCTTGCTTCTTGAGGTAAGCTTGTATTTCCATAGATTCCTCTTAGAACAGCTTTTGCTGCATTCCAAAGATGTTGGGTTGTTATTTTCATTTTCATTTGTCCTTATGTATCTTTTGATTTCCCCTCTTATTTCTTTTCCTTTTCTTTCTTTTTTTTNCTGACTTATTTCGCTCAGCATAATACCCTCAAGGTCCATCCATGTTGCTACACGTGGCCAGAAATGAACCACAAGAAAAAAATCTAAAAACCACAAACACATGGTGGTTAAATAACATGAGAGTGAAGAGTTAGTGGGTCAACTAAGAAATAAGAGGGGATTTTTTTTAGATTTTTTTCCTTGTGGTTCATTTCTAGTTCTTTACCATTGACGTCAGAAAAGAGGCATGGTATTACTTCAAAGCTTTTGAATTTGTTGAGACTTATTTTGCGGCCTAATATGTGATCAATTCTGGGGAATGTTTCTTGTGGACTTGAAATGAATGTGTATTCTGGCTGTTTTAGGATAGAATGTTCTGAATATATTTATTAGGTCCATCTGGTCCAGTGTGTCATTGAGGGCCATTGTTCCCTTATTGATTTTCTGTTTGTTGTATCCATTGATGTTAGGGAAGTGTTAAAGTCTCCTACTATGATTGTATTATTATCAACTCCTTCCTTTATGTGTGTTTATAGCTGCTTTATGCATTTGGGAGCTCCCATATTATGTGCATAAGTATTTAAAAGTGTTATATCTTCGTGTTGGATTGTTCCCTCTATGGTTACATACTGTCCTTCTTTCTTCTATCACAGTCTTTGTTTTAAAGTTTATTTTGTCTAATATAAGTATTTCTACTTTGGCTTTCTTTTGAATCCGTTTGCATGATAAGTATTTCTCCATCCTCTCACTTTCAATCTTCTGGTGTCATTGAGTCTGAAGTGAGACTGCATGAGAGAACATATAGATTGGTCTTATTTTTTTAAATCTACCTTGTCACCATATTCTTGTTTTGAAGCATTTAATTCATTTATTGTCAAAGTAATTATTGATATGTATGTACTTCTAGCCATTTTGTTGCCTGTTTTGTGGTAGTTTTGTAGTTTTTCTCTGATCCTCTCTTCTCTTACTCTCTTTCACGGTTTGTAGGTTGTCTTTAGCAACACTCTCGGATTACTTTTCTTTATATTGTGCATAATATTGGCTTTTGATTTCTGGTTACTATTAGGTTTATATATAACATCTTATGCAAATTGCAGTCCTTATTCAGTTAATAGTCACATAAGTGTGAAGTCATCTTAGTACTAAATTTCTAGTCCTCTTGCCCATATATTTTAGGTATATGATGTCATAGCTTAATTTTGTGAAACCTTGACTGGTTTTTATAGAGACACTTAATTTTGCTGCTTTTGCATTCCCTACTTTTACTCCTGCTTGTGGTCTTTCCTTTCCACTCATAGAGTCCCTCTTAACATTCCTTGTAGAACAGGTTTCCTGTGGTGAACTTCTTTAACTTCTCCTCCTCCTTCTTCTCCTCCTCCTCCTTCTCCTCTCCTTTTCCTTCTCCTCTCCTTCTCCTTCTGCTTCTCCTCCTACTTCTTGTTCTTTTAAACATTTTATTCCCTTGAGAAGCTGTTTTTGTATTCTTGAGCATAGATTTCTGCATTTCAGAACTTTGAATATATCATGTCACTCTCTTCTGGCCTTCAAGATTTCTCCTGAAAAATCAGCTGACAGCCTTATGTGGTGTCCTTTGTATGTAACTTTTCTCTTGCTGTTTTAAAGTTTTTCTCTATACCACTACTTTTGCCAGTTTGATACTATATCTGTCTTAGTGGCACAGTTGACTTTAGGATCTCCCTATTCTGCCACATATGCTCTGGGTTATTCACACTATACTTTGGAAAGATGACCTATTGAGAAACTGAGGATAAATTGAACTACCTCATATTCTTGTTGTAGGACCATTCAGATCCTATTCATGTGTCCTTAATATTTTGTTTATTCCAATGAAATCTTAAAACACGTTTAATACAATTATTCTTCCCTTATGTTTTTTCCCCTAGCAAGAGTCCTTCGGATCACTCATGGAATCAGTTTAAAGTGCAGATCTTCATGTAATTGGGAAAAAATAAGCTAAATAAGCTAGAAAATATTCCATTGTATGAATGTGTCATCTAAGTCATTACTGGACATTTAGATTGTTTGTAGCTTTATAATAAACAAAGGTGCATTCTATGTCATGCAATATCTTAGAGTAACTTAGAAAGTGTTTGAATTTTATTAGCATAGTATGTAAGGAAGTAGGCTGTCTTGGGAGAGCAAACAGCAAAGGATAGGATCCTTAATGTTCAAGCCTGCCCTGAATCACCACAGTAATGTGACCTGGCAGCTAGGCAAAGTGTAGACTTCAAGGCCTGGCACATTGTGGTTTCTGCGGAGACCCAACTCTACTGATTAGAAGCAGTTTCCTCCCTCAGTTTTTTTGGCACCGGTGTGGCTCCCACCTTGGGGCAGGGGCTTGCACGTGTCATGCAGAGTCAGCTGTGGGCACTGCTCTCTCTCTTGACAAGGCCTTATCAGGTAGTTGATTCACTTAGTGTCTCTGCACCAGTACCCTCCCAACAATTTGTTAGAACTGAGTTGCTTGCAAGAAGTATAAAAGCTAAGAACCTGAGAATCACCAAGAATGGAAAGCTGCACTGCAGATAGCAAAGAGCAGCTGCTTGATTAACCCTGACTAAGTGTCTAAGGATGAGTCTATGGTCAACCTAATAGAACCTGGGATGGAGGCCCTTGTCCAATGAAGGAAGCAGGGAAAAGCACCACATGTAAGCTGGTAGGCACCTGATGAATAGGTCACTTGGTCTCACAGGTTTTAACGGTCCGGGCTCAACCATTCTTGTAGTAGGCTCTTCTTGCCTGGGTCTAAGAGGTGAATAATTCTCCACTGTTCAGGAAGGATACACTGGGCTGCACTTGCTGTCAAAGGCATTGGGCATGATTTCCTCTCAAATTTCATTATTGGTAACACAAACACCTTCAGATCTTTGCATTGTTGAAAGTACCAAACAGATCTATCTATCAACAAGGAGTTTGCTTCCTGCATTCAGCACACTGAAACCTTTGTTCTATTTTCATGCAGATGACACCACAGGCAGGGAAGAGAAACCAGTGTATGAGTAAAAGGATGATCAGAGGTACCACACCCGCACTGGAAGACCCTTGGTGTCTGAGATGTAGCTCAACCTGGGATAGGGGGCTAGCATTTGTCAAGTCTGATGCATGATGGTTCCCTAACAGTGCCACGATAACAACACTCCAAGCTGCCTATAGAGCTGCACTAGGGAAGCAGTGAAGCAAAGTTACTAATTATAGGGACTCAGACTGAAGCTCCAAGACTGTGTGTGACTTCTAGAATCTACCTGAGTAGAGGAAAGGTCATGCCTTCTTAAATTGCAGGTTTTAAAATTTCTACCCTTAATAGTTCTTGTGTAGAGAGACAGGATTGTGTGCTGTGGAGTGCATCACATGCCAAAGGAGGCATTCTACACTCCTGTCCTCAGCTAAGGGTTTTGGCATTTCCTGAATGGGGATCCTGTCCCCGTTTTCTCCCATTCTGTGAGGCCACCCAGCAATGTGTGAGTGTGCTGATTGGATTTAGAAACCCAAGATTCTGCTTCTTTTTCTCTTCCTGTAAAGGAGGAAGGCACCGGTACTGTTGAGGATGAGGGATGTCAATAAACTCTTAAAATAAGATACCTTAAACTTTTCCTTTTCAACTGGCAGATACAAAATTGAAGTGGTCACTAGCCCTGAATAGCCAAAATACCTTGAAAATTAACAAAGTCGGTGGTCTCAGAGTTCCTTATTTTGAAATATATGGGAGTAACCAAAACGGGCTGACCTGGAACAAAGACAGTTGATCAAGTGCATAGAAGAGAAAGCCCATAAATAAAACGCCATATATAGTCAAATTATCTCCCACAAATGGAGATAAGACCATTTACTGGGGGGAAAGTCCGTTCAATAAATAGTGTTGGGATGACTGGTTATCAGTGTGGCTAAGAATAATCCTGGACACCAACCTCACAGAACATGCAAAAACTCAAATTGGATCAAAGACCTAATCTAAGAGCTGAAACCATAAAACACTAAGGAAAATAACATAGGGAAAAAGCTTCAAGATATTGTATTTGGCAAGGATTTTGTCCATTAGATCTCAAAAGCACTGTCAACAAAAGCAAAAATACGCAAATGGTACTACATATTATGCACAAACTTTTGTGCACTGGGGTGCCTGGGTGGCTCAGTCATTAAGTGTCTGACTTTGGCTCAGGTCATGATGTCGTGTTCATGAGTTAGAGCTCACATGCGTTTCTATGCTTTCAGTGCAGAGCCTACCTAGGATCCTCTCAACTCTTCCCTCTCTCACGCTTGGCCATTTTCTCTCAAAAATAAATTAACATTAAAAAAAAAATGGTGCACCTGAAACTACAACTAAACAAGGAAAAGGAAACTTGCCGAATAGAAGATATTTGCAAATGAGATACCTACTACTTGTTTAATACCCAGAATATATAAAGAATCTCTGCAGGTCAACAACAATCACAACAAACAAACAAAAAATAAGCCCGAATAGACATATCTACAAATATGATATAAAAAGGACATGAAAAGTTCACTACATCTATGTCGCTAATCATTAAGGAAATACAAATGAAAACTACAGTGGAAAATCATCTTATATTAGAATGACTACTGTTTGAAAAAGAAGCATATAACAAATGTTTTCATGGATGTGGAGAAATTGGAAATTTTGTGGACTGTTGAGAAGAATCTAAATGGTGCAGTTGTTATGGAAAACAGTATGGTGGTTTTTTACACAGTTAAAATTAGAAAGTTACAAAGTTAAAATTAGAATTATACGATACAGGAATTGCACTTTTAGGTATACATCCACAAGAACAGAATATTACTCCAGGAGATATTTGTACCATCATGTTCTCTGCAGAAGTATTCATAACAGCCAAACTATGGAGGGAGGCTAAATATCACTGATGGATGAGTGAATTAAAAAAAAAAAATGCTCCATATATGTTATGAGTGCGTATACAAAATAAGCCAGTCCAAAGAAAATAGTGCAGTTCCTCTTATAATGGGGTACTTAAGGCAATAAAAATCGTACAAACACCAAGTAGAATAGTGCTTACTGGGGGAAGGGATAGGAAGCAATGGGGACTTAATGCTTAGCTGGTATAATTTCTATCTTACAAGAAGGAAAGAGTTCTGCAAGATACATGGTGGTGATGGTAGTCCATTACTAAAGCACAGTATTTAATATCTATGGATTGTATACTTAAAAACATTATGTTTTTCACAACAACAAAAATTGTGAGAATAAATAATATTTATGTAAACAACATATATATGTTTATGTGAAATCCCCACTTTGCTTGGCGTATAGAGACTATAAAAAATCTGGAAAATGGCTGCACAACAATGTTGACCGTATGTAAGCATATAATTAGAAATAATTTAAATGGCATATTTTGTTATCTTAAAAGACACAAAACAAAATAAAAAACACAAGGACACAAAGACAAAAAGGCAGGTACTGACTGTGAAGACTGAGATCACTCAGTACCAAAAAGTAGGTGCTGATTGATGCAAACTCTGGATTCTTTTTATTGGTGACAGTTCCTCTGGTACAGATCAGCTTGCTGGACCACTGGAACTTTGGGGGAAGGGAGGTAGAAAGAGAAGAAAGGAGGGCAGGTTTGGAAGGTCTGTGTCTGCATGTACGCTTAGCAGCCAGGAGGGCAGTTAGTTTGTTGTTTCCATGAATTTTTGCTCTGGTGTCACCTAAATGCCCCCTGCCCAAACTTTAGTTTTAAGAAAAGACAGGACAAATGCAGGCATTTTGTATAGCCATCAAAACAGTAGGGCAAAAGATAAGTGAAGTAGCAGAAAAAAAGAAAAATGGATTATTAAAATGCAAAGCTGTAGGTAGTGGGAGGCAGTTGCTCTTAGTTGTCTCTCTCTGTATCTTAGCTGACTAGGAATAATTTTTCTCTGTGCTACCTGGCTGCATGCACTCTCACTGGAACTGAACTCCTACAGTTTCTCATATCCAAGAGAGTCAGGGACAGCACAGTGAGTATGTGCTCTGGTGTCCCAGGGAATGAGAGGATAAAGGAAAGAAGTTACTCAGTAATCTCTTTCTATGCTTTGTTGAATCTTCTTAGGTGGTATGAGTGCTGCTTTCAACCAACCTAATCCTGACTCACAACAGAGGTTACTTTGAGGGCCGAGGTTAAAATAAATGAGCCCATTTGTGGTAGTAGAAGGCATCCAAGCAGGTTTTTAAAGAATACCTCATATCTTAGGCCCTGGTCTTCAGGTGAATCCTTAACTTTCCAAAGCAGACCTGGGACCCTGGCAGGCAAGGTGATTTAGGGCTAGAACACCCAGAAGGAGATGTGGTTGGTGAGTGATGCTGGGCTTCCTTTAGAGCTTCCAAGCACAGCCTTTTCCTATACAACCTGTGCACAGAAGAGAAGGTAGTTTCTCCCACCCCACCTCATCAGCTGCATTGCTATGGTTCCAACCAGCCAGCCTAGTGTTGGGTGCTCCTAGAGTCCTAGCTAGAGTTTGTCCGGGGTGGGGGGGAGAGGCTGGGGATTTGGGAGAGAATGCTTATTGGGTGGCAGAGAGAAGTCTCCAGGTCTGCATGGATAGTTCAAATCAGAAATGGGGTTTGGCTTAAATAATAGGGGTATTGTACTGCCAGTTGGGAAAAAGCTCCTGTCTTTGACCATCCGCCAGGGCAGCACCTGAGGAGTCTCTCACCGTTGAGAGGCATAAGAAAGAGTGGGAAGGAAGTGCCTCAAGTGGTCTTAGCTTACTGGTCAACAAGTGTGAGCGGGCAATCCCACGGGAGTAACTGCATGCCTTCTTTTCCCTCATCTCATTGCTCCGGACATACAGCACTAATGAGCCAGTTAGAGTCTCCTCCTTTAACCCACATGCCCCTGCTCCCATTTCCCACTGCCCAAGCCTGGGGCCTCTCCAGACACCTCTCTGGGAAGGGAACTAACTAGGAGGTCATAAGCATGTGAGTTTTTGCTAACTACTGCCAGCTCACATAGCACTTACCTCAGAGTCAGGTCTTTCTCTGAAGGATAAAACGAGGAGTTTCCTATTTCTGAGATTCGGGTCACAGAGGACAGTCGAGGTGCGCCTGGATGGCTCAGTCGGTTAAGCGGCCACCTTCGGCTCATATCACGATCACATGGTTCGTGGGTTCGAGTCCCGCGTTGGGTTCTGTGCTGACAGCTAGCTCAGAGCCTGGAGACTGCTTCAGATTCTGTATCTGTCTCTCTCTCTCTGACCCTCCCCTGCTCATGCTCTCTCTCTGTCTCTGTCTCTCTCAGAAATAAAGAAAACATTTAAAAAATTGAAAAAGAAGAAGTTGAAGAAGAAGAGGAAGAAGAAGGAGAAGGCGAAGAAGTAGAAGGTGACAATCCAATCCAAGCATCAGCTGTCCCTGGGCCATCGGTCCTGCAGTCTGGCCCAGAAGGAAATATTCTGTCATCACAGGGAGCCCAATTGCAGATCCTGGATTGGGAGTGAAAATGGTACCTGCCTCTGCTCTGAGGTACCTCAGTCCTGCCTGGAAGGCCAGCCTTGATGTTTGAGATGTGGGGCAATCTGCTGTTTGACTGCAGGGACTATAATTCAACACGGGAACTCTTCAAAAATTACAAACTTCCAGAATTCCCTTTGCAAAGAGTTCTTATGCAGAAAACCAGCTGAAGTTTAGAAACTTTGGAAACTCCAGAATTCCCTTACTGGGGCTCCTCAGTTCTAACTTTGTGATGCCAATTTCTGTATTAACAGAGGCCTGTAAAAGCCAGGAATTTTTTAATGTCTTCTGTTGGACAGAGTCTCATGCTAAGATCCTCAGAAGATCAGCCCATGAGTCCATGGTGAAACAGTGACACTATCCTATTACCTCAGATAAGGAAAACTGGCCTCAGTGTGGGTTTGGATGAAGAATAAATCATCTTCAAGCATCCTGGCTTTCAGTCAGTGTAAGTGAACAATAATCATTTTTACCAGGAGAATACCTGATATGCTGTTGTTGAATTACTAGATTATTTCCTTCTAATTTCATTCCCTCTCCTCATTGGAACCCATTTCTGAGCAAGTCTAAGAGTAATCACCTGCTGGTAAATCATTAAGATATATGCAAGTTCTGGCAAATATACTTTTAAAGTATGGTGTTTTTCTTCCATGCTAGTATATTAAATCTCCAGAGGAAATTTGGTTTCTTCACACCCAGACCACCAACACATCTCTGATGACTAGCCTCCCAGGCACTATGCCTGGTGCCTTAGCCTACTCCCTTCCATGTACACAATGTTCTGTCAGGTCTCCACTACAAACTGCCAGGCAATCAGCCACACCCATTCCCAGCACAAGCTTTGAGCTTTGCTCCTGGCTGTGACTTTCTTAGGGCAACTACCCTACCCAGTTCACTTCTGTGCTTATTTGGGAGTGCTTTAAAATTACTTAGGGACATGCTGTACTTCTATGTGCTGGGTCCTAACTGCTTCCTGACTCAGAGAGGCCCACATCAAAGGGATAGCAAAAACTTCTAAATTCTTCCTGTCCCAGAGTGGTCCCCTAGGAGTAGAAGAGTAAAGATGTACGACTGGAGTTAGTCTGTCACCTTTCCAGAAGTTCCCACCCATTACCCTAGCTATTTCAAGGATTACCAGTTTGAGTAGAACAGATCTGAGGGTTTTTAAAGTGGGGGTATGCTGAGTCCACGAGATTTGCCATGGTCACTTAAGCTCTGTGCAGCCTATATTTATGGGCATTTGACTGACACACATGGTGCCAGGTGACCCTGCAGGTAGACATCAATTCACCTACTGGTGCCTCCATTTGGGGGAACTAAAGACCCGATATTAAACGGAGCCCAGACCAAATATTCTGGGACATTTATGTTGATCCATGTTGGGCCTGCCCCCTTAGGCCCGCTTTCCTAATTCAGTAAATGTTCAGTAGAGACAGAAAGAGCGTCTGTCCTCACCCTAGTGAGAGTCGATTCTAGTCTCTTCCAGGCCCACATCAAAGTTGTAGATTAGGTAGATTTCCCAGGAAGGGAGCATCCCTAGCTACTTCTTAATATGGAAATCCCAGAGAAAGAGATGGATCTTCAGCTAGTACTTCTCTTACCAGAGGAAGAAAGACAAATAATGTAATTGGCAAATGGGGAGAAATTGTTCCTAACAAAGAAAAATAAATGTCTGTGAAAATCTCCCAAGTCCAGGAATAAGAGTCAGGGCAGACCCTCCAAACTGTGAAATGCCTGTGAACCCTAAGAAATTAAAGCAGATTTCTGTTGGTCTCATAACACTTCCACTTTACCTCCACCTGGTATCCCACCCAATGTGACCCTTTTCCCTGCCAGAAAAACATTTCTTACATAATAGCCCCTGGGTTGCTCAGTCCATTAAACCTTGAGCTCTTGATTTCAGCTCAGGTCATGATCACTCATGGTGGGTTCCATGCTTTGGATTCTCTCTCTCTCTGTCTCTCCCTCTCTCTGTCTCTGTCTCTCTCTCTCTCTCTGCTCCAACCCGCCCCTACCCCTCCCCAAAGGTTACATGCTCTTACTTTAAGTAAATAAACTTAAAGACAAACAACAACAGAATTCTTACATGAGTATCAGAGGAATTCCTGCGTGGCTACTCTTGCCTGGGTGTTTTCTTGAAAAATGATATTGGGCTCCTCAAATAAGTGGCACAATGCAATGGGACGTGGTGGGGAGGGGGGGTAAGTGTGTGTGTGTGTGTGTGTGTGTGTGTGTGTGTGTGTGTGAAGGGGGAGTGGGGGAGGGAGTGGAGGATTTGGGCTAGCCAAACTCTGGCTAGTCTCAAAGGGACCAACCCAGAGATGAGAAAAGTGTGATGGGGGGAGGCTGCTGCCACTGGATTTTGTATCTTTGGCTGAGAGATTTGCTTGGTGCTGTTATGGGAGTTGTGGTTTTCCAGAGGTGTTCTGGAATAGCTAGAGGCTAGAGGAGTCCAGGGGCATCATAGAGGGAGCCCATAGCCCTGACTCCCCCTGTGCATGCTGTGACAGCAGACCTTTTCGCCACAGGGAAAGTTGGTTTTCTGCAGTCAATTTTGTATGCGTGGGGGAGCAGAAAGCAGGGTAAGGGGAGGGATAACCCGTAATTGATCCTAGAGTCCCATCCACTGAAGCGAAATGGGTGTGACTGGGAATTGTCAGTGAAAGAGCCACATATTTCCTCGGTTATCAATCTTCTCTTCTGAAACCCCATTACCAAGGCTCCGAAGGGTAATAACGTAACGTAAGTCTCTAAGGCTCGGCAGAGGCGGCAGAGGTTGGGAGGCTGGAACACCTTCGAGGGGTAGATGCAGACTTCTGACAAAGAGAGCAGTCTGAGAGAGGGCAGAGAAGCAGCAAAGGAAGATGGGTTGATATGTTGGGCATCAGCAGCTAATTGACACAATCAGGGTCCTAGCAGGAAAGCTGAGGTTGAGTTTTGTTACTTTTGTTCCCGGTTCCGGGTTTAACGCGTGTGAGAGCTCTTTGGCTTCGGGGAAGACGAATAGGGCACAGACAACAACGGATAGCTGGAAGCACGGAGGAAGCTTCTTAGGGCTCCCCACCCCAGTACAGCTGTTTAAATTCGGGGGGTCGCGTTAGGCTGTGATTATTCGCCTAACCCGGCATAGCTGGCCCGCACCTACTCCCACCAAGAGCGTACAGTCTAGAGACCAAAACGGGAAGACTGTTGCCTGTCTGACAACAATTCCGCCAAGGAGGCTAAGGCGGCAGGGGGCATCCAGAGGTGCCCAATTTGGGCTGTCCCTACTCTTCCTCAGCCAGGCTCGTCCGCTCCGTAGTGTCGCTCTTCACATTCTCCAAACCTTTCCCCCAGTCACGCAACAGTCTTCTCCGTACACTTTTCGCCACTTCTGAACTGTCATGAACCTTAATATTTTGGATCTCAAGCTCTCTTCCTACTCCCTATTTGAGGATTACAGGGTAGCATCTCAACACCTTAATCCCGCTAGTCAGGTGGTGGGCTGCAGGGTTGCCAGAAGCAGTTGGCTGTCTTCCCTGGGGCTCCCGTCTAGGTTTGCTGCCACTTGCCCTGAGAAACTTTTGTCTTCCTACTTCCCTCGGGCTGCACCCTTCACGTTTGTTTTTATTTCATAGTTTTAATAACTAGTTAAAAATGGGGCCAACTAAGCAGCTCCGTGTAGTTAGTTACCAGGCAGGCAAGTGTGTGAAAGGACGTCTGTCCGCCACTTTCAGGTACTGATATGTCGCGGGAGACGTTTTTGGGAGGAAAAATAGGGGAGGTGAACAATGTTCCGCGAAATTCTCTCTGGAGCAGTATAAGGCGTGCAGCGGGTTTCATTCTAGATTTCACTCTGTTTCTAGACTGGGGTGAAAACGCATAGGTCCCTCTGCTTTCCCCGTGTGCTCACAGGAACTTCCGTCCTAGTTCAAGTTTCCACGCACGCGTGCGTTAGGTTCCAAAGCTTCCGGTACTAGATCTGCTGACGCCTGCAGAGTCGTAGCCCAGTGTTGGTAGCGAGGCCTGGCTTTTCTCCCCTGGCCCCCAAGTGTGGTTCTTTTGGATTTAAAAAACAACTACCAGGAGTTCCCATTCAGTTGATCTGCAGTCGGGTTAGACAGACGTATAGGTAAGTACATACTGTTTCCGTCTCGTGGCGTTGCCGTTCTGGATTTTAATTTAAAGGCCCCAACAGTGGGAGGTAGAATATGGGTGTACCAGGTGGGAAGGCTGAAGATATGCAGGGTGGAGGACAGTACCGGGACCCCGAGGCTCGCCCAGTCCACCGGTCTTCCAGGTGCTCCTTGTGACTGTGGACACTTTCCTGATTTCTGGTGATAGGAACTTAGGTTAGCTTACAGGATAGGGGTAGGTAAGGCATAATTTATGGTTAGTAAACTTTCCCCTGGAGACGTCGTACCCTGCATGTACGATGAAGAGCCTGCACAAGCCAGCAACGTGTGCAGATTAGGTTGTAGAAAAAAAGAATGAAGGGATTTATTTAAAGGACTATACTGAAGTACGAAGACAAGTGTATTTCAGGTCAAATGTTAAAAAGAAAGTAGAATATTCAAATATTTCTGGGGAGTAATAGTAGAAACTTTCTCCGAGGAAGGCAGACAGCTCTGTTTCAGCTGGATTTCACCGCCCTCCTTTTCAGGGAATCAAGTAAGGGAGGACAAGTGGTATTTTGTTCCTGGTGAAGTTCGTTGTCTGTGAGGAAAAACAAGGAAGCCCCATTCCAGAAGATGGGTGGGTATTGAGTGCAGACACGCTTGACTGAGATTTGTTCACCTGACACTTCTGTGGGTCTGGAAACGGACACTGCTGATGTTGTGTTACTGTTGCTGACAGAATTCCGTGTCTGCAGGGCATTTAAATGCACTGTTACTAGAAATAGACCCCCGTCCTTGGAGATTGTTCTCTATCTTTCTGACTCCACTCCGCATCTGCTACCTTGTCTGAGCTTTGCAGTGTTACTTCTATTTGGACACTTACTTCATGGTTTGGAACAATAGAGGAGGAAGCAACGATTAATATGCGGCCCAGATTCATTCCGTGTACTGGGATTACTTGTGATGAGGACGTTGTCCTAAGGGTTTTTGGCTGGGGCTCAATATGCCATGGCTTTCTCATTGGAAGCTCTGACCAGTCTCTGTCTAAGAGTTAGTGTTTTTCTAGTTAGTTCCACACCTCAGTTTTTCCCTCTAGAATTTTGAAAGGACTGGCCAGACAAGTCCCTCCGAAGGCTCTAATGGTTCCCAGTAGAACCATTGGGAATTGAGAGGACTGGCAACCATGGGGTAGGGTAAAAAACTTCACTGGACTGGCAGTGCAGTGGCACCAGGAGGTCTGAGCACTTAGCTCTTTGTTCCTGCTCTCCATCTCGTAGATCCTTGTCTTTAACTTGCTCTGGTTCTCATTACTGCCTATCTCTCCACTCCTTCTTCACTAAAATTTCTTTGGAAAATTTCGCAAAAATGTTCTGAGTAACACTTGTGCTCCTCACCCATTCACAGATTAAGCAAGGTTAAAAAAAGAGAGAGACTGCACTCACAACGGTCACGGTTGGAAGGAAACCGCGGCCACCCAAATTCAAGGAACCTGGAAGGAGCATCAATCCATTGACAAAGGTGGGTGCCTGTATGTTTCCTACCACTACCACTCAGTCTCCACTACACTCCCTTTTCATCCCAGGTGGAAAGTATTGGCCCCTGGAACCTATGCAGATTTCCTATGACCTTGAAGGTATTATCGGTAGGTCTCTGATACATCCCTCTAAACATAAGTGGAGCCTCCTGCCTCCCTGAAGGAAAAACAGGGGACGACACTTTGTAGGCATGGGAAGAGTGCAGAGTCTGAGGAGCTGAAATTGTGCAAAAGGTAGCCTTTAAAGTCTCCTTGAACCAAGTAGAAGGAAGGCTGCGGGGTTTTTTTTAACTTTTACTCTGTTAAAGCTGGGAATTGTATAATGGAAAAGGTGGAGAAAAGAGCCCATGGAAGTTCCTGATACACAGGATCCTCCACGGGGAAGAGGGCAACACTCTCTTCCTACTATTTTCCTTTGTCTTTTGTTCATGTCTAAGTGCATCAGGCTTGATTCTTTCACAAACCAAAACCAGATGTTAATGGATCTGCTTTGACTAGGTGAGTCTTGATGGGCATACTCCCCTAAGGAAGTGACTTTGGCACATCCTCATGGAAGCTTCACTATTCCCAGAAGGGATTAAAGCTGGTGGTCCACTGCAAATTTACTTAAAGAACTCAGATGTCCACATAGACCTAGAGATAACTTGTCTTTTTCTGGTTGTTATCAATATATTCCTTGGGAAAGCACATTCGATTTCTCTCTCTCTTTTTTAAATGTTTTATTTATTTCTAGGAGAGAGAGAAAGAGACAGCGTGAGCAGGGAGGGCCAAAGAGAGAGGGAGTCACAGACTGAAACAGGCTCCAGGCTCTGAGCTGGCAGTCAGCACAGAGCCCGACGCGGGGCTTGAGCCCATGAACCGCGAGATCATGACCTAACCGAAAGTCGGGCGCTCAACCGACTAAGCCACCCAGGTGCCCCACATTCGATTTTCTCTTGAGTAAAGTGTACACTGAGGGTATCAGAAATGGGAATGTATTCACTTTACTTTTTAGAGACATGTCTCCCCTAGCCACTAGGCTTTAGCTATCCTTTCCACTCCTTCTGGTCAGACTAGTAGGGAAGTCTGGTGAGAGAAGATCTTGTTAACACAAAATATATTTGTGAGGTCAGAGAGATTTGCTGGACAATGATCATTGACCTGGGATGGGTGAGGATTTAAAGGAGTTGTCATGGATTGACACGCATAAAGGGGGCATGCTAAAATTAAAGACCATGCACCAAATTAAATTTGTTCAGGTGCAAGCCAGAGGAACCACGCAGGTGTAGGAGTCAGGATGTCAGGCAGAGCAGGTGAGAGCTCCAAGAGCTTTAGGAGGTCACAACTTTGGAAGTAATCTTAGCCTTTGTGATAATAGTAACGACGGGAGAGGGGATGTTGTTAGGATTCTGTGAGTTGTTTAGCACCATTTCTGGCACTCTCAGTTCCTCCAACATAACTTCTTTTCTGTACAGCGCTCACAATCCAAGACACTAAAAACTTGGATTTCAAGTGTCACAATTTTAAAAAGCAGTCTATATGGTGTAAGAAAGTTGTCTGATTTCATTCTTTTGCATGTAGCCATCAAATGTTCCCAGCACCGTTCGGTGAAGGGACTGTCTTTTTGTCATTGTATATTCTTTCCTCCTTTGTTGAAGATTAATTAACTGTATAGTTGTGAGTTTATTTCTTGGTTTTCTCTTCTGTTCCATTCATCTTGTGTCTCTTTTGTGCCGGTACCATACTGTCCTGATGATTACAGCTTTGTCATACGTCTTGGAAGTCCGAGTTTGTGATGCCTCCAGCCTTGGTTTTCTTTTTCAGGATTGCTTTGGCTATTCAGGGTCTTTGGTGGTTCCATACAAATTTTAGGATTGTTTGTTGTAGCCCTGTGAAAAATGTTCTTGGCAATTCGTAGCATTATGTGAAATGTGTAGACTGCTCTGTGTAGTGTAGACATTTTAACAATGTTTATTTTTCTAATCCATGAGCATGGAATGCTGTTCCATTTTTTTGGTATCATTTTCAATTTCTTTTATTGGTGTTTTATAGTTTTCAGAGTACAGATCTTTTACTTCTTTGATTAGGTGTATTCCTAGGTTTCTTACGGCTTTTGGTGCAGTTGTAAATGGGATCGGTTCCTTGATTTCTCTTTCTGCTGATAAACTATTGGTGTATAGAAAGGCAGCTGATTTATGTGCCTTGATTTTGTGTCCTGCGACTTTGCTGAATTCATGGATCAGTTCTAGCAGCTTTTTGATGGAGTGTTTTGGGTTTTCTGTATAGCCTCATGTCATTGTGAATAGTGAAAGTTTTGCTGCTTCTTCGCAGATTCGGATGCCTTTAATTTCTTTTTGTTGTTTGATTGCTGTGTCCAGGACATCCAGTAGTATGTTAAATAATGATAGTGAGAGTGGACCTCCCTATCTTGTTTCTGACCGTAGACAAAAAGCTCTGTTTTTGCCCATAGAGGATGATGTGAGCCGTGGATTTTTCATAGGCCTTTATTATGTTGAGCTACATTCCCTGGAAACTTACTTTGTTAAGAATTTTTATCAGGAATTGGAATTGACGTTGTACATTGTCAAATGCTTTTTCAGCCTCTGTTGAGAGGATCATATGGTTCCTACACTTAACTTTCATTCATGTGGTACATCACGTTGATTGATTTTCAAATACAGAACTTCTCTTGCAGCCCAGGGATGTATCCAACCTGTTCATAGTATATTGTTGGATTCCATTTGCTAGCATTTTGCTGGGAATTTTTGTATCCGTATTCAGCAGGGATATTTGTCTGTAGTTCTCTTTTTAGTGGAGTCTTTGGTTTTGGAATCAGGGAAATGCTGGCATCATAGAATGAATTTGGAAATTTGCCTTTCATTTCTCTTTTTTGGAATAGTTTGAGAAGAGTAGGTATTACTTCTTCTTTAAATGCTTGGTAGAATTCACCTGTGAAGCTGTCTGGCCCTGAACTTTTGTTTGTTGGGAGATTTTTGATTCGTGATTCAAGGTTTTGTTGGTTATTGGTCTGTTCAAGTTCTCCATTTCTTCCTGTTTCCGTTTGGTATTTTATGTGTTTCTGGAAATTTATTTATTTGTTTATTTCCACTTTTTCTTTATCCATTCCTTCCTCAGTTGATGGACCTCTGGGCTCTTTCCAGAACTTGGCTATTGTTGATAGCACTGCTATAAACATGGAGGTGCAGGTGCCTTTTCAGATCAGCATATTTTGGATGTGCTGGATATTATGGATATCCATATTTGGATATTTTGGATATTATGGATCAGCATATTTGGATAAATACATTTAAGTACAATTTCTGGGTCATCTAGGAGTTCTGTTTTTAATTTTTTGGTGAACCTCCATACTGTTCTCAAGAGTGGCTTTACCCAGTTTGCATTCCCACTAACAGTACAAAAGGGTTCCCTTTGTCCACATTCTCACCAACATCTGTTTTTCCTGAGTTGGTATCTCATTGTGGTTTTGATTTGTGCTTTCCTGACGATCAGTGATGTGGAGCATCTTTCTTGAGTCTGTTGGCCCTCTGGGTGTCTTCTTTCGGAAAGTGTGTGTTCATGTCTTCTGCCAGTTTCTTTACTGGATTATTTGTTTTTGAGTGTTGAACATAGTAAGTTCTTTATAGATTTTGTATACTAATGCTTTATCTGATATGTCATTTGTAAATACCTTCTTCCATTCCATTGGTCGCCTTTTAGTTTTGTTGATTGTTTCCTTCACTGTAAAGAAGTCTTTTTTATTTTTTTATTTTTTTTGTCTTGGTGAGGTCCTCATTGTTCATTTTTGCTTTTATTTACCTTGCATCTGGAGAAATGTCTAATAAGAAGTTCCTGTGGCCAGGGTCAAAGAGGTTTTTGCCTGCTTTCTCCTCCAGGATTTTGATGGCTTCCTGTCTCACATATAGGTCTTTCATCAGTTTTTTGTAGTTTATTTTTGTGAATGGTTGAAGAAAGTGGTCCACTTTCATTGTTCTGCCTGTCACTGTCCAGTCCTCACAGCACCATTTGCTGAAGAGACTGTCTTTTTTTTCCATTGGACATTCTTTCTTCTCTGCTTTGTCAAAGATCAGTTGGCTATACAGCTGTGGGTACCTGTCTGGGTTCTCTGTTCTGTTCCATTGATCTATGTGTTCGTTTTCATGCCAGTATCACACTGTCCTGGTGATTACAGCTTTGTAATACGGCTTGAAGTTCGGGATTGTGATGCCCCCAGCTTTGGTTTCTTTTTCAGCATTTCTTTGGCAATTCAGGATCTTCTCTAGTTCCATCAAAATTTAAGAATTCTTCATCTTGCTCTGTGAAGAATATGGGTATTACAATATTGTCCTTTTAATTCATGGCCATGGAATATTATTACATTTCTTTGTGTCGTCTTCAATTTTGTTCATAAGCTTTCTGTAGTTTTCAGAGTATAGATCTTTTACCTCTTTGGTTAGGTTTGTTCTTTAAAGTTTGAACATGACATTATACATACATATCATATTTTGTTTACCCATTCCCTTTTAATGGACATTTGGGTTTTTTGCACCTTTTGGCTATTGTGAGTAATGTTGCCATAAACATTGGTGTACAAACTATGTTTTGGAGTCCCTCTTTCATTTACCCAGCAGTAGAATCACTGGATCAGATCATAATTTTGTTTAATGTTTTGAGGAACTACCATATTGTTTTACACAGTGCCTACACATTACATTCCCACCAACAATGAACATGTATTACAGTGTTCCACATCATAGCTGTACTTCTTGGTTTTAAACTTGATAGTCATGCTAATGGATATGAAATAGTATCGCATTGTGGTTTTGATTTGCCCTTTCTTAGGGATTAACGATGTTGTGCATATCTCCTTGTGCGTATTAGCTTTTTGTATATCGCCTTATGAAAATATGTATTCAAATTCTGTGCATTGTTTTAATCATGTTCTTTTGTTGTTATGGAGCTTAACAGTTCTTTATGTATTCTGAGTATGTCCTTTATCAGATATCTGAATTTTACATATTTTTTCTTGTTCTGTAGGTTTCCCTTTTACTATTTTCATAGTATCTTTTTTTTTTTTTTTAACATTCATTTATTTCTGAGAGACTGAGACACAGCATGAGCAGGGGAGGGGCAGGGAGAGAGGGAGACACAGAATCCAAAGCAGCTCCAGGCTCCGAGCTGCCAGCACAGAGCCCAATGTGGGGCTTGAACTCACGAGCGGTGAGATCATGACTTGAGCCAAAGTCAGACACCCAACCAACTGAGCCACCCAGGCGCCCCTCATAGTATCTTTTTAAAATTAATTAAAAAATAAATTGTGATAGAAGCCACATAGTATAAAATTCATCATCATAACTATTTTAAGTATACAGTTCACTAGTGTTAACTATCTTCATTTCATAGCCACTAGAACACTTTCATCTTCCCAAACTAAAAATCTACATCTAAGAACAACTCGCCGTTTTATCCTCCCTACAACCCTTGCCAACCGTTATTCTGCTTTGTGTTCTGTGAACGTTTCAGATACAGTGGAATATTTTGCCTTTTTGCAGCTGAATAATTGCTCTTAGCAGAGTATCATCAAGATATTGTGTCATC
Organism: Crocuta crocuta; assembly: GCF_008692635.1. Taxonomy (NCBI): domain Eukaryota; kingdom Metazoa; phylum Chordata; class Mammalia; order Carnivora; family Hyaenidae; genus Crocuta; species Crocuta crocuta. Next base: position 134,138 of record NW_027527857.1, on the reverse strand, counting down.
CATGTTGAAGCATGTGACAGGATTTCCTTCTTTTTTAAGGATAAATTGTATTCTCTTGTGTATAGACACATTTAGTTTTCCTGTTCATCTGCTGATGAGTATTTGTGCTGCTCCTATCTTTTAGGTATTATGAATAATGCTGCAGCAAAGGTTATGGGTTGTGCAGATGTCACTTTGAGACTCCACTTTCAGTTCTGTTCTGTTGGTCTGTGACTATCTTCATGTATTCCTACCACACTGCATTTTAATTTATGTGCCTTTGTAATATGTTTTGAGTTAACAAAGTGTGAGACCTCAAAATTTGTTTTTCTTTTTCAAAAGGTTGTGATACTTGGAGTCCCTTGAGAATTCATATAATTTTAGGATTGTTTTTCTATTTCTGCAAAAAAATAAAATAAAATAAAAATGTCACTGAGGTTTCAAGAGAGACTGCATTAAATCTGTAAATCATTGGCAACCATTGATATCTTAACAATCTTAAATTTTTAATTCATGAACATACATAACTTTCCGTCTTAAGTGCATCTTCTGTATTTTCAAACAACGTTTTGTGGTTTGCAGTTTACAAGTCAGTTGTCTCCTTGATTAAGTTTGTTCGTAGGTATTTTATTTTATTTTATTATGTTCTTGTGATAAAATTATTTTCTAAATTTCATTTTTAAGGTTGTTTTGTGTTAGTAGACAGAAATAAAGGTGCAACATTTTTGTATGTTGTTTTGTATCCTCAACTTTCCTAAATTCTTTTATTAGTTCTAGCACTGAGTGTATTTTTAGGATTTCGTATATATAAGATCATATCATCTGGGAATAGAGATGCTTTTACTTCATTTCTGACTGCACCCCTTGTATAATCTTTTTTCTCAAGATTATTTTTTCTACTTTGACTTCCAGTACTGTGTTGAGTAGAAGTGGAAAGAGTAGACATCCTTGTCTTCTTGTTCCTGTTTAGTCACCTTATGTGTTTTGATTGAAGCACTTAGACCATGACATCAAGTTAGTTATTGATAGCTCTGTACTTATCACCATTTTGTCAATTATTTTTTTTCTGGCTGTTTGTAGTTCCTCTCTGTTTTTGTCGTCTTCTTTTGCTGTCTTCCACTGCAGTTTGGAAGAAACACTGAGTTTCTTCAGTGTCCTGCTTAGAATCTTTTCTGTTTATTTTATGTGGGGTTTTCTGTTTGTTTGTTTGTTTTTGCTTTTTGGCTCCCACATGTTTATATACAACATTGTTAAGTGTATAACAGTCTATATTAACTCGATGATTGCTTATGTCTGTACACACTGCACTTTTAATTCTCAACTCCATGTTTGATGTCTGTGATTTTATATTTTATACCTTTTCATTTTGTGGTCCCTTAACAATCTTTAAAGATACAATTGATTTTTAGTACTTTTTATCCTTTAATCTTCATATTAGTGTCATAAGTTAGTGATATACTGCCTTAACTACATGTTTGCTTTTTACATGTGTGATTTCGTCTTACATATTTTTCTCATTTCCAGCTACAGCCTTTTCTTTTATGCTTAAAGGACTCCTTTTAACATTTTCTCAACTTATTTTTAATTTATTTTTTACCTTAAATGCAAGTTAGTTAACATATAATGTAATAACGGTCTTAGGAATAGAATTTAGTAATTCATCACTTACATGTAACGCCCAGTGCTTATCCCTGCGAGTGTCCTCCTTAGTGTCTCTCACCCCTTTAGCTGATCCCGCCACCCAAATGCCTTCAGCAACGTTTAGTTTGTTCTCTGTATGATGTATCTCCCTCTCTGTTTTATTTTATTTTTGCTTCCCTTCCCTTATATTCCTCTGTTCTGGATCTTAAATTCCATACATGAGGGAAGACATACGATATTTCTCTTTCTCAGACTGACTTATTTCGGTTAGCATAATACATTCTAGTTCCATCCGTGTTGTTGCCAATGGGAAGAGAATGCTCTTTCTTATGGCTGAGTAATCTTCTAGTTTGTGCGTGCGCATGTGTGCGTGTGACACTTAGACATAAGTGGGTTTGAGCCCCACATTGGGCTCTGTGCTGGCAGCTCAGAGCCTGGAGCCTGTTTTGGATTCTGTGTCTCCCTCTCCCTCTGCCCCTACCTGGCTCACTCTCTCTCTCAGAAAGAAAGAAAGAAAGAAGATGTGAGATATATACTTGTATACATATATACAATGGAGTCTTACTCAGCAATCCCAAAGAATGAAATCTTGCCGTTTACAACAACATTCCTCTTTTTTGCATCCTTGCCAACATCTGTTGTTGCCTGAGCTGTTCATTTTAGCCACTCTGACCAGTGTGAGGTAGTATCTCACTGTGGTTTTAATTTGTATTTCCGTGAGGGGGAGTGATGTTGAGCATTTTTGTGTGTGTCTTTTTGCCCTCTGGATGTCTTCTTTGTAAAAATGTCTATTCATGGTTTTTGCCCATTTCTTCACTGGATTTCTTTCATGTGTTGAATTTGCTAAGTTCTTTGGTTAGTAACCCTTTATCTGGTGTGTCATTTGCAGATATCTTCCTCTGTCCATCAGTTGACTGTTAGTTTTACTGATTGTTTGCTGTGCAGAACCTTTTTATCTTGATGAGTTTCCATTAGTAATTTCTGCTTTTGTTTCCATTGTCTATATGTGGGGAATAAGCTTAGGAATTTCTTGAGCTTATTCCCCACACCTATGGACATGTGACAAGCAAGAAGTTTCTGCAGGTGAGGTCAAAGAGGTTGTGGCCTGTTTTCTCCACTAGGATTTTGATGGCTTCGTGTCTTACGTTTAGGTCTTTCATCCATTTTTAGTTTCTTTTTTGTATGGTGTATGAAAGTGGTACAGGTTCATTCTTCTGGATGTTGCTGCCCCGTTTTCCCAACGCCAGTTGCTGAAGAGACTGTCTTTTTTCCATTGGCTATTCTTTCCATGCTTTGTCAAAGATGAGTTCACCATAATGTTTGTGGCTCCATTTCTGGGTTCTCTATTCTGTTCCATTGATCTGAGTGTCTGTTCTTGTGCCAGTACCGTACTGTCTTGATGATTTCTGCTTTGTAATTAATACAGCTTGACATCCAAAATTGTGATGACCCCAGCTTTTTTTTTTTTTTTTCTTTTTTCTTTTTCAGAATTGCTTTGGTTATTCAGGGTCTTTTTTATTTCCACGCAAGTTTTAGGATTGTTTGTTCTAGCTCTGTGAAGAAGGCTGGTGCTATTTTGATAGGGATTGCATTGAATATGTAGACTGTTTTGGGTTTTATCAACATTTTAACAATATTTGTTCTTCTGATCCATGAGCATAGAATTTTTTTTATCCTTTCTTTTGTATATTCTTCGATATTTTTCCTAAGCTTTCCATAGTTTTCAGTGTACATGTTTTTCGCCTCTTCAGTTAGGATTAGTCCTAGTTATTTTATGGGTTTTAGTGCAGCTGTAAGTGGGATCGATTCCTTGACTTCTCTTTCTGCAGCTGCATTATTGATGTATAGAAATGCAACCGATTTCTGTACATGATATCATATCCTGCAACTTTGCAGGACCACCTGGTATCAGCACTAGCAGCTTTTTGGTAGAATCTTTTGGGTTTTCCACGTAGAGTATCATGCTGTCTGTGAAGAGTGGAAGTTTGACTTCCTCTTTGCTGATTTGGATGCCTTTTATTCCTTTGTGTTGTCTGATGGCTGAGGCTAGGACTTCTCATACTGTGTTGAACAACACTGGTGAGAGTGGACATCCCTGTCACGTTCCTGACCTTCGGGGGAAAGCTCTCAGTTTTGCCCTATTGAGGATTGTATTAGTGACGGGTCCTTCCATATGGCTCTTATGATCTTGAGGTATGATCCTTCTATCCCTAACTTCTTGAGGGTTTTTATGAAGAAAGGATGCTGTATTTTTTTTAATGTTTTATTTATTTTTAGGAGAGAGAGAGACAGCGTGAGCAGGGGAGGGTCAGAGAGAGAGGGAGTCACAGACTGAAACAGGCTCCAGGCTCTGAGCTGGCAGTCAGCACAGAGCCCGACGTGGGGCTCGAACCCAACGAAACGCGAGATCATGACCCAAGCGAAAGTCGGACGGTCAACCGACCAAGCCACCCAGGCGCCCCATGGGGCTGGTCCCTTTAAACTGTGTTTGCCTTTTGAATCCATGGCTTTTCTCTGTTCCCCAGGTAGGAAGAGTCTGCTTCTAGCCCCTCAGTACTAATTCTCCACTGCAGCTCACAGCTTTGAGGGTGTGGTTCTTGTGTTTTTGCCAGCCATTATCCAAGTAGTCTCTATCCTTTGTTGTACAGAAGCTCTCAGTCTTCTTCAGGAGGAATTGCCCCGTTTGTAGGTCTAGATTCAGTGTATCTATGAGGTGAGTTTGGGTCTTCCTACAGCACCATCTTGGATCCTCCCCGTATTTGTAGCTTTTCTTTTTGTAATATATTTGTTTCATGTTTCTGGGAATTACTGGCCTAACAATGAACTTGGAAGTCTTCTCTTCTCTTAAAGTTTTTGGTAGACTTTCAGGTAAGGTAGTGTTAATTCTTTTTAAATTGTTTGGCAGATTTATCTACTATAGCCATGGGATCCTCTGTTTTTCCTAATTGGAAAGTTCTGGATTCCTGATTGAGCTTCCTTACTGTTTATAAATTTGTTCATGGTTTCTGTTTCTTCATACTTAACCTCCATAGATTGTATATATTTTCTTTTTTTTAAAGTATTTTCTTTTTGTATATAATTTCTTATAGTGGCTCTTTTCTGTGGCAACAGTGTACTGCTTTTTCCTTTGGTTTTAATTATTTCAATCTAATCTCTCAGTTTTTTAGTTAAGCTAGCTGTGCTGACAACTCAGAGCCTGGAGCCTGTCCCTCCCCTGCTCTCTCTCTCTCTCTCTCTCAGCAATAAATAAACACTAAAAAATTTTTAACAAGATACAATTAACTTGCTCATTTGTGACTTCTTGTTTTTCACTCTAAGCAGTTATAGCTGTGAATGTCTTTGTAGGCAATGTTTTCTCTGCACTCGGGGTAGATTGTATAATGTGCTTTCATTTTCATTTGTCCTTGAATATTTTCAGATTTCCCTTCTGACTTCTTCTTTGACCCATTGGGTTTTCTTTTTAAGTGTCATGTTTAATTTCCACGTACTTGTAGTTTTTTGTGTTTTTTTTTTTCAGTTTTCCATCTGCTCTTGATTTCTAGTTTCATTCCACTGGGGTCCTGAAAGATGTTTTAGTCCCTTCTTTTTAAACTTATTAAGACTCCGTTTGAAGACTAAACTGTGGTCTTTCCTGGAGGACATTCTTTGTGTGTACAAGAAGGCATATTCTTCTGTTCTTTGTTCTATACGTGTTGTCCCCAATTTGTCTATAGTGTTCCTCAGGTTGTCTGTTTTCCTTATTGGTCTTCTGTCTGGTTATGCTATCCATTATTGAAAATGGAGTGTTCAGGGCTCCTACTATTATCACATTATTGTCAATTTCTCCCCTTGGTTCTGTGAATTTTTCCTCATATATTTGGTAGTCCTGGTTTTTAATGCATACGTATTTATAATAATCATTTCTTCCTAATGAACTGGTCCTTTCATCATTATATAATGTATTTGTTTGTCTCTTTTGAGAAATTTTTTATTTTTACAAATAGTTTATTGTCAAGTTGATTTCCATATAACACCCAATGCTCATCCCCACAAGTGCCCTCCTCCATGCCCATCCCCCCCCCACATCCATCAGTCCTCAGTTTTTGTCAGCATTCAAGAGTCTCTTTTGAGAAATTTTTACTTAAATATATTAGTATAGCCAACCCTACTCTTTTCTGATTACTATTTATGTGGAAAAAACTTTTTCCATTCTTGCACTTTCAACCTAGGTGTGTCCTAATGTGAGTCTCTTCTAGAGAGCATATAGTTAGATCCTATGTTAAATGTAGTCCAGATGAATCTTTTGGATGGAGATCTTAATTCATTTACATCTAAAGCACTTATTGTTAATGAAGCACTTGCTATCGTTATTTCATTGTCTTCTGTATGTCCTGTTTGGTTCCTCATTTCCTGTTTTTACTCTCTTCTGTTGTATTTTGCTGACCTTTTGTAGTGAGATGCTTTGATTCTTGTCATTTCCTTTGGTTCTTTTCAATTCCTGTATTCTCTAGATATTTTCTTGTGGCTACCATGGGAATTGTAAAAATATCTTAAAGTTATGTAATGATCTATTTTAAACTGGTGGCTTTAATGACATACAAAAACTCTACTTATGTTCGTGTTTGCTTTCCTCATGTAGACGTTAAGTTACCATTAAAGTAGGTTTTTATAATTTCATCTTATAAATTATATGCAAGACTTAGAAGTGGATTTATGTCTCTAAATTACAATGATACAGGTGCTCTATTTAGGTATCTATTTACATTTGAGACCATTGTAATTGATAAGATTTTTGTGTTGCTACGTAGCATCTTGTTTCAACAAGGACTCCCTCTAGTGTTTCAGGAAGGGCAGGTCGTATAGCAGTGAACTCCTTTGACATTCTTTTCATTTGGGAAAAGTCTTAAATTCTTAGTTTTGAATGAATGACAGTTTTTCCAGATAAGAGTATTCTAGGCTAACACATTCTTTTATCGCACTTAAAAACTTTTCTTTTTAATGTTTACTCACCTTTGAAAGAGAAACAAAGCATGAGCAGGGGAAGGGCAGAGAGAGGGGGAGACACAGAATGCAAAGCAGAGGCTCCAGGCTCTGAGCTGTGGGCACAGAGCCCAGCGCACGGTTCGATCCCATAGAGGGTGAGATCATGACCTGAGCCAAAGTCGGACAGTTAACTGACTGAGCCACCCAAGTGCCTCATCACACTTTTAATTGATAATCCTACTTACCTGCAAGATTTCTGCTGAGAAGCATGTTTATAATTTTATAGGAGCTTCATTGTATGTGATAGGTCCCTTTTCACTTACTGCTTTGAAGACTCTTTGTTGGTGCTCCCAGCTAGATAAGTTTCCACCCTTCAAGTAGATTTATTTGTCTAGTAAAATATTAATCACATGACCATCTTCAGATACCATGGAGAGGATATCAAAAAGATATAGCCCCAATTTGACCCAAAGATTCTTTATGGTATAGAAAGGAGGAACTAAAATGCATTGGTCAGTTGCCCCACAGAAGATTGTTTTTTGTTATATTAAATTGTGCCTTCCAACGTCTGGGAAACACCCCCCAGCCAGTTCTATCAAGCCTAGGGAGGGCTAGTATGAGTTTTATGCCCCAAACAGGAATTACAAAGAAAATTGAAGATCGTGTCTTCTTTACTGCAGGAAATAGTTTTGTTTTGTATTTTTCCTGAGGAGATGAGATTTCCAGAGTAAAATGGATGAATAACAATATGGTCTTTAAATCCAAATGAGTCAACATTTTTATGTGCTTTAAAATATTGGTTGAACAGAGGTGTGAAAAAAGCAGGCACCAGAGCAGCACGTTGCCCTAAGAAAGGGTTTTATGTTTAAGGAGAAGAAAGCAAGCCTGTGTACACAATACTTTATTTTTAGTTTATCTTTAATGTTTTCTGTTCCAGTGTTAGGCTTCTGTCATATTAAACTAATTTGCAGATTCCCTTCAACATGGGTTGTGCTGTTCTGTAAAACTTCTCAAGTAAAACCCGTGTTTTTCTTTTGAAAAGGTGGATATAACTACAGCCCATTGACTTGGTGGCCTGACACACTGACCATGAGGTGTGACCACACTGACCTCATCCGGGAAGGGCTCTGTGTCCCTGAAAACATTATCTTTTCAACCTCGTGTGGACTAAGCTCAGATAACAGTCAGGAAACTGTCATGAACATGCTGAGTGGTTTTGGATTTTCTCCTGAAAGACATCCACAGATACACCCAAGACAGTCACTGTTTCTAGAAAACCACTAGATGACTTCAATGCTGTTTACAAAACACCACCTAGATTACAAATAAGTGCTATATCCACAACAGAAACTAGACTTAGATAGCCCTCTCAGTGAAAAACGGAGCCCTCTCCACATCAGTGATGCTAGTTATATGCAGTTGCCTTGGGTCAGTCCTTACATGGTGAGTGCCACACCAACCATCTCCCCTCTGCATGACTCAGCAAATAAGTAATCACAGAGCATGTATCAGACTACCTCCTGCAGTCCTGTGGTTTGGCCCAGCCACTGTGTTCTCCAGTCTGCACAAATAAGAAGGAGTACTTTCTTTACCAGCCCCGTACCAGAGTCTGTATGTCAATGTCCATGCCTATCCTCACACCCATAGGAGTGAGCAGCCTCGGTTGAGCTCTGCTAAGGTGGTAAGCAGTGGCCTGCCAGGGTACACATCCCTCCTACTAACCCCCTTGCCTCAGCCTCCTTCCTAAATCCACATTCTCTTCCAGCCTGCAGACAGCTACTCTGAATTCCATAAGCAACACACCAGGATCTCTACCTCCCCCTCAGGTACCTTATCAGAGCCATACACGGTAGTCAGCTGCAAGTTCCCTGAAAGTAGGCTCTGCAACAACAAGTATCCTAAGGATCCTGAAAGTGCTCAGCCAGTTCCTGGGTATACCCAGAAAACAGCAGGTCAGGACAGAAAAGATGACAGTTCATCCCCTCTGTGGGAGAAGCAGCCACTTACCAAGGAAATAATCAATAAGCCACTAGATGTATCTGTTAAAGTAATGGATGTAGATACTTCCAAAGATAACCACATGAAAAAGATGGCTTCCATGGTCCTCATTCACAGCAGAACTAGAAATGCCTTAGTGTTCTGTGGAAGTGAGTGAGATTCTGAAAGACACATCTTCTTCTCCAGAAAATGGCTCCAGAAATTATTAGCCCAGCTCCTTTGTCCTGGGTGGCTCCTGGACTGAGTCCTCATGAGGAAACATGAGGACATGGCTCATGAGAAGAAACATGAAGACATGTTACGGAAAAACAAGGCCTTGGACTGGGCAATATCACAGCAGCAGAGTTTTTCATGTCTCCCTGTGGGTGTCGGAGATGACATAGTCAGTAACACTTTGGGATCAGTGTTTCCTGCAGGCCTCCCAGTCTCACTGTTGCTAGCCCCAGATGCCAGTGCAAATGGTTACAAGACCACTGGGGGATCCACAGGCACACTTCCATCTATCATTCAGTGTGTGGGCCAGCACTCAACCACAACTGTGCAGCGTGGTATTAGCACAGCAGCAAAGGTGCTAGATTCAGCAACCCAGAGCCAAACTTCAAAGTGATTGAGAATGGATTCCTGTCTTCTCAGTATCTCTATATGCAAACGAGGCTTTCAGGTCTCCACCAGTTCTCCTATCCTAGGAGTTAACCTCCCTCACCTGTTGCCTAAGAGCACTACGGTGAGTCCCATCTCCTTACGTGTCAAGGGACCGATTTACTCTCACTCAGGTTTGTTGCCTAACAGCAGTCTCTTTCCTGGACTTCCCCACGGGCTGCCTACAAGCTGACCAGAATTCGTCACCTACCAGGACACACGGTGGTTGGACATGACGCATCCCGTGTCCATATCTCACAAACTCATACTGGTTACTAAAGAGAAACCATATTCTTCAGAACTAGTTTTTTCAAGATGTTGGAAGCTAGCAACACCAGGTTACATCCAGAGGTCCCTCCTGACAAGAAGCTAAAGCCAGGCCCGTTGGAATCAAGGAACAGTTGTTGTCAAGAATGATAAACTTGTCCATGTAGATCTCTGGAAAGAGCCAGATGCTCAAATCAACTCACATGTATTGAAACCGGGCTTCTCAGCTGAAAGTGTGGGTCAGAGCACTGAGCCCACCAAGCCTGCAACCAGGTTGGCCCTGCAGCCACACCACGATTTCATCATCCCGAGAGCGACGTTAGGGTGCATCAGTAATTTCTATGAAGCTCATAGCTTCAAAGAGGCCCCAGGCAGTCTTGAGCTTAATCAAGGAGAGTGTTCCAGCAGGAACAAACAAGAACCTAGGGGTGTCAGTCTTGACTCCATTGCTGGAGCCAACTCTGGGGAGCAATGGTCCTGTTGTAACTTTTGGTAAAACCCAAGAGGATAACAAATCATTTTGTGTGGGCAATGCTATGCCGACTGTCTGTGTCACCCCCACCTATACCAAAAATGGAGCTTATGAGGCAGAATCAAATGATGGCAAAGTTCTGAAACTAAAGTTGTGTGAGCTGGCAAAGAGAATTGCAAACTCTGCTGGTTATATGGATGACCAATTCAAGGGTGTCACTTCTGACGCATATGCAGATTCCAGTCAGCTCAGCAGAGANAGATTTAGTTAATGGAGCTTATGGTAAATGTAAATGTATGAAATGTGTCCAGTAAGAGGATGTGAGTGGTGGCTCATAGGAGGTTCATGTGTCTGGATACTTAAATTATTTATAGATATTAGATGACTCCCACTCAACTACTGCTAACAGAAGTTTTAAATATTGCAAAGGACATCTAAAGACTGCATGACATTTACTTACCAGTTTTATTTCTCTGTAACAGTGCTGCTTAAACTGCCTTACATGATACTTGGTGGAGATGTGTAGCAGCCACGTCTGTGGGACTTGTGCAAATTTCATGCACACACACACCACACACACACACATGCACCTTATATAATGGGATATAACTTGTACTTAACTTGGTAGTGAAGTATAATTCATTAGATTTTTCAAAGACTTTTACCTTTATTTAAAAGATATATAAAGGTGTATTGTTTTTGTAATGTCATGAGGAAACCTGGTTCATATTTATAAAAATGGGTGAAATTCACACGAATGGAAATACTATGAAAGTATTATGTCTGTCTGCCACTAACCCAGAGGTTAGTTCCTTAAATTTCTTTTTTTCATATTGTAATTACTAGAATATTATGTAAATCTATAGGATAAATTTTATTAGTAAATATATAAATAGAAGTTTATAGCCTATGTTTATCTTTGTCCATTGTGCAAATTTTTTCTATTTTGTTTTTCTTTCCATTTTTATTTTACTTATCTTCTGTATCTTTTCAACAGCATATTCATGGGTATACATATATGCAGCATAGTTAGCTATATACCTAAGACTTTATAAAGAGAATATAGTGGTTAGCTTTATATCATAAGTTGTAGTTGGTTTGCAGCAAATTTTTCTCAAGGTAAGTCAGCTTTTAAGGAAAAATGTTTTGTTTTCGATTTTTTTAATCCATATCTGTTCTCTTTCTAGCAGGCAATGATGCACTTCACAGGGTTGGAGATGAAAGAAGGGAAAGATAACTACCCAACAACCAAAGACTCTGGATTGTGCAAATTCAGCTCCACTGACCAGAAAAGCCTGAAAAGACATCAGAACAAAAAGCCAATGTTCATATCCCCGGAGAAGGCCATTGCTGACCAGAAAAGCAGTGGCCCATGTAAGTAAACTCAAGCAGCTTATGTGTCATGCCACATCTGTGAAGGTGACTCAGTTCCCAGAGCTGAGGAAAATTGAGAGTAAGCAATTACTTATTATAGCCTGATGTCCAGTTAGTAGCTACTGGGCTCTTCCTTCCATGCATGGAATGAAGAGCTGATTGTCCTTTCAAATTTATGGCAGGGAGTAATGGCATACCTAGGAAATTGTTTTCAAAGAAGCAATGGCCCTGAAATTAGGAATAGGTTAATGCATTATACAAGTCCAGTCTCTTTGTGAGGGGCTTGTTTTAAGAAAAGTGAGTTACCTGCCGTGGTCCTGGCTGTGCTGTAAAGATGTCAAATCTTGCTCGTAGGGGCGTCTGGGTGGCTCAGATGGTTAAGCGTCTGACCGGCTCAGGTCAATGATCTCACAGTTCACGAGTTCAAGCCCCCTGTCAGGCTCTGTGCTGACAGCTCAGAGCCTGGAGCCTTATTCCGATTCTGTGTCTCCGCCCCCCATGTCCCTCCCCTGCTTGCGTGCTCTCCCTCTCCTCTCTCTCTCTCAAAAATAAACATTAAAAAACCTTTTTTAAAAAAGATGTCAAATTTTTGAGAAATGATGTACAGATTCAGTATAAATATGGCAAAATCATGATGGGATGCTTTGACATTTAGCTCATCTTCCTTTTTTTCTGTTTTTTTTTTTTTTAGCTCATCTTCCTTTTTTTGTTTGTTTGTTTTTTTTTTACCTTAACATTCAGACATCAGAGCATTAGTGATATATAAAAAAAAGAGAAAAAAGAAAAGTGAGTTACCATGAGAATACAATGGTCAGGATTTTCATTTACTCTACGATCATACAGGCAGCTAGGTTAAGTTTTTACTTGAGAAGTCAACACATGAGTTGGGAGGCTCCTTAAACTTGAAGATTCATTAATAGGAACCATCACTTGGAAGGATGTGGAGGCATTGGTCCCTTCCTTCTTGAACATGCAGAAATAGTCTATTTTGCCTACCATTTGGCTACCGTGGTCTAGGACCTGGTCAGTTGCAGTCCCTAGGCTTTGGAGATTTGAGGGATTAGAGGAAGCCTGAGTCAAAATTAACAAAGATCCCCCATGCCTCTTCGTAAAGGACGTTAGTTTTAACAACATTAGGCTTTGTTGAGGTGCTATACTTACTTGCAGCGGAGAATATTTGGAAACTGTCAAACATATGAGTACTCAACCATTTTGTTTAGGTTAAGTAGGCATGGTGGATTGGTTAAAAAAAAAAAAGAGATTACTTTGTTGTTATGACAACATGTAAATATTGCTTTGGTGAACCTTTTGTGAGGTAGTGGTGTGGCACAACTGTGATAAATTGCGGAGTGTCAGGTGTTAAGCTATGAACACAGCCATGGTCATATATCTCACAGTCATATATGGCATGACCACAGGTACATGGCTTCTTACTTCGGAGGGGCCAAAAGTAGCAACAGGGATGGCAGAGCCTGATGCTTTGGACACCTGCATATCTTTCTTTGCATTTACTTTGTCCTCAAGGGTGATCCTGTTAGTAGTTGTTGAATTAGTCTCATTTGATAAATTCTAAGTTGAGATCTCCAGGGGTGTGGCATGGAGACTCTTTCATAGCCTGTGTGTCTTAGGCAGTTGGGGGGGTGTTTTTCATGATGATAATAATGAAGGCGAAGATAGCAATTAATGTCTTGGGAGAACTACACTTAGTGATTCAGGACATTTACCTTGAGAGGCAGTACTAAAAATGGCTCAAAATTGTATATATTTTTTTCTCATAATGGCTTCTGGGGCAGATGGGGAGAAGGTGTAGCTGGACCCTAGTTTGGGAAACGATCACCTTGCATATTGTGAAGAATGCAGCTACACCTATATGCAGGAGAGTAATTTCAGTGAATCCCAAGTTTACGATTCCTGAATTGGAGGATTCCTGGTAATGCTTCAGCATGAGCAGCCATACTCATCATCTTTAGGGGTCTGTGGATACAAGGCAGGAGAATACCACCTGGAAGAGTAGGCACAGGAATGTCATCCCTGGCTAAGCAGGAGTGGTGAGCACGTATATGGCACACTTCTGGTCCTGGTGAGTGAATGGGTGCCTTCTGCACCCAGGCAGCTTTACCAGATGGGAAGCATAGAGGAGACAGAAGGGAAGAGTTTGTTTTGTCTAGAATCTGTTGTTCAGCAGGGAGGTCCTGTCAGTCACTGGGGCCAATGCCTGAAATAAGTCACATTGTAAGTCTTCCAGATAGTTTCCTGTTGTCAGGAGATGTGGTCTAAGTATTGTGGCAAAATATCAGGCATCTTTGATACAAAATAATTTCTCTGTTAGGAAGATGCAGTGACAGTGAAAACTTTACTAGAAAACCTCCTGAGAAATATATGTAAATAACATTTTTACAGGGTGAAGCCTGTTAGAAATGCAAATGACTACACCACACCTGGAGTTAAAATATAAAATGTGGTTCTGGGATTTGAAATATATACTAAGGGATGAGAGATTCCTAATCGGACTCTAATATATATAGCAAGGAACATAAAGTGAGGTTCTCTGTTGCTTAAACAGTCATTCTGTTGTGGACTTGAAAGGCATTATGATGTCACCTAGTCAATTCTGCCTTCAAACCACCTGGTTTCTGACAATGAAAGGGATGGGGTTTTGTCTGTAAAGTGCCCTTAGATAGTTGCATGTCAAGGAAGGCATAAAAGAAGAATGCCAGGTACGACAATACTGTTGTTCTTGGTGTGCATGGTGTCGCTGAAGTGCTGGGGTCTCAAGGACATTCCTCCTGGACAGGATATGGGACCACCCATTTCAGTGATATGATTTTTCCCTCAACATGTGTGAGAAAAGAGGAGAGAGGTCTTGCAGTAATCAGATTGAGTTCTGTGAAGTTGCCTTTGAACTTCTGCATATGCTGGGATATCCTTCCTTTAGCTTTTCTGATAAGCTTTTCTTTCCCGTGCCCTTCGTCTACCGAGGTTCCCTGACTTCCTCTGCTTGTCTTGCTGGTGTCAGCATCAGCCTGGGCTGTATGCCCAGAGCCCCAGTCTTTTAGGAGAGACCGTTGGGTTTTGTCCATCCAGGGCCTTGTTTATTTTTAGCACTGTAGTCTGTCCCTGTTTTTTCTTAATATCCTCTACTGACCCAAAGTGAATATTGGTATTTCCATTTCTATAGATGACATTTTGAAGCTATCTTTTTATTATATTATCATTCCACTTATTAAAAGAGATAATAATTGTGGCTCATCTGTCTTTTCTTCGTGCTCTCCTGCCTCCCAACTATAAAAATGATAAAATTACAAGTTTGTAGGGGACGTATGTGCTTCAGTCAGTTACATTTTTGGTTTCTGCTTTAATTGTTGATTGCCTTCACCTGCCTCTTCTTTAGAGATTTCTATTTCTGAGGATTTTGTACTTCCAACGTGAAGCCCTCAGGCTCCAAAGAAGGATCTGTTGGTACCAGATTACCTTGGGCATGGCAGGCCTGCCTTCTCATGATGACCTTTGGGCCTTCTTTTCTCTATTATTATCTTGTCTCGTCCAGGTGAATATAATGCTGCAAACAAACACAATCTGTTTAAAGCTTCAGAGCCTAAAGATCTTCCTGTGAAGAATACTTCATAGACAGATGGCCCATGAGCAGGCCACCTGCTACCCCTGCTATATTGTACAGCCCTACTCTTTGACTGGACAGAAAACACAAACTTTCAGATGACAGTAAGTGCACTGAGAGCAGAGCTTCCAGAGCTTCCCAGAATATCCACTACAGAAAGCCAAACAAACATGGGTCTCCAAGATAAGGTTTTGCTGGGGCGCCTGGGTGGCTTAGTCGGTTAAGCGTCCGACTNTTTTTTTTTTTTTTTTTTTATAATTGTTATTCAGGAGTAGAACCCAGTGATTCATCACTTACATATAACACCCAGTGCTCATCCCAGCCAGTGTCCTCTTAACACTTGCACCCATTCTGCCCATCCCATCCCTCACTTCCCTCTATCAACCCTCAGTTTGTTCTCCTCAGTTTGTTGCTTAAGAGTCTCTTATGGTTTGCTTCCTTGTATATTCCATCTTATTTTTGTTTCCCTTATATTCATGTTTTATTTCTTAAATTCAACAAGTGATTGAAATCATATGGTATTTGTCTTTTTCTGACTGAATTATTTCTCCTAGCCTAATACACTCTAGTTCCATTCACATTGTTGCAAATGGCAAGATTTCATTCTTTTTGATGGCTGAGTAAAATACACACCACATCTTCTTGATCCATTCATCAGTTGATGGACATTTGGGCTCTTTCCATGATTTGGCTATTGTTGGCAGTGCCCCTATAAGCACTGGGGTCCGTGAGCCCCCTTTGAATTACCATTTTGTATCCTTTGAATAAATACCTAGTAGTGAAATTGCTGGGTTTAGGGGAGCCTTATTTCTGATTTTTTGGGAGAACCTCCATACTATTTTCCAGAGTGGCTGCACCAGTTTGCATTCCCACCAATAGTGCAAGAGGTTTCTCCTTTCTCTGCATCCTTGCCAACATCTCTTGTTTCCTGAGTTGTTAATTTTGGCCACTCTGACTGGTGTGAGGTGGTATCTCATTGTGATTTTGATTTGTATGTCCCTGATGATGAGTGATGTTGAGCATTTTTCATGAATCTGTTAGCTGTTGTATATCTTATTTGGAAAAAATGTCTATTTGTGTCTTCTACACATTTCTGAATGGATTATTTCTTTTTGGTCATGAATTTGATAAGTTCTTTATGTATTGTGGATACTAAACTTTTATCAGATATGTAATTCATAAGTATCTTCTCCCATTCCATAGGATGGCCATGATTCTTGCTGCCCACCCTAGACATGTACAAGGTAAGCAGAGGGAGTCCTACTATAGAACACTGGAGGTCCCCATTCTCATCCTGGTAAAGCCACTCATGCCTCTCCTGTCCCCAGAGCCAGATACAGGGTCTCAAGCCCAAACATGGTCAAAGGTGAACAGGTCCCCTCCCAAGACTTGCTGACATACTCAAGTAGAGGCAATGACCGCAAACCCTCACCTCTCCCGTCTCCATTAATCATGTGTAAAACAGTTTGTCTCCCAGTGCCATGGGGGGAAAGGCACTTCATGATTAATTCGTAGTTATTTCTCTATTAGATGACTGGACTGAGAGGAAAATGACAAATAATTCCTCTAACCACCTAGAAGACCCACTTTTTAATGAGCTGACCAGCCTGAAGGTGTGCATTGAATTAACAGGGCTCCATTCTAAGAAGCAACACCAGTTGCGGCACCTTAGAGAACGCATAGAGAACAGCAGGTTATGAGTAGCAGAAGCTGAGAGCAAACCTGGCCAGCAGGGCAGGAAGGAAGTGACCCAACCAATTCAACATGAGGTCACTGCCCAGGGACATAACAGCTCCGAAGAAAACCTTACAGGAAAAGGGGCAGAGGCCAGACACAACAGATGCTGGTTGAAGAGTCTTTCAAATCCAGTAACAATGACCAAGGTATGCAAGACTGCCTATCTCACATATGGAGGGTGGGTCACCTGCCAGCTAGGGGACAGGGAAAATGAGGACTTGAGTACCGTGGAGGATGACTGATTAGGATGTGGCAGGTGGGGAGTTCTTTCATGATTTTTTTTTTCAGCCTCCACATTTTCCTCCACAGTGTGTAGTTCAGAATGCAGTTGAGAGAGAGGAGCTTGTGTCTGTGGGTTGCTGCTCAGTCAGCGCATCCCTGGGTAGAAAGGGAAGTCTGAGTGACCCTGGAGCCTTGACAGCACTCTCATTCCAGACTTACACTGTGGTCTCATTGCTACGGACTAAGCACCCAGACAAGCCATCCTGGTGAAAGTCCTGTACCAGGCCTGGTAGCTGTGGGCTGAAAAGGAGGAAGCGTTAGCTTTTGCTCTCTTGTCCCTGCTCTTTGAAGAAACTTTCAGCTCGGAGTTTTGTGGCTGAGCCTACACTGCTGTTTGAATGTGGGTTTGTTAAAACACTTACGCTTTGAAACATAAAGTATATCTTTAAATACTGAAGCTACTCCAGGGATCAGTGCCAATAATGCTTTTTCTTTGTCTGTTGCCTGCAGTGGTAATACCTCTTTCTTCCCACACTTCTCTTCTTTCTGCATACTCCTCACTACCTNTTTTTTTTTTTTTTTTTTTATAATTGTTATTCAGGAGTAGAACCCAGTGATTCATCACTTACATATAACACCCAGTGCTCATCCCAGCCAGTGTCCTCTTAACACTTGCACCCATTCTGCCCATCCCATCCCTCACTTCCCTCTATCAACCCTCAGTTTGTTCTCCTCAGTTTGTTGCTTAAGAGTCTCTTATGGTTTGCTTCCTTGTATATTCCATCTTATTTTTGTTTCCCTTATATTCATGTTTTATTTCTTAAATTCAACAAGTGATTGAAATCATATGGTATTTGTCTTTTTCTGACTGAATTATTTCTCCTAGCCTAATACACTCTAGTTCCATTCACATTGTTGCAAATGGCAAGATTTCATTCTTTTTGATGGCTGAGTAAAATACACACCACATCTTCTTGATCCATTCATCAGTTGATGGACATTTGGGCTCTTTCCATGATTTGGCTATTGTTGGCAGTGCCCCTATAAGCACTGGGGTCCGTGAGCCCCCTTTGAATTACCATTTTGTATCCTTTGAATAAATACCTAGTAGTGAAATTGCTGGGTTTAGGGGAGCCTTATTTCTGATTTTTTGGGAGAACCTCCATACTATTTTCCAGAGTGGCTGCACCAGTTTGCATTCCCACCAATAGTGCAAGAGGTTTCTCCTTTCTCTGCATCCTTGCCAACATCTCTTGTTTCCTGAGTTGTTAATTTTGGCCACTCTGACTGGTGTGAGGTGGTATCTCATTGTGATTTTGATTTGTATGTCCCTGATGATGAGTGATGTTGAGCATTTTTCATGAATCTGTTAGCTGTTGTATATCTTATTTGGAAAAAATGTCTATTTGTGTCTTCTACACATTTCTGAATGGATTATTTCTTTTTGGTCATGAATTTGATAAGTTCTTTATGTATTGTGGATACTAAACTTTTATCAGATATGTAATTCATAAGTATCTTCTCCCATTCCATAGGATGGCCATGATTCTTGCTGCCCACCCTAGACATGTACAAGGTAAGCAGAGGGAGTCCTACTATAGAACACTGGAGGTCCCCATTCTCATCCTGGTAAAGCCACTCATGCCTCTCCTGTCCCCAGAGCCAGATACAGGGTCTCAAGCCCAAACATGGTCAAAGGTGAACAGGTCCCCTCCCAAGACTTGCTGACATACTCAAGTAGAGGCAATGACCGCAAACCCTCACCTCTCCCGTCTCCATTAATCATGTGTAAAACAGTTTGTCTCCCAGTGCCATGGGGGGAAAGGCACTTCATGATTAATTCGTAGTTATTTCTCTATTAGATGACTGGACTGAGAGGAAAATGACAAATAATTCCTCTAACCACCTAGAAGACCCACTTTTTAATGAGCTGACCAGCCTGAAGGTGTGCATTGAATTAACAGGGCTCCATTCTAAGAAGCAACACCAGTTGCGGCACCTTAGAGAACGCATAGAGAACAGCAGGTTATGAGTAGCAGAAGCTGAGAGCAAACCTGGCCAGCAGGGCAGGAAGGAAGTGACCCAACCAATTCAACATGAGGTCACTGCCCAGGGACATAACAGCTCCGAAGAAAACCTTACAGGAAAAGGGGCAGAGGCCAGACACAACAGATGCTGGTTGAAGAGTCTTTCAAATCCAGTAACAATGACCAAGGTATGCAAGACTGCCTATCTCACATATGGAGGGTGGGTCACCTGCCAGCTAGGGGACAGGGAAAATGAGGACTTGAGTACCGTGGAGGATGACTGATTAGGATGTGGCAGGTGGGGAGTTCTTTCATGATTTTTTTTTTCAGCCTCCACATTTTCCTCCACAGTGTGTAGTTCAGAATGCAGTTGAGAGAGAGGAGCTTGTGTCTGTGGGTTGCTGCTCAGTCAGCGCATCCCTGGGTAGAAAGGGAAGTCTGAGTGACCCTGGAGCCTTGACAGCACTCTCATTCCAGACTTACACTGTGGTCTCATTGCTACGGACTAAGCACCCAGACAAGCCATCCTGGTGAAAGTCCTGTACCAGGCCTGGTAGCTGTGGGCTGAAAAGGAGGAAGCGTTAGCTTTTGCTCTCTTGTCCCTGCTCTTTGAAGAAACTTTCAGCTCGGAGTTTTGTGGCTGAGCCTACACTGCTGTTTGAATGTGGGTTTGTTAAAACACTTACGCTTTGAAACATAAAGTATATCTTTAAATACTGAAGCTACTCCAGGGATCAGTGCCAATAATGCTTTTTCTTTGTCTGTTGCCTGCAGTGGTAATACCTCTTTCTTCCCACACTTCTCTTCTTTCTGCATACTCCTCACTACCTTTAGGCTTTCCTATATTCTAGTTTCCTGCCCATGAAGAGCCTTTCACCTACCAGTTAAAGTGGCATCCTGGTGTCAAAGTTACACACCAAAATTAAAGAAAATCAGAAGACTCTTGTGCTGTTCACAGAATAATAGGATTGCCAAGGTGCTTCCCTGCTGCAGAAGGACTCCAAGCACAGTCAGAAACCATCTGGAAAGAGACTATGCAAAACCAAGCATTTGATCGCTCAGCATCCAGGCAGGGCTTGTCAGTGACAAAGGAGTGTACTGTGTGGAGAATGCTGATGGCAAGGAACCTCCTGACACTTGTTGGGTACTAGTTTGACCATCCCTTCCTGATCAGATTTTTGCAGGCCCTTCACTCACCCCTCCCTGCTTGTCCGTCTGCTGACTGCTTTTCAGGGACAAAACTTTCCTTTTTCTAGGCTCCTTCCTGAAAGTTATTTCTGTATTCTAGGAGGCATGTCTCCGGTTGGTTGCTGGAGTGTCAAATTGGTAAAAATGAAATCTCTTCTAGAAAGTCCTCTTGACAAACCCCCTACTTCCCACACCTGCTGCCTTATTCTACTATAGTTTCTTACTTGAGGAAGAGGCAGGTATATGCCTTAAATGTGTGTGCTGCTTGGTTTTATAATAGGAGACCAGTGGAGAAAGATTCAGAAAGCACCTGGAGCCGACTTCCAGTTATTATCTGTCATATCTGTAATTATTATTAACTTTAAGTATTTGTAACAATTACTGACAGCTTCCCAAGCCTTACATCAGCCATCCGCAAGTTCTCCTCCAAACACCACCCAGTCACAGGCCATGCTGCCGGAAGCACAGAGACTTATTTTCAGTAAGAACGTTGGCGAGACCCTCCTGCAGTGGGTTGCCCAGCTTGGCTATGAGGTTAGTGTCCTTGTGGGTGTCTTGTTTCAGAAACTGCTGACACTTCTCCCTGAGGTTGCGGAGGAGGCACATTGACTGGGACTACGACAGGGGAAAGGCAACTAATTGTGTGGAAAGGGCTGGGCTGGGTTTACGAAAGGGTCTGTGTTGGGCTCACTTGTTGCTCCCATCTGTTTGGTAGCTTATTCAATATCAATGTGAAAAGAAAGGACAATGTGGTGTTAACTTTGTGTTCAGGCAGATAGGTACCTTCTGCATTCTCCACACTCACTCACTTATTTGCGATATAAAATGTGANTCAGTCCTCACTTTGTTCTCAGTATTCAAGAGTCTTTCATGGTTTGCCTCTTTCCCTCTTCCCCGCTACGTCCCTCCTTCTTGTCCCCCTTGGTCCTCTGATACGTTCCTCGNTTTGGCTTGTTTATATTTACATTTTAACGAAATATATTCAAGTCTCATATTCTTTGAATGCATTTATTTTATTTTTTTATTAATGTTTATTTTTTTTCTACAAGTAGTTTATTGTCAAGTTGGTTTCCAATAACACCCATNGTCTGTTGGCCATGTGGATGTCTTCTTTGGAGAAGTGTCTGTTCATGTCTTCTGCCCATTTCTTCAGTGGGTTGCGTGGTTTTTGGGTGCGGAGTTTGGTGAGTTCCTTATAGATTTTGGATACGAGCCCTTCATCTGATACGTCATTTGCACCTGTCTCTCGCCATTTCGTCAATTGCCTATTAGTTTTATGGGTTGTTTCCTTTGCCTTGCAGAAGCTTTTAATCTTGATGAGGTCCCAACAGTTTATTGTTGCTCTTGATTCTTTCCTTTTTGGGGATGTGTCAAGTAAGAAATTACTGCGGTGGAGGCCAAGGAGGTTGTTTCGTGCTTTGTCCTCTAGGGTTTTGATGGTTTCCTGTCTCACGTTCAGGTCCTTTATCCATTTTGAGTTTTTTGTTGTGTATGGTGTGAGAAAATGATCTAGTTTCGTTCTTCTGCATGTTGCTGTCCAGTTCTCCCAACACCTCTGTTCAAGAGGTTGTCTTTTTTCCATTGGATACTGTTTTCCTGCTTTGTCAGAGATTAGTTGGCCATACATTTGTGAGTCCAATTCTGAGTTCTCTATTCTATTCCATTGGTCTGTGTGTCTATTTTTGTGCCAATACCATACTGTCTTGATGATGACAGCTTTGTGGTAGAGGCTAAAGTCTGGGATGGTGATACCTCCCGTTTTGGTTTTATTCTTTAGTATTATTCTGGCTATTCAGGGTCTTTTGTGGTTCCATACAAATTTTAGGATAGTTTGTTCTAGTTTTGAGAAGTATGCTCGTACAATTTTGATTGGGATTGCATTGAATGTGTAGATTGCTTTGGGGAGTAATGACATTTTAACTATATTTGTTCTTCCTATCATGAGCATGGAATGTTTTTCCATTTCTTTGTGTCTTCTTCAATTTCCTTCATAAGTTTTCTGTAGTTTTCATCATATAGGTCTCATATCTNCTCTGTCTGGCTTGGGAATCAGAGTGGTGCTCGCTTCATAAAATGAGTCTGGAAGCTTTCCTTCAATTTCTATGTTTTGGAATGGCTTGAGAGGAATCGGTATTAATTCCATTTTAAATGTCTGGTAGAACTCCCCTGGGAAGCCATCAGGTGCAGGGCTTTTATTTGTTGGGCGATTTTTGATAACTGATTCAATTTCTTCACTTGTTATAGGTCTATTCAGATTTTCTATTTCTTCCCGTGTGAATTTTGGTAGTGAGTGTGTGTTTAGGAATTTGTCCATTTTTTCTAAGTTGTCCAATTTGTTGGCATATAATTTTTCCTAGTATTCCCTGATTATTACTTGTTTCTGAGGAGTTGGTTGTAATAAGTCCCTTTTCATTCATGATTTTTTCTATTTGGCTGTTCTCTCTATTCTTTTTGAGAAGCCTGGCTAGAGGTTTGTCAACTTTGTTTATTTTTTCAAAGAACCAACTCGTGGTTTCATTAATCTGTTCAATTGTTTCTTTGGTCTCTATGTTGTTTATTTCTACTCTGTTTTTTACTGTTTCTCTTATTCTGCTAGGTTTGGGGTGCTCTTGTTGCTCTGCCTCTAGTTCCTTTAGGCGAGTTATTAGATTTTGCACTTGCGCTTTCTCTAATTTCTTGAAATAGGCCTGGAGTGCAGTGTACTCTCCTCTTAGGACTGCCTTTGCCGCATCCCATAGAGTTTGGATTGTTGTGTTTTCATTTTCATTCGTTTCCATATATTTTTAAATTTCGTCTCTAGTTTCCTGATTGGTCCATTCATTCTTCAGTAGGGTGTTCTTTAACCTCCATGTTTTTGGAGGTTTTCCAGACTTCTTCCTGTGATTGATATCAAGTTTCAAAGCATTATGATCTGAGAGTGTGCATGGTATGATCTCAATTCTTTTCTATTTATTGAGGGCTGCGTTATGTCCCGGTATGTGATCTATCTTGGAGAATGTGCCATGCGCACTTGAGAAGAAAGTGAGTTCCTTGGCCTCAGGATGCGTAGTTCTAAATATATCTGTCAGATCCATCTCGTCCATTGTGTCATTCAAGTCCATGGTTTCTTTAGTGATTTGCTGTCTGCTTGATCTGTCTACTGCTGTAAGCAGAGTATTAAAGTCCCCTGCTGTTAGCACAGTCTTATCTATGTGCCTATTTCTGTTTGTGATTGTTTTAAATATTTAGGTGTTCCCATATTCGGTGTGTAGACGTTTATAATTGTTAGTTTTTCCTGATGGATGGACCCTGTAATTATTATATAATGCCCTTCTTCATCCCTTGTTATTGTCTTTAATTTACAGTCCAGTTTGTCTGCTATAAGTAGAGCTACTCCAGCTTCCTCTTGACTTCTCGTAGCATGATAGATATTTCTCCATCCCCTTACTTTAATCTGAAGGTATCTTCCAATCTAAAATGCGTTTCTTGTAGACAGCAAATAGATGGATTTTGTTTTTTTATCCATTCTGCTACCCTGTGTCTTTTGATTGGAGCATTCAGCCCATTTACATTCACTGTTATTATTGAAATACGTGGGTTTAGAGTCATTGTGTCCTTTGTGGGGTTCATGCTTGTGGTGGAGTCTCTGGTGTCTTCGTTCCTTGCAACATTTCCCTCAGAAAGTCCCCCTCAGGATTTCTTGTAGGCCTGGCTTAGTGATGACAGATTCTTTCAATTTTTGTTTATTTGGAAAGACTTTTATCTCTCCTTCTATTTTGAATGATAGCCTTGCTGGATAGAGGATTCTTGGCTGATATTTTTTCTGTTCATCACATTGAAGATCTCCTGCCTTTCCTTTCTGGCCTGCCAAGTTTCAGTAGATAGGTCTGTCATCACTCTGATAGGTTTCCCTTTGTATGTTAGGGCTTTTTTTTCCCTAGCTGGTATCAAAATTCTCTCTTTGTCCTTATATTTTGCCATTTTCACTATGATATGTCGTGCAGAAGATCCATTCAAATTACGTCTAAGGGGAGTTCTCTGTGCCTCTTGTATTTCAACGTTTACTTCCTTCCCCAAGTTGGGGAGGTTCTCCGCTACAATTTGTTCCAGGACTCCTTTGGCACCTTTCCCTCTGTCTTCCTCTTCTGGGATTCCTGTGATATGGATATTGTTACGTTTGACTATAATACTGAGCTCTCGAACCTTTCTTTCATGTTCCTGGATCAGTTTGTCTCTTTTTCTGTCAGCTTCTTGTTTTTCTATAATGGTGTCTTCTAAATCACTTATTCTCTTTTCTGCCTCTTCAGCCCATGCATTAGACGCCTCCAGGTTATTATGTATTTCATTTGTCGCCTTTTTTAATTCATCATGCCTATTTTTTTTTCTCCATGTTGTTTGTAGCCATAGTTTCTTTGATGTCCTGTGTGCTTTTTGCAAGCCCAGCAATTAATTTTACGATTATTGTTCTAAAATCTTGTTCAGTTATGCTGCTTATATCTGTTTTGAGCAGTTCATTAGCTGTCAATTCTTCTTGGAATTTCTTTGGAGGAGAGCTCTTTCGTTTTCGTCATTTTGGTTAGCTTTCTGTCTCTTGTTAGTTTTAAGACTTGTTATGCTCTCTGCACCTGTGAGCGCTGCTGTACCCAAGAAGACTCTTTGTCCAGGGCCTATCCTTTCAGAAAGTATTCTTTGAATGGTATCTCTTGGTCTCTCTTGTTGAGACCTTGGTTATTTTATTTTCCTACTCGTAGTGGTATTTGGGACTCTCTACCGTGTGTACTTTGGCTTGTTTCTTGAGGTAGCCCTGGAGAAGAAAACATACAAACACACAGGGAACAGAGGGACACAAATGCACAGACAAATCCAACAATCACACTAACCGAGACGGAAAACTAGAAAGTAATGAGAAAAGACGGAGGAGGGAAGGCGAATGATAGAAAATAAAAATACATTGAAAAGTCAAAAAGAAAACGAAGAAAGAAGAAAACCGATAGACAAGAATCGGTTTAAAGCATATAACCAGATTTCGCAGCTACAATTAAATAGCTGGGTGTATGCAGTGCTGATTGAAGATCATAGAGAAAGAGAGAGATGATAGGGCAGAGAGGAAGCAAAATTGGAAATAGAATGAACAGACAGAAGGGATAAGAAGCTTTTTTCAAAGAGCTAAAGGGTGGAATATGGTTGGAGAGGAGGAAGAAAGACGGTGGTGATATCCAAAGAAAGTGTCTAGTCTGTTACTCCTGAGAGACTTTGTTATACTGCCATTAACAGTTCCGCTGGTCGCTGCTTCCCTGTTGCCCGGGGTTGAGTGGAGGGTGGGGAAAGTGTCGCAGCCTCAGATCCTCTGGGGTCAGAAAGCAATACAACCTGAGTTCGTTTGGGGAACGTAGCAACTTCAGGTCCGCAGAGTCTGCGTCGCCTCACCGCGCCACCACCGCTTCACCCGGCGCCGCCGCTTCAGCAGGTAACTTTCGCTCACGCAGCTGCCGCTTCACCCGGCGCCGGCACCACTTCACCGGGTCGCAGCCGCTGCTGCTTTAGTGGGCCGATGTCGCGCCCGCCACTGCTGCTTCACCAGGCGCCAGTACCGCCTCCGCAGGCGTTGCTGCCGGTTCACCGGGCCGCCGCTGCAGGCCGCCGCTGCCATGGATGGTGCCAGGAGCACAGCAGTTCATTTTTTCCTGGCGCCTTCTGGGACCAGGGCACCTAGTTTAAAGTCAGCACCCCAGCCAGAGCTAAAAAACACTGTCTTTCCAAGCCGAGTTTTTTTCTCTTCTCCAGGGGCGGTTCTATGAGCAATCTCAGCTTTTCTTTCCTTTCCCCTGGACTCACGGCAGCTCGCCACCACTCGCCGGTTTATCACTCACTGCAGCTGCATGCAAGCCGGGTTCCCTCCCCTGCCTCCGTGTCTCTGGGCCCCCGTCCCGCTTTTATCTTCCCCAGTTCGCCCTCACGCACTTAAGAGGTTTCCTTCCCAGTGTACTCTGTCTCTTTCTCTTCCCAAACTCCTGTGGCTCAGTGTCCTACTACTTCAGGCCTTCTCATTTTGAGAGATGGGTGCAGGCGAAATGTACGGAGCTCCTTACTTCTCCGCCATCTTGCCTCCTCTCTTTGAATGCATTTAGTATTTCCTTTTTTTCTTTATTAATAGTTTATTGTCAAGTTGGTTTCCATATAACACCCAGTTAATGAGCCCTTATGGATTCTTATTAGCAAGGGGGAGAGAAGTTATTAGCTCTCTTTTGGGTTGGTTTGTGCAGAAGGGCATGTGTGCGGGTGCATGTGTGGAGTACCTTGCAAGGTAGGTGCCAAGGCACAGATGGCAGTGTATGTAGATCTCCCTGATAAGGCAAAGGACCCCAAGGGCATAATGAGGAGGAAGGACTACATACAGCTTTGCCCCAGACTCAATGTCCATTCCCTCACCCATCATGCCTGATGTCAGTGAGAGTTTATATTTTCTAAGTACTTGATTATGTTCTTATTCTAAGTGAATATGTACCATTGTGACTTATTTCACTCTTGGAATATCTTCATGTTTTGGGCTTTGGGTCAAGTCCATGAACATCAGGGAGGGCTGTTAACACAACAGACAAATTTTGTCACACATTCACATTAGGAAACTAGCCAGAGGGGTTCAGTGATACGTGTACAGGTGAGAGGCCAGCAATCTGGCTTCAAAGCCAAACCCTGCACTTTTTTGCCACTCCCTCACCCTGATCCTCTCCAAGACTGACTCACGTTGGAGTTGCCCTTTTTATATTTCACAATATCTGTGAGATGGATTATCGTCTCTGCCACGTGTAGCTCCCTTACCATGCTTCTCAGATGAATTGTAATGGAATAGCCTGTAGAACAAAGACATTTTTTATGCTGACATCAGCCCTGTGGGAGTTGAATGGTGAAAGTAAAATAGGGGCTTCACAGCCTCAGGGTGGAGCTGTAGATGATTGTCAGGGTCGCAGGACCCCTCTGACTCTTAGGAGAATGACTGACAGGATTTGCCAAGAACCCCAGCAACCTGGCTAGATCTGTCCCTTTGTCTGTTGTGCAAATAGCCCATCCTGATGTTCATGGCTTTGATCCAGAGCCCACTCCTGAGGCATGGCTGTATGGATAGGAAGTTGGAGTCAGCTAGCATCCTGTGAGATGGTCTATTGAAACAGTAGGACTCTTCATTTCGGGTTTTTTGTTTGTTTGTTTGTTTGGATTAGTTTGGTTTGGTTGTTGATTGAATGTGTTGTTTGTGCCAACATGTGTGTTTCAGATTGGGACACAGTCAGTTAAGGGTCTGATTCTCAATGTCATCTTGGGTCTTGATCTCAGGTTCGTGAATTCAAGCCCTGTGTTGGGCTCTGCCTGGAGCCTACTTTAAAAACAAAAACAAAAAACAACAACAACAACAAACGTTTTAAAAAACCATGTCTCTTTTGTACATCTCTGGGTTCTCTGGAGGAAATTCTCTGGAAGGATTTCATGGTAAGCTCAGTTAAACTGGAGATGAAATCCAGTGACCGCAGTTGATTTTCCATGAGCTGCTGTAGGAGCAGTATTTACAAAGATAGAGTAAATGTTACATTTGGCATTGAGCAGTTCCAACATGCCAAGCATTTTGTTATTACTGTCCGTGGTTTGGGAAATACTCTTGTACCTCCAGCAAGCACATGCTCTTGCTCTCTCCCCCACACGTATATACCACCTGCCCATGCTCCAATGGGTTCTCAGGTCTGAAGGTGCATGTTTTTGAAAGTGGGTACGACCAAGGTATAGAGACGTTATCATTATGAGGTTCATTTTGCAGTTTTCACAGCATTATCCCTACTCATCTGCACAGGAATTGGTGGTGTGCTGCCTGGAAAATAAAACTTGTGTTGGGAATCATCAAGACATTGCTGGTTACTCTGCTCTGCATGAATCTTGTGCAGGAGGATGGCTCCACACCCTCTTACTGCATATAGTGTTCTGATGTCAGTTGTAGTGCCCAGGATGGCACGAGGTTAGTGGGCTTTAGTTCTTTACTGGGGCATAGGCAGTGATTTCCAGGTATGTGGGAAGCAGAGAAAGATGTGCAAAAACATTAATGGGAAATCCTCTGGAACTGAAACTGGAAATTCTGGAAGATTTCTGGTAAAACACTTAAATCCTTAAAAGTTTATGATATGACAAGGAAATTGACAGAGTAGAAAGTAGGAGGAGGTCTTAACTAGCCAACAGTTGTACTGGACCATTCTGTTCAATATAATGTAACTACTTTGGAACCATTTTGGAGTCTGTTACAATTTCCAGGAAGGCTTAGGTAATAAATGGCTGTTATTTTCATTTCATGCACTGAATTCTTCATCTCCAGAATTTGTTTATTCTTCTTAAATGATTTTTTAATGGATCTCTGTTAGTCTCACATTTACATTACGTATTTTTGGTTGTTCATTACAATGAATTGTCTTGCTGTGGTGTTTTTTAGCATTTTAAGGTACCTAATTTGAAGTCTTCACTAGGCTGTACTAATTTATGTTCCCACCAATAGTAGATTCCTTTGTCTCCACATTTTTGCCAATATTTGTTAACTGTTTTTATTTTAGTCATTCTGACTGATGTCAGGTGATATCTTAATTGTGATCTTGATTTGCATTTCCTTGGTGATGACAGATGATGAATTTTTCATGGTATAGTGGCCACACGTAGGTCTTCTTTGGAGAAATGTCTATTCAGATCCTCTGGCCCCCTTTATTTTTTTTAATATTTTTATTTATTTCTAGGAGAGAGAGAGAGAGACAGCGTGAGCAGGGGAGGGTCAGAGAAAGATGGAGACGCAGACTCTGAAATAGGCTCCAGGCTCTGAGCTGGCAGTCAGCACAGAGCCCGACGCGGGGCTCGAACCCACGAACCGCGAGATCATGACCTAAGTGAAAGTCGGACGCTTAACTGACTAAGCCACCCAGGCGCCCCTCCTCTGTCCTTTTTAAATCAAATTATTCATATATTTGATGTTGAACTATGTAAGTAAGTTTTTTCTATATTTTGGATATGAACCTTATTGAATGTATGATCTGCAGTTATCGTCTGCCATTCAGTAAGATGCCTTTCTGTGTTGTTTATGGTGTCCTTCTCTGTGGAAAACCTTTTTATTGTGCTGTGGTTTCTTTTTTTTTTTTTTAATTTTNGAACCCACGAACCGCGAGATCATGACCTAAACGAAAGTCGGACGACTAGCCGACTAAGCCACCCAGGCGCCCCTATTGTGCTGTGGTATCTAGTAGTTTCATTTTGCTTCTGTTTCCCTTGGTATGGCAAGTTGACAGGTTTTATCATTAATGGATATTTGAGATGATCACATAATACATAGCCTTAATTCTGCTCATGTGGTGTGCCATGTTGATGGCTGGTTTGATCAGGTTTGATACTAAACCTTTTGGTTGACTTTTCCAATTGTTATGTTTTTCATGTCCATACTTCTGCTTAGTTCTTCTTTTATAGTTTCTTCTTTCTTTGCTGCTAAATTCCCATTTTGCATATGCATCATTTCTCATTTCATTCAGTTTTCTCTTTTAGCAGATCTTGCACCTTTGGAATGGTTATTTTCAATTATTTGCAAGGTGTTTGTGAAACCTTTACTTTATGGCCATTTCCTGGAGTTTATTTTATTCTTTGGAGTGAGCCTCGTTTTCTTATTTGTGTGTATGTGTGTGCACGTGTGTGCGCGCGCGCACGCACGTGTGGATGTGTGTTCCTCGTGATCTTTTAGTGGAACTTCAGCATTTCGAAAAACAAAAAAAGAAGCCATCTCTGTCAGTCTTTTCAGACTGGCTTCCCAGTAGGAAAGACCTTCGCCAGTCAGCTCAGGTAGAGCACCCAGAGCCTTATCAGACTTTTCTGTGACAGTAAGTGTTCTCCTGAATTGTACATGTAATTTCTCAGCAGAAGGTGCCTCTGTTCTTAAGACCTAATAATATTTTGCTCTCCCTAACATTTGTCATATACTTGGCTCTCTGGTCTCTATCAAGTGGTGCTTATTTTTTGTGATCAGTTCCAAGGTATGTGCTCTGATATGAATTGTGTCTGTCTAAAACTTATGTTGAAGCACTAACTCCTAATGTGACTCTATCTGGAGATTAGGCTAGTAGGAGGTAATTAATATTAAATGAGGTCATAAAGGGTAAAGTTCTAATCCAGTAGGACTGTGGTCATATAAAAAATGAACCTCTCTCTCTGTTTCTGTGTATATACCACATGAAAGCACTGTAAGAAGGTGGCCATCTATCTTCCAAGTCAGAAAGAACATTTTTC
Organism: Crocuta crocuta; assembly: GCF_008692635.1. NCBI lineage: Eukaryota > Metazoa > Chordata > Mammalia > Carnivora > Hyaenidae > Crocuta > Crocuta crocuta. The sequence goes on along the minus strand of NW_027527857.1, from coordinate 103,750 downwards.
ACCAGAAACAAATCAACCAGGATCCTTACTGGTACTTCTCAGACTCTAAACTGCAATAAGTACAGCTTTATGTTTCCCAGTCTGTTTTTATTCAGTCAAGGTAGCCTGAAAAACTAATACAGTATTCAAACAATGCCCCGTTCACGTAAGTGTTCTGAGGCAGCCATTCAGGAAAGAGTCCTTCAGTATATAGCTCCCTTGCAGAGATAGAACATTTGATAAACATTCCACTCTGTCTTTCCTTATCTAGGGAGAAGGTGGGATTTCTTTGCCTCACTATACTTGCATTGTGGTGAGGGGGGGGGGGGGGTGCTATCACATGTAAATCCAGTGCATTTTCTTACATGTTTCATTGCAGCTCTTCTTAGCTTTATTTACACTTGCCGGGTCTGCTACAGCCTCTTAACTGGTTTCTGGAATTCTCATAAAGTCAATCTAGTCTATGTATAATATTAAGTCAGGGTCTCATTGCCACTGGAGACATGAGACAATGAGACCCGAGGCGCCCCAGTTCTTCCATCTTGTTGAAATTACTCAGCTATGTGGTTTTAATGCAGTCTTTATCAGAATCTCCACATTCATTTGTATGTAGAAGAGTCCATTCTGAAATACATATGGCCTTTCAAGTGACCTCAAATAACCAAAACTATTTGCTAAAGGACAGATATTTTTTGCCACAAAGCCACAGTAAGCAAAGCAGTGTGTTCCTAGCATAAAGGCAGAGATGTTATACAATGGAATAGAATAGACAGACCAGAAATAAACTGTTGCATATATGGTTGCATATATGATATAATCTTCTATACATGTTCTTAAACCATTCATGGGAATACACATCTCTTTAATCACAAGTCTAAGGAAAACTGCATATCCACATACAAAAGATTGAACTTGGACCCTTACCTAATGCCATAGAAAAGACGTAAGATGGGTCAAGTATTTAATTGTAACACCTAAAACTATGAGACTAGAAAAACATATGGTGAAACTGCATGACACTTGATTTGTGTTGATTTCTTGGTAATCACATCCAAAGCAGAAAGAATTGGAAGCAAAAAAATAGATAAAAGGACTACATCAATTTCTCTTCTTCAAAGGACACAATGAACAAGTGTGAAAAGAATGAGAGAGATTATTTGCAAATTATGTGTCTAATTAGAAGTTAACGTGTAGAATATATAGGAAACTCCTACAACGCAATACGAAAAACAAAACGCAATTTTAAAATGTACAAAAACTAGGGTGCCTGGCCTGAGTGGCTCAGTCAGTTAAGGATCTGAGTCTTGATTTAGCCTCAGGATATGATTTCATGGTTGGTGAGACAGAGTCCACATCTGGGATTCTCTCTCTCCCAATAGCTGCCCTCCCCCGCCTCTTTCTCTGTCTGTCTGTCTCTCTCTCAACATAAATAAATAAATTTTTTTTAAAATATGTAAAAACCTAAGTAGAAATTTCTGAAAAAAGACATGCAGATAGGCAACAAGTACATGAAAATATGCTGAAATGCACTAATTATTACAGAAATGCACATCAAAACTATACTGAGTATCACCTCAGGACCCTAGTACTAAAAGTAACTCAGAAAATACCAAGTGTTGACAACAGTATGAAGAAACTGAAACCTGTGTTCTATTGGTGGGAATGTGGAATGGAGTAGCTGTTAATGAAAATAGTATGCTGGTTCCTCAAAAGCTTAAGAATGAAATTATACAGTCCAGGGGCGCCTGGGTGGCTTAGTCACTTAAGCGTCCGACTTTCGCTTAGGTCAAGATCTCGTGGTTCGTGGGTTCGAGCCCCGCGTCGGCCTCTGTGCTGACTGCCAGCTCAGAGCCTGGAGCCAATTTCAGAGTCTGTATCTCCCCCTCTCTCTCTGACCCTCCCCTGCTCACGCTGTCTCTCTCTCTCCTAGAAATAAATTTAAAAATTCAAAAAAAAATTACACAGTCCTACTTCTGGATGTGTATGAATCCCAAACAATATTAGATGTTTGCATCCCCATGTTCATTTCAGCATGATTCATAATAGCCAAGAAATGGAAACAACCTGAATGTCTATTAATGGATAATCAGTAAACAAAATATAGCATTTACCTGTAATGGAATTACTAATTCTTTAAAAGGAAAGAAATTCTGATACATAGAACAACATGGAATAAGCTTCAAAATGTGTTCAGTGAAATAAGCTTGTTGCAGAAGGACAAATTGTATTTGAAAGTAGAATAATGATTGCCAGTGGTGATGGGAGGAGTAATGAGGTGATGGGTATACAGCATTTCAGTTTACAAGATGAAAAAAGTTGTATGGGTGGATGGTTGCGATGATTCCAGAACATTGTGGATGTACTTGATGCCATCGCACTGAACACTTAACATACTTTTATATGGTTAATTTTGTGTTTGTTTGTTTTTTTAATGTTTTATTTATTTCTAGGAGAGAGAGAGAGACAGCGTGAGCAGGGGAGGGTCAGAGAGAGAGGGAGTCACAGACTCTGAAACAGGCTCCAGGCTCTGAGCTGGCAGTCAGCACAGAGCCCGACGCGGGGCTCGAACCCACCAACCGCGAGATCATGACCTAAGCGAAAGTCGGAGGCTTAACCGACTAAGCCACCCAGGCGCCCCAGTTTTGTGTTATTTGTATTTAGCATCTTAACAAATAGTTTAAAAACTTTTTTTATTTTTTTATTTTGTGTGTTTGGGGCTCTTCATTCTGATCTTGTTTCTCGTCTCATTCCAAACCAGTATTCTAAATTATTATTACTATAGCCTTTAGTGCTTTACATGAATAAAGAAAGAACTCTATAGTTACTTGGCCTTGTAGGATTAATTCTGTTTTCTACGTTAACATATGTTGTGTGTTTGCACAAAACATTTGTTTATACTTCAGTGTTGGGCTTTACCTAATTTCTGATTTTCTTTTCTTTTCTTTTTAATGTTTATTTATTTATGAGAGACAGAGAGAGACAGAGAGGAAAGAGAGAGAGAGGAGAGATGAGAGCACGAGCAGTGGAGGAGCAGAGAGAGGAGACACAGACTCTGAAGCAGGCTCCAGGCTCTGAGCAGTCAGCGCAGAGCCCAACCTGCGGCTCCAACTCACGAACCTTAAGATCCTGACCTGAGATGAAGTCGAACGCTTAACCACCTGAGCCACTCAGGTGCGCATAGTTTCTGATTTCCTAATACTGTTGTTATTGCTGTTTTTTTTTTTAAGAACCTTAACTGTTTTCCTTCTGTTCTTTGGTCTTTGAATTTTGTCTTTTAAAAGTTATGACTAAGGTATCGTAGTGCTCAAAAGTAATAAAAATCTGCAGTTAAGAGAAGGGCAAGATAATGGGATATGATGTTGGCCAGTATGTTTTTGGTTTGTTGTTTTTCCAGTGTATGCAAGAGAAGAAGCATCCTGCTCCATGAGACCCTTTGCAGGTCCTGTAAGTCCCTCTCTTGCACTGTATGCATATACTCCAAGTATATGGAATGCATAGCAATTCCAAGGTCACATTGCTTCCGAACTTCACCTTTGGAATCATCTAAGACATTTTGAAATCCTCCTTTGCTTTGCCTACTTCTGCATGTGTGTGTCTCCTTCTCTCAGTTGAGTAGTAGAACCAGCGCATGAAGTCTTGGTCAGTCTTATGACAGTCTTGTGGCTTAAAAGCTCCTGAAAATACCTAGGCTTACATGCATAACATTGATTTAAGACTCTGGGCTCCATAATTTATTTAAATTACAATATTGAAAGTATATTATGAGTTGCAAAGTAGCAACAGTACAGAAGGTCACTGTTGTTTGCCTTGTGTAGGACCTGCTGTCATAACCCACATTTTCAGACCTGGCCCCCACCCTGTCCTTGACTGTGATATATTTGTCAGAGAACCAGGTCTGAGAAACCTGGAGAGCATCTTTGTGTTTCTGTGAATGGGAAGCTGATGAGAGACAAGGTCAGGGCTTTCCTCACACTTATAAAATTGATAAAACTAAAATATATTTGGTCTTTCATGTTTCCAAAACAGCATTCTTTCAGAATGTGACTATAGGCAATGTCCCATCCATAAGTAGATGTAAATGAGGAGACTTTGTAACTTCATGAGACACCACAATGACTCTCACTCTAGGCCACTCTAGGCCCTGTGTCTTTTCTTTTTTTTTTTCTTTCTTTTCTTACCTTTTTTTTTTTTTTACAAATAGTTTATTGTCAAATCAGTTTCCACATGTCACCCAGTGCTCATCCCCACAAGTGCCCTCCTCCATGTCCATCCCCTCCCCCACATCCATCAGTCCTCAGTTTTTGTCAGCATTCAAGAGTCTCTCGTGGTTTGCCTCTCTCCCTTTCCCCCACCATTTACCCCTTCTTCTCCCCCTTGTTCCTCAGTTAAGATCCTCCTAATCCTCCTATACGTGCAAACATATGGTACTTGTCCTTCTCTGCCTGACTTATTTCGCTCAGCATTACACCCTCAAGGTCCATCCATGTTGCTACACATGGCCAGATTTCAATGTTTCTCATTGTCTAGCCCCTGTTTATTATCTATAATTTCCAGCGTTTCAGGGTCAGAGGAGTTGGCTATTGACGTCTAATAAGGTTCTGGAGTATAGCTTCCAAGAGAGTTTATACTAATCACTGATCTTGGTACCCTATGTTTTTTTAAATATATCACCNGCTATGAACATTGGGATCCATGTGCCCCTAGGCATCAGCACTCCTGTATCCCTTGGATAAATTCCTAGGAGTGCAATTGCTGGGTCCTAGGGGAGTTCTATTGTTAAATTTTTGAGGAAACTCCATACTGTTTTCCAGAGGGGCTACACCAGTTTACATTCCCACCAACAGTGTAGGAGGGTGCCCGTTTCTCCACATCCTCACCAGCATCTAGAGTCCTCCGATTTGCTCATTTTAGCAAATGGCTGGTGTGAGGTGGTATCTCGGTGTGGTTTTGATCTGTATTTCCCTGATGAGGAGGGATGCTGAGCATCTTTTCATGTATCTGTTGGCCATCTGGATGTCCTCTTTGGAGAAGTGTCTGTTGATATCTTCTGCCCATTTCTTCAGTGGGTTGCTTGGTTTTTGGGTGCANTTTTCCATTGGATACTCTTTCCTGCTTTGTCAGAGATTAGTTGGCTGTATACTTTTGGGTCCAGTTCTGAGTTCTAAATCCTATTCCATTGGTCTATGTGTCTCNGTGGTTCCATACAAATTTTTGGATAGTTTGTTCTAGTTTTGAGAAGTATGCTGGTGCAATTTTGATGGGATTGCATTGAATGTGTAGATTGCTTTGGGGAGTAATGACATTTTAACTACATTTATTCTTCCTATCCATGAGCATGGAATGTGTTTCAATTTCCTTCAAAAGTTTTCTTCATACTGATCTCTTATATCCTCGGTTAGGTTTATTCCTAGGTACTTTATGGGTTTTTTTGTGGCATTGTGAATGGGATAAGTTTCTTGATTTCTCTTTCTGTTGCTTCATTTTTGGTGTATAAGAATGCACTCGACTTCTGCACGTTGATTTTGTACCCTGCAACTTTGCTGAATTCTTGAATCAGTTCTAGTAGGCTTCTGGTGGAGTGTGGGAGGTTTTCTAGGTAGAGTATCATGTCGTCTGCAAAAAGTGAAAGTTTGACTTCTTTTTTTGCCAATTCTGATGCCTTTGATTTCATTTTGTTGTCTGATGGCTGATTATAGGACTTCTAGTACTATGTTAAACAACAGTGGTGAGAGTGGACATCCCTGTCGTGTTCCTGATCTTTAATACTCCACATACAGCAATGGGCAGATCAAGCAGACAGAAGATCACTAAAGAAACAATAGACTTGAACGACACATTGGACAAGATGGATCTGACAGATATATTCAGAACTGCACATCCTGAGGCCAGGGATTTCACTTTCTTCTTAAGTGTGCATGGCACATTCTCCAAGATAGATCACATACTGGGACATAAAGCAGCCCTCAATAAATATAAAAGAATTGAGATCGTACCGTGCACACTTTCAGATCATAATGCTTTGGAACTTGAAATCAGTCACAGGAAGAAGTCTGGAAAACCTCCAAAAACATGGAGGTTAAAGAACACCCTACTGCAGAGTGAATGGGCCAGTCAGGCAATTAGAGATGAAATTTAAAAATATATGGAAACAAATGAAAATGAAAACACAACGATCCAAAATCTATGGGATGCGGCAAAGGCAGTCCTGAGAGGAAAGTACATTGCTCTCCAGGTCTATTCCAAGAGATTAGAAAAAGCGCAAGTCCAAAATCTAATAGCTCGCCTAAAGGAACTGGAGGCAGAGCAACAAGAGCACCCCAAACCCCGTAGAAGAAGAGAAATAGTAAAAAGCAGATCAGAAATAAACAACATAGAGACCAAAAAAAAAAAAAAAAATTGAACGGATTAATGAAACCAAGAGGTTTTTTGTTGTTGTTGTTGTTAAAATAAACAAAGTTGACAAACCTCTAGCCTGGCTTCTCAAAAAGAAAAGAGAGAGCAGCCAGATAGACAAAATCATGAATGAAAATGGACTTATTACAACCCCTTTGTACCCTATATTTTATAAAAATTGAGTAGGTTTGTGGTTTATGTCTTCATTTAAATGTTATATTCCAGTTAATTAACACACACTGCAGTATTAACTTCAGGTGTACAATATAGTGATTCACACTTACATACATACCCAGTGATCATCACAACAACTGCCCTCCTTAAACCCCATCACCTGTCTCACCCATTCACCCTTCCCCCTCATCCCCACCTCTGTTAACCATGAGTTTGTTCTCTAGAATTAAGAGTCAGGTTCTTGGTTTGCCTCTGTCCTTTTCCCTCTTGCTCTTTTGTTTTGTTTCTGAAATTCCACATGTGAGTGAAATCTTTTGGTATTTATCTTTCTCTGACTGACTTATTTCACTTGGCATAATAAATTCTAGCTCTACCCAGATCATGGCAGATGGAAAGGTTTCATTCTTTTTGATGACTGAGTAGCATTCCATTTTGTGTATATATTATGTCTTCTTTTTCCATTGATCAATCAGTGGACACCTGTACTCTTTCAATAGTATGGCTATTGTTGATAATGCTTCTATAAACATGGGGGTGCATGTACTCCTCTTAATATGTATTTTATATCCTTTGGGTAAATACCTACTAGTACAATTGCTAGCTTGTAGGGAAGTTTTATTTTTAACTTTTTGGGGAATCTCCTTACTGTTTTCCAGAGTGGCTGCACCAGTTTTCATTCCCACCAAAACTGTAAGAGGGCTCCCCTTTCTCCACGTCGTTGCCAACACCTGTTGTTTCTTGTGTTGTTTACTTTACCCACTCTGACCAGTGTGAGATGATGTGTCATTGTGGTTTTGATTTGTATTTCCCTGATGATGAGTGATAGTGAGTCTTTTTTTCATGTGGATGAATTCTTTAGAAAAGTGTCTATGCATGTCTTCTGCCCATGTCTTATCTGGATTATTTGGGTTTTTTGGGTGTTAAGAGTTCCTTATATATTTTGGATACTAAGCCCAAATGATATGTCATTGGCAAGTACCTTCTTCCATTCCATAGGCTGCCTTTTAGTTTTTTTTATTGTTTCCTTCTCTGTGTAGAAGCTTTTTATTTTGATGAAGTTCCAGCACTTTATTGCCTTTGTTTCCCTAAAAATAAATACTGTATAGCAATTGCTTGTTTTATTGATTTCCATTATAGTGGGACTTTATCCTGCTGTGAGTTACCTTTACACACCGCTTAATTTCCTTAAGAATGTTTTCATTTTTGTCTTGAATTGGGTCTTGGATTACAATACATTTGGATTTGAGATTTAGTTCTGAGAGATAATTGCAAGTCCTGTAAAAGACTGTATAGAAATAACGGTCACCGTACCTCAGCTTCACTATCTATACAATGACTTGACAGTACATGTTTCTTGGTGAAATAGTGCTTGCAGGAGGGTTATCCCACATGGCACACATCCACTGTTGTTAAAGGGAACAACTTCAGAAACAGGTGTACACAGTTTTTTGTTTGTTTTTTTAAAAAATATTTTTATTTATTTCTAGGAGAGAGAGAGACAGCGTGAGCAGGGGAGGGTCAGAGAGAGAGGGAGATACAGACTCTGAAATAGGCTCCAGGCTCTGAGCTGGCAGTGAGCACAGAGCCCGACGCGGGGCTCAAACCCACGAACCGCGAGATCATGACCTAAGTGAAAGTCGGACGCTTAACCGACTAAGCCACCCAGGCGCCCCAGGTGTACAGGTGTACACAGTTTAATCCTTGTGCATCTCTTCTAGGCTGCTCCATGATGCAGTTGAGAACGATCACTTGGAAATTGTCCATTCGCTCCTCTCCTATGGTGCTGACCCCACGTTGGGTACATACGCAGGTAGAACCATCATGAAAATGACTCACAGCGAAGCTACGGAAATGTTTCTGGCAGGTAGGTCACTTCAGAAAACAAGAATGGCAAAGTGTGTTAAAACTCAGTGGTAACTAATTTGGATTTTACTAGGCAGAAATTAAAAAGCCTTACATTTTAGGACAGCAGTAACGTTGCCCTTGGTGTGATATGATATAGTATTCTAGTTAAGCTAATTATTTTAGCGATTAGCCACTGATTCTACATTTACTTTAATTTACTTGTTCTAATGTTTAAAAAGACTTCCTAACATTATTTACATGTTCTACATGTGTATTTTTACATTTCAAGTCTGGGCGAATTAGAAGACTCATACATCGTATTTGTTATTTGTGTGATTCTGTGGTTTTCAGCCAATAAGCCATCATGGAAGCCACACACAAGGGTGTGTGTGGAACATACACTTAAATTCTGCAGTATACACTTACTGCCAGCGAAGGGCAGTGAGTCACAAGGTAATAAAGACTTACTTATGTTAGACATTGGTATTGGGGGGAAAACATTTATATCTCAAAGAAGAGAGAGATAAATGTAATGCTCCTTTCCTTTTGCATATGGTCGCTAATTAATTCTTAGCTGCAGTCTAGCTTTTGTGCTCTGCTAGGGTATTAGAGGTGGTCTCTGCCTAGGGAATGTGAGTGATTAGGTACTTGGATTTTTGTCAGATACAGAAAATAAGAGTTTTTTGTAGAATTGTATTGATGTGCAGCAAGGGAATTCTGTGGGGGTGCAGAGGGAATGAAGCGCTACCCTATTCTGAATGTACAGGAGGATGCCCCCAACTCTGTTAGCATTTTCTTCTAACAGCAAGTTTTATATTGTTATTTTTTAATGTTATTTTAATTGTGGTTACAAACATGTAACACTGAATTTTCTGTCTTAAGCATTTTTAAGTCTGCAGCCCAGTAGTATTAGGCCTACCCATTGGGTAGCAGATCTCCAGAACACCTTCATCTTGCAGAAGTTTTTTGCCCATTAAACACTAATTTCACTTTTACTTGACCCCAGCCTTGGTAAGCAATGTGCTGCTTTATGTTTCTGTGATTTTGACCACTTCCCATACTTTATGTCAGTGGACTCTTAAACAGGATTTGCCCTTTTGTGATTGGCTTTCACTAAGCATAATGTTTTCATGGTTCATCCATACTGTAACATGTGTCAGAGTGTCTCTCTTTAATACTGAATAATATTGCACTCTACACATATGCCACATTTTGTTTATCCATTCATGTGAGAGGATGGACATTTCATTTGTTTTCATCTCTTGGCTATTCTGAGTAATGCTGTCATTAACATGGGTGTGGAAATACCTGAGATCCTGCATTTAATTCTTTGGTATATGTATTCAGAGCTTGGGTTACTGAATCACATTATAATTGTGTTTTTAATTTTTGAGGAATCTCCGTATTGTTATCCACAAAGTCTACAATAATTTACATTCCCACTAACAGTGCACAAGAGTTTCCGTTTCTCCACATCCTCACTAACACTTACTGTTTTCTGCTCTTTTCATTGTAGCCATCCTAAGGGATATAAGGTGATATCTCGTTGTATTTTTTGTTTGCATGTCCCTGATGAAACATGTTGAATATCTTTCCATGTGCTTATTTGCCCTTTGTAAGTCTTTGGAGAGTTGTCTATTCAGGTCTTTTCTCCATTTTTAAAAAATCGGATTGTTTCTTTGCTGAGTTGTGAAACTTCCTTATACATTCTGGCTATTATTCCACTATGAGATATATGATTTACAGATATTTTCTCATATTCTGGAGATTGGCTTTTCACTCTGTTGTTTATTTTGAGGTACAGAAGTTTTTAAGTCTAAGGTTACATTTACCTGGTTTTTATTGTGTTGCCTCTGCTTTTCATATCCCCAGAGATTTTGGAATGCTATCTTCTGAACCTTTCCTCTATGTTGTTAAGGTTTTAGGTCTCATGTGTAAGTCTGTAATACATTTTGAGTCATTTCGTGCTTAGGATGTAAGGTAAGCATCCAGCTTCATCCTTTTGCCTGTATATATCCCGTATTCCCAGTACAATTTGTAAAAGATCTACTCCTTTCCCATTGCATTGCATCAGTACCCTGGTCATGATTCTTTTGGCACTATATGTGGGTATTTATTTCTGTCCATTTAGTCTAGATGTCTGTCTTTAAGCCAACACTATACTGTTTCAAGTACTGTTGCTTTGTAGTATGTTTTGAAATCAGGAAATGTGAAGCCACCAAGCGAAGCCAAGATTATTTTATTTGGCATTCCTTGGGATTCCATATGAATGTTAGGATAGATTTTTTCTATATCTGCAAAAAATAAAAATAAACAAACAAAACACACAACAACAACAACAAAATGTCATTGGGGTTTTGGTAGAGAATGCACTAGACCTGTAGATTGGTTTGGGTATGGAAACTTAAAGTCTTCTGACCATTGCACATGGTATATGTGCATTTTCCCATTTTCCTGATAACCTTAGATTTCTTTTAGCAAAGGATTATAGGTTTTAGTATACATGGGTTATGTATGCCCCCTCTGCTAAGTTTATTCCTGAGTATTTGTTCTTTTTGATGCTATTGTCATTTTGTTTCATTTTCTTTTAGGATTGTTAGCATATAGAAAAGCAATTCAGATTCTATATTTTGACCATGTATTCTGAAGTTTTGCTGAAATCACTTATTAATTTTAAGTTTTTAAAAATCTTGTTATTTTCATTTCCTCTGAAGATTATTTAACTCGAGATTATTTACAGGGTCAGAGTGATGATGACTTTACTGTCTCTTGGGTGTTGTGGGAAGCTCTGTGTGTGGTAAGCAGTATGCTTTTCTCAATTTAGTGGGAAATTGATGCATTACACATATTTCTCCACAGTGTGGATGAGGGGAAGGTGAGTGGTAGGTGCTGTAAGCAGGGATCATTAGCAAAGGTTCTCCTTTTATTTCAGAATTATTTAATTAATGAGATCTAAAACCTTGATAGAGCCTACTGACTCCTTTCTCTCTCTCTCTCTCCCTCCCTCCCTCTCTCTCTCTCTCTCTCTCCCTCTCTCTCTCTCTCTCTCTCTCTCTCTCCTTTCTATTTGAGCCAGAAAATAAAGTTGCATAGAAAGCCTTGGGAAACCCTCCATGACCAGAAGACCAGGATGATAAAGATAAGGCTAACAGTGATGTGTTAGAATCTGAATTTTCAGATAGCCCCACCTTACTATGTTAGAACATCTAAGTGTGTTTGTCAGTGGTAAGCATTTATACCATATAATTGAAAAGTATCTGAGTCCTGGGAAGCAGGATCTAAATGCACTTTTCATCAATTGAGCAGGGATGAGTGCATTTTAAGTATTCATGAACCTTAATGATCTTTCCTGGAAAAGATTAAGTGTACATAGTGGGGATCAGATGTATAGGCTACTTGCCCTTTGCAGAATACGACCAAGGCTAATAAAACATTAAAGTTGCCATTCACTGGAATCCACAGAAGAGTTGGTCCTTTGGATACTTTAGTGCTGTAAATACTAAAACCTTTGGGAAGGACTCCTTGAAGACTTCTTGGTCACATGAACTGTACTTCACTATGTCGTTAACCTTTCCTAACATGTATGATTAGAAAAGTCGCTTTTCATCGTTCCTGGAATGTTTGTGTATAAAATTGTCTTCAGTAACGTCTTGCCCTCATTGTGGAGCCAGCATACCTTCGTGACCAGTCTCTAGAGAATATACAAAGCAAGAAGCCTGTGCTCTGCTGTGTGTTAACAAAGAAGCTTAGTAACTAATATCATTCTCACTTTCTGAAGTTAGGGATAGAAATTGTATGTAACAGGAATGTAACAGTTTGCTTGGAGATATGTGAAAGGAAAGAAAGAATACATAACCTTTTGTATCTCAAATGCTCCGTTGTTGGTGGGGGAGGAAGAGATCAAAAGGTGTTTGTAATCAGTCCTCTTCAGTTGCAGTACAGGCATCCCTTGGTGACTACAATGGGACAACTAACTACAATTATGGTGAGAGCTGAGTAGGACTTCATCTGTATTTATCAACAGTGAGAACAGTGAAGTGTCATTGTGATGAATCTTATTTTGATTTTCCTCATCCTCCTTTGTAAAAATCTGTTGGTCTTCTCTAGATGTTTTCTTAAAACCAGATGAATCCAGAATTACTCCCACTACAAGATGATTCTTTTGTTCACCTGAAACAGAGAATGATTCTTTTGTTCACCTGAAACAGAGAATGTTTGTCCATGAGTGGCCATGGGGAGTAGTGGTAGAGGCAGAGGTATAAGTAAAAGAAACTGGCTTTTGTTAGGGCTATCCATTGGCTTATTCAGGATGCTAATTCAGTTATTGGGAGCAACTTTCATTTTGACAGAATTTTGAACCACTTTCCTATTTATTTTGTAAGGCATGATACCGGTTTTTGCATTCAGATGGGCTTAAAAAGTTGAAAATGTCATCCTGCATATTTTGCTGCAATTTTCCAAATGTAGAAATCATCACAGTTACAGAGGCAGAGTTCTACAGGCAGGTTTCAGCGAGTTTCTTTCCCAAAGACCTGGAAACCTTCAATCCTGAAAGCAAGGAACTATTAGATTTTGTTGAATTCACAAATGAACTTCAGACTCTGCTCCACTCTTCCGTGGAATGGTTAAATCCTAGTGACATGACCTTGGAATAGAACCACTGGTGAACGGTCTAGCCCCACTGTGTACAGAGAGTTATTGTGCCAATTCTATGCATATTTGTCAAAATACAACTTTCTCCAAAGAAAGGGACTTATTACTTATGAAAACATCTATGCTTTACCTAAGACTCCAGTTGGAAGACGTAGAAAGTTGACTTTCTTTTTAAATTAGTTTTTATGAAATTGCCGATGTGTTTAAATGTATACAAGATGCTTTGAATAAATTTGTTTTCACTTCGAAAATGTTTCTTTTCTTTTTTCTCTAAGGGAAAAAGTTAATTAGATAAGAGAAGCTCACAGTTGACTTCTTTTCATACAAATCCCTGAAGACAGAGACTGTTAACTCTTATAAGGGTGGCACTCAATTTTGAAAAGGTATTTGGGAGAACAAATTTTGTAAATGCACTTCGTGTTGTAACTTTTTGTTTTATTTACAGAATGTATGGTGTTGGTTGCATGTATACTATTGGGTATATTTGAAATTAAAACCATACCCACACATAACTAATTCTGTGAACTTATATCGTATCTTGAAAGATGCAAAATTAGGTGGGTTGTTTTTATTTTCCCCTTGCTTCAACTGGATTGTTTCTCTATTTTATTCTCTTAATAAAGAAGACTCTAAGCTATTTTTCTGTCCAACATTCAATATTGGAATTGCTCTTGGGGCTGATTTTGCTTAAAAATGTACAGAAACTGAAGGTTTTAGAACAGTGTGTTTTCTACCTGTTTTCTTTATTTATTTACTCATTTATTTATTCAACATTTGTTTTTTATTTAATATTTATTTGTTTGTTTGTTTGTTTGTTATTTTCCTAAATAGTTTGTTGTCAGGTTGGTTTCTATAAAACACCCAGTGCTCATCCCTGCAAGTGCCCTCCTCCATGCCCGTCACCCCCTGTATTTAAACTGTTGTAAGTAAATTCTCTGCCTTTTTCACAGTTTTATGAAAGTGTTCTGAAAAGGCAATAAGGCTATTGAGTGAATGAGAAAATGGAAGTATCCTCTGTTCTGTGTTCCTAAAATATATGATTTTTACTGCTAGAAAAAATGTTAGAAAAAATGTTGGTGTTCAAATTCTTATATTTATATCCAGCTATAGTCTCTGTAAACCAAACCAGAGTGGAGCCAGCCTAGGAAATATACTCTGAATATGATCCAGAGTCCCCTAAAATCTCTACTGTTAATTAAGAGTGTCTGTATGTGCATACATACATATACATAAACTTACCTCAATATATGTTATTTGTCTTAATATTATTTAATATTTCCCTAATTTTATTGTGGTAAAATGTACATGGCATCAAATTTACCGTCTTAACCATTTTTAAACGTACAGTTTGTTAAATCTACATTGGTATAAAATATAGTCCTAATATTATGCTGCTGTCACCACCATCTCAACAACTGTATTCATCTTGCAAAACAGAAACCGTTAAATAAATTCCCCATACCGTATTCTCAGGTACACTATTCTCCTCTACCGTGTTTTCCGGTATACTATTATCCTCTGTCTGTAATTTTGACTCTGCTCAATACCCCACGAAAGTAGAATTATATAGTTTTTGCCTTTCATTTCACTTAGCTTCAATTCTGAAGCTTCACCGTGTTGTAGCATGTTGTAGCATATTGTCGAATTTCCTTCCTCTAGTGGCATTCTATGGTGCGTGTAATACCACATTTGGTTATCTATTCATCTGTTAATGGAACTTGGGTTGCTTCCATGTTTAACTATTGTGAGTAATGCCGCTGTGAACATAGATGTAAAATAACTTTTCAAGACTCATTCAATTATTTTAGGAGCACACCCAGAATTACTGTTTTATAACATAAAGCTATTTTTTTCTTAAATAGTTTATCGTCAAGTTGGTTTCCATATAACACCCAGTGCTCATCCCCGCAAGTGCCCTCCTCCATGCCCATATCTTCCCCTCCCCCAACCTCATCAGCCCTCAGTTTGTTCTCCGCATTCAAGAGTCTCTCGTGGTTTGCCTCCTTCCCTCTCCCCCACTATTTTTACCCTTCTTCTCCCCCACGGTCCTCCGATAACTTCCCCCTAATCCACCTAAACGTGTAAACATGTGGTATCTGCCCTTCTCTGCCTGACTTATTTTGCTCAGCAAAACACCCTCAAGGTCCATCCGCATCGCTACAAATGGCCAGACTTCATTCTTTCTCATTGCCATGTAGTATTCCACTGTATAGATGAACCACATCTTGATCCATTCATCCGTTGATGGACACTTAGGCTCTTTCCATGTATTGGCTTTTGTTGAAAGTGCTGCTGTGAACTTTGGGGTCCATGTGCCCCTAGGCATCAGCACTCCTGTATCCCTTGGGTAAATTCCTAGGAGTGCAATTGCTGGGTCCTAGGGGAGTTCTACTGTTAACTTTTTGAGGAGCTTCCATACTGTTTTCCAGAGGGACTGCACCAGTTTACATTCCCACCAGCAGCGTAGGAGGGTGCCCACTTGTCCACATCCTCACCAGCATCTAGAGTCTCCTGATTTGTTCATTTTAGCCACTCTGGCCGGCATGAGGTGGTATCTCAGTGTGGTTTTGATTTGTGTTTCCCTGATGAGGAGGGACGCGGAGCATCTTTTCATGTGTCTGTTGGCCATCTGGATGTCCTCTTTGGAGAAGTGTCTGTTCATGTCTTCTGCCCATTTCTTCACTGGATTATTTGCTGTTCGGGTGTGGAGTTTGGTGAGTTCCTTATAGATTTTGGGTACTAGCCCTTCTTCTGATACGTCATTTGCATCTATCTTTCCCCATTCCGTCAATTGCCTATTAGTTTTATGGATTGTTTCCTTTGCCTTGCAGAAGCTTTTTATCTTGATGAGGTCCCAATAGTTCACTTTTGCTCTTGATTCCCTTGCCCTTGTGGATGTGTTAAGTAAGAAATTGCTGTGGTGGAGGTCAAGGACGTTGTTTCCTGCTTTCTCCTCTAGGGCTTTGATGGTTTCCTGTCTCACATTCAGGTCCTTTGTCCATTTTGAGTTTATTTTTGTGTATGGTGTGAGAAACTGATCTAGTTTCATTCTTCTGCTTGTCGCTGTCCAGTTCTCCCAGCACTATCTGTTAAAGAGGCTTTTATTCCTTTGGATACTCTTCCTGCTTTGTCAGAGATTAGTTGTCCATACATTTGTGAGTCCAGTTCTGAGTTCTCTATTCTATTCCATTGGTCTATGTGTCTGTTTTCGTGCCAATACCAAACTGTATTGATGATTGCAGCTTTGTAGTAGAGGCTAACGTCTCGGATGGTGATGCCTCCCATTTTGGTCTTATTCTTCAATATTACTTTGGCTACTCAGGATCTGTTGTGGTTCCATACAGATTTTAGGATAGTTTGTTCTAGTTTTCACAAGAATGCTGGTGCAATTTTGTTTTGGATTGCAATGAATGTGTACATTGCTTTGGGTAGTAATGACATTTTAACTATATTTATTCTTCCGACCCATGAGCATGGAATGTTTTTCCATTTCTTTCTATCTTCTTCAATTTACTTCATAGTTTCTGTGGTTTTCACCATACACATCTCCTATATCTTTGGTTAGATTTAGTCCTAGGTATGTATGTATGTGTGTATGTATGTGTTTTTTTTGCATCTGTGAGTGGTATCAGTTTCTTGATGTCTCTTTTTGTTGCTTCGTTGTTGGTGTATAAAAATGCAACCGACTTCTGTATGTTGCTTTTGTATCCTGCTACTTTACTGAATTCATGGGTCAGTTCTAGTAGGCTTCTGGTGGAGTCTGTCGGGTATCCTATGTGGAGTATCATGTCTCCTGTGAAAAGTGAAAGTTTGACTTCTTCTTTACCAATTCTGATGCCTTTTATTGACTGATTGTTGATGCTATAACTTCCAGCACTATGTTAAACAACACGGGTGAGACTGGACATCCCTGTCGTGTTCCTGATCACAGGGGGAAAGTTCTCAGTTTTTCCCCGTTGAGGATGATGTGAGCTGAGGGCTTCTCATAGATGGCTTTTGTGATGTTTCAGTGAGTTCCTTCTATCCCGACTTTCTCAAGGGTCTTTATTAAGAAGCGATGCTGTCTCTTGTCAAATGCTTTTTCTGCATCTGTTAGCAGGATCATATGGCTTTTGTCTTTTATTTTGTTGATGTGATGTATATCACATTGATTGATTTGCGAGTATTGAAACAGCCCTGTAACCCAGGAATGAATCCCACTTGATCATGGTATATAATTCTTTTTATGTGCTGTTGGATTATATTTGCAAGTATCTCATTGAGGATTTTTGCATCTGTACTCATCAAGGATGTTGGTCTGTACTTGTCTTTTTTTGCCGGGCCTGTCTGTCTTGGGAACCAAAGTGATGCTGGCTTCGTAAAATGAGGCTGGAAGTTTTCCTTCTATTTCTATTTTTTGGAATAGCTTGAGAAGAATGGGTATTAATTCTGTTTTAAATGTCTGGTAGAATTCCCCCAGGGAAGCTATCTGGCCCAGGGCTCTTCTTTGTTGGGAGATTTTTGATAACTGATTCGATTCCCTCACTGCTTATGGGTCTGTTCAGATTTTCTCTCTCTTCCTGTGTAAATTTTGGTAGTGAGTGTGTGTTTAGGAATATGTCCATTTCTTCTAAGTTGTCCAATTTGTTGGCATATAATTTATCATAGTATTCCCGGAAAATTGCTTGTATGTCTGAGGGGTGGATTGTCCATTTCATTCATGAGTCCATTTTCATTCACGATTTTTGTCTACTTGAGTGCTCTCTCTTTTCATTTTGAGAAGCCTGGCTAGAAGTTTGTCAATTTTGTTTATTAAAAAACGAAAAAACCAACTCTTGGTTTCGTTGATCTGTTCAACTGTTTCTTTGGATTCTATATTGTTTATTTCTGCCCTGATTTTTATTATTTCTCTTCTCTTACTGGGTTTGGGGTGCTCTTGTTGCTCTCCCTCTAGTTCCTTAAGATGCACTGTTAGATTTTGCACTTGCGCTCTTTCTAGTTTCTTGAAATAGGCCTGGAGTGCAGTGTACTTTCCTCTTAGGACTGCCTTCGCCGCATCCCATAGAGGTTGGATTGTTGCATTTTTGTATTCATTTGTTTCCATGTTATTTTTAAATTTGTTCTCTAATTGCCTGATTGGCCCATCCGTTCCTTATAGGGTGTTCTTTAACCTCCATGTTTTTGGAAGTTTCCCAGACTTCTTCCTGTGATTGATTTTGAGTTTTATAGCATTGTGATCTGAAAGTGTGCCTGGTATGAATCTTTTATGTTTATTGAGGGCTGCTTTATGTCCCAGTATGTGATCTCTCTTGGAGAATGTGCCATGCGCACTTGAGAACAAAGTAAATTCCATGGTTCAGGATGTAGAGTTCTAAATGTATCTGTCAGATCCATCTGGTCCAGTGTGTCTTTCGAGTCCATTATTTCTTTAGTGATTTTCTGTCTGGTTGACGTACCCATTGCTGTAGGTGGAGTATTAAAGTCCCCAGCTGTTAGCACATTCTTATCCATAAGAGTGTTTCTGTTTGTGATTAATTGTTTTATATATTTAGGTGCTCCCATATTCGGTGCATAGACATTTATAATTGTTAGCTCTTCCTGATGGATAGACCCTGTAATTATTATGTAATGCCCCTCTTCATTCTTTGTTACTGTCTTTAAAGTCCAGCTTGTCTGATATAAGTATATAGCTACTCCAGCTTTCTTTGGACTTCCAGCAGCATGATAGATATTTCTCCATCTCCATTATTTCTCCATCCCCTTACTTTCAATCTGAAGGTGTCCTCCAGTCTAAAATGAGTTTCTTGTAGACTGCAAATAGATGGATTTTGTTTTTTTATCCATTCTGCTACCCTGTGTCTTTTGATCGAGGCATTTAGTCCATTTACATTCAGTGTTATTATTGAAAAATACGGGTTTACAGTCATCGTGTCCTTTGTGGGATTCATGCTTGTGGTGGTGTCTCTGGTAACTTGCGTTCCTTGCCACATTTTCCTCTTAGAGTCCCCCTCAGGATTTCTTGTAGGGCTAGCTTAGTGGTGACGAAATCTTGCAATTTTTGCTTACTTGGAAAGACTTTTATGTCTCCTTTTGTTCTGAATGACAGGCTTGCTGGATAGAGGATTCTTGGCTGCATATTTTTTCTGTTTATCACATTGAAAACTTCCTGCCATTCCTTTCTGGCCTGCCAAGTTTCAGTAGATAGGCCTGTCACCACTCTGATAGGTTTCCCTTTGTCTGTTAGGGCCCTTTTATCCCTAGTTGCTTTCAGAATTCTCTTTGTCCTTATATTTTGCCAGTTTCACTATGATATGTCGTGCAGAAGATTGATTCAAGTTACATCTGAGGGCAGTTCTCTGTGCCTCTTGACTTTCAATGTCTATTTCCTTCCCTAGAGTGGGGAAGTTCTCAACTATAATTTGTCCAAGGACTGCTTCAGCACCTTTCCCTCTTTCTTCCTCTTCTGGACTTCTGTGATACGGATATTGTTGTTTGATTGTATCGCTGAAATCTCGAACTCTCCTTTCGTGTTCGTGGATCAGTTTATCTCTCTTTTTCTCAGCTTCCTCTTTTTCTATAATTGTGTCTTCTAAACACTGAATTCTCCTTTCTGCCTCTTTAATCCATGACTTGGACTCCTCCATTTTATTATGCACGTCATTTGTAGCATTTTTTAATTCATCACAACTATTTTAAGCTCCGCAGTCTTTGTAGCAATAGTTTCTCTGATGTCTTCCATGCCTTTTTCAAGACCAGCAATTAATTTTATGAATGTTGTTCTAAGTTCTTGTTCAGTTATGCTGCTTATAGCTGTTTTGAGCCATTCTTTAGCTGTCATTTCTTCCTAGAATTTCTTTGGAGGAGAGTTCTTCCATTTCGTCATTTTGATTAGCTTTCTACCTCTTGTTAATTTTAAAAGCTTGTTGTGCAGTCTTCCCCTGCGGTTGCTGCTGTATTAAAGAGGGCTCTTTCAAAATAATTCAGGCAGAGAAGGACAGATACTATGTTTGCAAGTATAGGAGGAGGATTAGGAGGAATTTAACGGTGGACCATGGGAGAGAAGAAGGGAAAAAATAGTGGGGGAGAGGGAGGAAGGCAAACCATGAGAGACTCTTGAATGCTTAGAAAAAACTGAGGGCTGATGGGAGTGAGGGTGAGGAGAAGGTTGGTGATGGGCATGGAGGAGGACACTTGTGGGGATGAGCACTGAGTGTTATATGGAAACCAACTTGACAAAACTATTAAAAAAAAAGGGGGGGGAGGGCTCTTTGACTGTCCAGACCCTGTCCATTCAGGAAGTGTTCTTTGAATGGTGTCTCTTGGTTTCTCTTGTTGGGACTTT
Organism: Crocuta crocuta; assembly: GCF_008692635.1. NCBI lineage: Eukaryota > Metazoa > Chordata > Mammalia > Carnivora > Hyaenidae > Crocuta > Crocuta crocuta. The sequence continues at coordinate 83,385 of NW_027527857.1, read as the reverse complement.
GGTTATTTTATTCCCCTACTTGTAGTTGTATTTGGGACTCTCCACCATGTGTACTTTGGCTTGTTTCTTGAAGTAGCCCTGGAAAAGAATACAGACAGACAACCACACAGGGAACAAAGGTACACAAACACACAGACAAATCCAACAAACACGCAGACAGAAAGGGAAAAAGAAAAAAAAGAAAAAAAGGAAGGGACAACAAAACAAAGAAGAAGGAGGGAGGACAAATAATAAAAAATAATAATTAATATATAATTAAAAAAAAGAAAAGGAAAGGAAAAAACCCAAAAGACAAAGGACAATCTAAAAGCATAGGACCAGAATTCCCAGCTGCAAATAAAGAGCCAGGTGTATGCAGTGCTGATGGAAGAGCATATACAAAGAGAGAAATGACAGGGCGGGGAGGAAGCTAAATTGGAAGTGAAATGACCAGGCAGAGAGACTGAGGCTTGATTCAGAGGGAGAAATCATAGAGTATAGTTAGAGGTGAGGAGAAAGAAACGAAGATAATGTTACTCAGAGAAACTATATAGTCTGATAACTCCAGAGAGAGAGAGAGAGAGAGAGAAAAGTAGCAGTGGGGTGTAGAATGTACATCTAGGGAATGGATTAAGTGTGACTGTTTAAGCAAACCAGTGACCGGATTGCCCCGACCAGCAGAGTGGAGGGTTATGAATGAGAAAAGGGAGGATATATCTGAATAGAAAGAATTATCTAGAATTAATCACAGCAGTGCGGTCCCAGCCCGCTTTTATCTTCCCCAGTTCACACTCACGCACTTATGAGGTTGCCTTCCCAGTGTACTCTGTCTCTTTCTCTTCCCAAACACCTGTGGCTCAGACTCATATGACTTCAGGCCTTCTCTGTTTGAGAGATTGGTGCAAGCGAAATGCACGGAGCTCCCTACTTCTCCACCATCTTGCCTCCCCCCAAGGTCTGGCGTTTAAAGGTCCCACTCTTGGCTGGGATAGAGCCCTGCGGATACTGCACTGCTCCTCAAGAGAAGGCTGCCAAGCAATCTAGTGGCAATCTGAAGAACACATGGGGAACACTGTGGGGGAGATTATTTGCTTTTCTTTGAGCACTTCCCAAATGGCAATATTCACAGAGAGACATCTCTCCAGGAACAAAGGAGTTGGTCTGTGCCATTTCCCTCCGCAGCCTCTCAGCATAAATGGAGAGCCACCTACCAGCGGCAAAGCAATGCTCACACTGGCTGCCTCACTTGGTTACACCAAGTCCCACAAGCCTGCACAATAGTAGGACTGCCCCCTTTCAGTCAAGCTTGCCTCAGTCCCAGTGTGGTGGGCCCCTTCCCCTGAAGACTAGGACAAGAGAGCTTATCGACACCACATCTCTCAACCAGAAAGTTCGGCAGGGTTTCAGTTCTGGTGGAGGTCGTGTCGGGTCTCATTTCACAAGCAGAGCAGAACACGCCAAGGTAAAACTCTCCACTTCAGGCCAGGGACCAAGCACTTCCCCCAGGAAGCAAGGAGGGATGGACAGCCACAACACAGCAACAGATGCACTCCGCACACACTAGAGACACTCCCTGAAGCACTAGCTTTTGTCACTACATGAACTCTTCTTCATAAAGCCATTATGCTGGTGTTTCTAACACAAAAAAGAGGGCAGAGGTTAGACAAAATGTAAAGACAGAGGAATTTATCACACATGAGACAACAGGGCAAGGTCACACCCAGAGATCTAAGGGAAACACAAGTAACTTGTCTGATGGAGAATTTAAGGCAACGATCATAGGGATAATCTCTGGGCCTGAGAAAAGAATTGAAAGCATCAGAGACCTGTACTACAGAAATTAAAACAAACAAACAAACAAACAAACAAAAACAAACTTACAGAAGAATCAGAAATGAAAAAGACAAAAAACAAGATTAGAAACAGACTTGATGTAATGAACATCAAGAGAAATAGCTGACTAAGTGACCTAGGAGACAAAATAATGGAAAATAATGAGGCTGCACAAAAGAGAGAAAGAAGAATGGTGGGCCACAAGAATAGACTTAGGGAACTCAGTGACTCCCTCAGTGTACTCACCTTCATGTCATAGGAGTCCTAGAAGAAGAGAGAGAGTAAAGAAGGCAGAAGGTTTATTTGAGGAAATCATGGCTGAAAACTTTCCTAATCTGGGTAAGGAAACAGACAACCAGAACCATGAGGCACAGAGAACTCTCATCGAAATCAACCAAAGCAGACCAACACCAAGACATATTGTAATTACATTTCCAAAATACAGTGATAAAGAAAAATCTTAAAAGCAGCAAGACAAAAAGAAGTCCCCTAACTTACAAGGGGAGACCCATGACGCTAGCCACAGATCTCGCCACAGAAACTCGGCAAGCCAGAAGAGAGTGGCATGATATATTCCATGTGCTGAGTGGGAAAAATCTCCCACCAAGAACAGTTTACCCAGCAAGGCTATCATTCAAAATAGAGAGAGAGATAAAGAGTTACCCAAACAAAAAATTAAGGAGCTTATGACCACTAAACCAGCCCTGAAAGAAATATTAAAGGGGGCTCTTTGGGTGGGGAAGAAAAGACCCAAAGTGACGGTAGAAATTTAGGAAACTGAAAAACACTGTAAAAATTAATATTTCTGTAATATCACTCAAGGTTCTCACGAAATAAAAGAATATAAACTATAATGACATATACCTAAATTGTGGACGGGGAAAATAATGAGGTCAAACGTAACCATCAACTTTTTTTTTTATTACCTTTTTAAAAAATCTTAAATGTTTTATTTATTTCTGAGAGAGAGAGAATGTGAGCAGGGGAGGGTCAGAGAGAGAGGGAGACACAGAATCTGAAACAGTCTCCAGGCTCTGAGCTAGATGTCAGCACAGAGCCAAATACGGGGCTCAAACCCACGAACCGTGAGATCATGACCTGTGCTGAAGTTGGACTGAGCCACCCCGGCGCCCCAACCATCAAGTTATTGCAGACTGCTCTATGCAGAAGAGATTACATACAAATTTAATGTTACTCATATATCAAAAACTACTAATAAATATGCAAAGAATAAAGGGAAGGAAATCCACATATATCACTAAAGAAAATCAGCAAAGCATGAAAATGAGAAAGAAAAGAATGAATCAGGGATAATTTTCAGAAACAACCACAACACAAGTAATAAAATGACAATAAACACACATCTCCCGTTAATTACTTTGAATGCAAAAGGATTAAACACTTCAATCAAAAGATACACATTGTTCAGAATGGAAGAAAGAAGGAAAGAAAGAAAGAAAGAAAGAAAGAAAGAAAGAAAGAAAGAAAGAAAGAAAGAAAGAAAGAAAGAAAGAAAGAAAGAAAGAAAGAAAGAAAGAAAGAAAGAAAAGAAAGAAAGAAAGAAAGAAGGGAGGGAGGGAGGAAAGAAGGAAGGGAGAAAGAAAAGGGAAGGAAGGAAGGAAGGAAGGAAGGAAGGAAGGAAGGAAAGAAGGGAGGAAGGGAGGAAGGGAGGAAGATCAGATCCATTTATATGCTGTTTACAAGGAACTCACTTCAGTCTTAAAGACATCTGCAGACTGAAAGTGAGGGGATGGAGAAATGTCAAAGGAGGGCTGGAGTAGCTATACTTATATCAGACAAAATAGACTTTAAAACAAACACTGTAACAAGGTACACAAGGGCATGATATAATAACACAGGGAACAATCCACCCTGAATCTATAACAATTGTAAATATTATGCACTCAACATGAAAGCACCAAAATGTATAGAATTATTAATAGCAAGCATAAAGAAACTAATAGTAATGCAATAATAATGGGATACTTAACTTTTCTATCAATGGACAGATCATCGAAACAGAAAATCAACAAGGAGACAATGGCTTTGAATGACACACGAGATTAGATGGACTTAGAGATATATTCAGAACATGTAATCCTAAAACAGCAGAATACACATTTTTTTTTCAAGTGCACATGGGACATTCTCAAGAATAGACAACAGGGGTGTCTGGGTGGTTCAACTCTTAATTAAAGCTCAGGTCATGACCTCACTGTTCATGAGCTTAAGCTCCACCTCAGTCTCTGTGCTGACAGTGTGGAGCCTGCTTGGGATTCTCTCTCCCTCTCTTTCTGCCTTGCCCTCCCTCTCTCAAAATAAAACATAAGCTTAAAAAGAAAAAGAATACACTACACTACACAACACTACACTACACTACACTATACTACACTACAGAAGAAGCCTCAACAAATCCAAGAACATCAAAATCCTACAATGCATATATTCTGACAACCATGCTATGAAAAAAAAATTGGAAAGACCAAAAATGCATGTAGGTTAAAACAGCATGCTAATAAATACTGAATATGTCAACCAGGAAATCAAAGAAAAGAACATCAACAACATGGGAACAAATGAAAACAAAAACACAGTGGTCCAAAAGCTTTAAGATGCAGCAAAATCAGTCAGTCATAAGATGGAAGTATATAGCCTACCTCAAGGAGTGTGGAAAAAAAAAACCTCAAAATTCTCAAAACAACAATAAACAAAACCTGAAAGCAGCAGAAGGGAAGAAAGAATAAAGATTAGAGCAGAAATAGATGATTTAGCAGCTAACAAAACAATATACCTAAAAACGAATAGAACAGATCAATAAAACCAGGAGTCATTCTCTGACAAAAATCAACAAAATTGATAAACGGCTAGTCAGACTTAATACGGAGAGAGAGACAGAGAGGGAGACGGAGAGAGGGAGGGAGGGAGAGGGAGGAAAAGAAGAACTCAAAATTGCGAAAGACGGGGAAATAAAAGGCAATACCACACAGGGCCTCCAGTGTGTCTCAGCCGGTTAAGCATTTGGTTTCAACTCAGGTCATAATCTTGTGATTCATGGGTTTGAGCCTCGCATCGGGCTCACTGCTGGCAGTGTGGAGCCTGCTTTGGTTTCTCTCTCTCTCTCCCCCCTCCTTCCCCAATTGTGCTCTCACTCTTTCTCTCGATATAATAAGAAAACATTTTTGTACACTGCGAGTTTGCTGAATTCATGGATAAGTTCTAGCAGATAATTGGTGGAGTCTGTTGGGTTTTCCATATAAAGTATCATGTCGTCTGCGAAAAATGAAATTTGACTTCCTCTTTGTCATTTTTGATGGCTTTTAGTACATTTTGTTTCTGATTGCCGATGCTAGGATTTCCAACACTGTATTTAACAACAGTGGTGAAAGTGGATATCCCTGTCATGTTCCTGATCTCAGGATGAAAGCTCTCAGTTTCTCCCCATTGAGGATGTTATGACTTTTCATAAATGGCTTTTATGACATTTAAGTATATTCCTTCTATCCCGACTTTCTTTATTACGAAAGGATGCTGTATTTTGTCAAATGCTTTTTCTGCATCTATTGACAGGATTACATGGTTCTTATCTTCTCTTTTATTAATGTGATGTATCATATTGGCTGATTTGTGAACATTGAACCAGCCCTGCAGCCCAGGAATGAATCCCATGTGATCATAATGAATAGTTCTTTTTATCTGTTATTGAATTCGATTTGCTAGTATCTTGTTCGTAATATTTGCATCCATGTTCATCAGAGATATTAGCCTGTAGTTCTCCTTTTTTGCTGGGTCTCTGCCTGGTTTGGGAATCAAAGTAACACTGGCTTCATAGAATGAGTCCAGAAGTTTCCCTTTCATTTGTATTTCTTGGAACAGCTTGAGAAGGATAGGTGTTAACTGTTTTTAAAAGGCTGGTAGAGGGGCGCCTGGGTGGCTTAGTCAGTTAAGCGTCCGACTTTCGCTTAGGTCATGATCTCGCAGTTCGTGGGTTCGAGCCCCACATGGGGCTCTGTGCTGACTGCCAGCTCAGAGCCTGGAGTCTGTTTCAGTCTGTGACTCCCTCTCTCTCTGACCCTCCCCTGCTCACGCTGCCCCCCGCGCTCGCTCTCTCTCTCTCTCTCTCTCTCTCTCTCTCTCTCTCTCTCTCTCTCTCTCTCTCCCCCCTAGAAATAAATAAAACACTTTAAAAAAAAAAAAGCTGGTAGAATTTGCCAGGGAAGCCATCTGGTCCAGAACTCTTCCTTGTTGGGAGACTTTTGATAACTGATTCAATTTCTTCACTAGTTATGAGTCTGTTCAACTTTTCTATTTCTTCCCATTTGAGTTTTGGTAGTGTGTGGGTGTCTAGGAATTTATCCATTTCCTCCAGGTTGTACAGTTTGTTGGCAAATAATTTTTCATAGTATTCCCTGATAATTGCTTGCATTTCTGAGGGATTGATTGTAATAAATTCATTTTCATTTGTAATTTTATCTAGGTGGGTGCGCTCTCTTTTCTTTTTGAGAAGCCCGGCTAGGGTTTTATCAATTTTGTTTCTTTTTTCAAAAAACTAGGTCTTGGTTTCATTGGTCTGTTCTACTGGGGGGTTTTGTTTGTTTATTTGTTTGTTTTGTTTTAAATTCTGTATTGTTTATTTCTGCCCTCATCTTTTTTATTTCTCTTCTGTGGGCTTTGCGGTGTCTTTGCTGTTCTGCTTCTAGTTTCTATAGGTGCACTGTTAGATTTCGTATTTGGGATTTTTCTTGTTTCGTGAGATTGGCCTGGATTGTAGTGTATTTTCCTCTTAGGACTGCCTTTCATGCATCCCAAAGGGTTTGGATTGTTGCATTTTCAGTTTCATCTGTTTCCATGTATTTTTAAATTCCTTCTCTAGTTGCCTGGTTGGTTCATTCATTCCTAGTAGGATGTTCTTTAACTTCCATGCTTTTGGAGGTTTTCCAGACCTTTTCCTGTGGTTGGTGTCAAGTTTCATAGCATTGTGATCTGAAAGTGTGTATGGTATGATCTCAATTCTTTGACATTTATTGAGGGCTCTTTTGTGACTGAGTATGTTATCTGTCTTAAAGAATGTACCATGTGCACTCGAGAAGAAAGTATAATCCGCGCTTTGGGATGTAGAGTTCTACATATGTCTGTCAAGTCCATCTGGTCCAATGTATAGTTCAGGGCCATTGTTTCCTTACTGATCCTCTATCTAGATGACCTGTCCATTGCTGTAAGTGGAGTATTAAAGTCTCCTGCAATTACCGGATTCTTACCAATAAGATTGCTCATGTTTGTGATCAATTGTTTTAGATATTTGGGTGCTCCTGATTTCAATGCATAGACAGAGTTGTTAGATCTTCCTGATGGATGGACCCCATAATTATGATATCATGCCCTTCTTTATCTTTTGTTGCAGCCTTTTGTTTAAAGTCTAGTTTGTCTGATATAAGTATGGCTACTCCAGCTTTATTTTGACTTCCAGTAGCATGATAGATAGTTCTCCATCCCCTCACTTTGAATCTGAAAGTATCCCCAGGTTAAAATAGTCTCTCTTATAGACAGCAAATAGGTGGGCCTTTTTTAAAAAATCCATTCTGATATCCTATATTTTTTGACTGGAGCATTTAGTCCATATACATTCAGTGTTATTATTGAAAACTATGGGTTTAGAGTCACTGTGTTGTCTGTAGGTTTCATGCTGGTAGTGATGTCTTTGGTACTTTGTGGACCTTGCAACGTTTCACTCGCAGAGTCCCCCTTAGGTTCTCTTGTAGGACTGGTTTAATGGTAATGGGTTCTTTCAGTTTTTGTTTATTTGGGAAAGGCTTTATCTTTCCTTCTCTTCTGACAGACAGGCTTGATGGATACAGGAATTTTTGTCTGCATACATTTCCTGCTCACCATATTGAAGGTTTCTTGCCATTTCTTTCTGGCCTGCCAAGTTTCAGTAGATAGGTCTGCTAGGACTCTTATGTGTCTACCTTTGTATGTTAAAGCCCATTTATCCCTAGCTAATTACAGGATTTTCTCTTTATTCTTGTACTTTGCCAGTTTCACTATGATATGTCGTGTGGAAGATCGATTCAAGTTACGTCCGAGGGGAGTTCTCTGTACCTCTTGGGTTTCAACGTGTTTTTCCTTCCCCAGATTGGGGAAATTCTCAGCTATGATTTGTTCAAGGACACCTTCACCCTTTTCTTTCTTCTTCTCCTTCTCCTCCTCCTCCTCCCCCCCTTCTTCTTCTTCTCCTTCCTCTCCTCCTTCTCCTCCTCCTTCTTCTATCTCCTTTCTTCTTCTTCCTCTTCTTCTTCCTCTTCTTCTTCTTCTTCCTCTTCTTCTTCCTCTTCTTCTTCTCCTTCCTCTTCTTCTTCTCCTTCTTCTTCTTCTTCTTCTTCTTCTTCTTCTTCTTCTTCTTCTTCTTCTTCTTCTTCTTCTTCTTCTCCTCCTCCTCCTCCTCCTCCTCCTCCCTCTTCTTCCTCCTCTTCCTCTTCTTCTTCTCCCTCTCCCCCTCCTCCTCTCCTTCTCCTCCTTCTCTTCTCCTTCTCATTCCCCTCCTCTTCCTCCTCCTCCTCCTCCTCCTCCTCCTCCTCCTCCTTCTGGTTCTTCTTCTCCTTTTTCTTCTGGAGTTCCTATGATACAGATACTGTTCTGTTTCATTGCATCAGTTAGTTCTCTAATTCTCCCTTTCTACTCCTGGATTTTTTTTTTAATCTCTCTTTTCCTCAGCTCTGCTTTTCCCATAATTTTGTCTTCTAATTCACCTATTCTCACTTGTGCCTCTTCAATCCGCACTGGAGACACTTCCATTTTATTTTGCAGCTCATTTATAACATTTTCAAATCCTGACTACTTTTAAGATCCTTGATCTCTGCAGCAATAGAGTCTCTACTGTCTTCTATACTTTCTTCAAGCCCAGCAATTAATTTCATGACTATTACCCTAGCTTCTCATTCAGTTATGTTGCTTATATCTGTTCTGATAACTTCGTTAGCTGTCACTTCTTCCTGAAATTTCTTTTGAGGATAATTCTTCGTGTCATCATTTTTGCTAGTGTCTGTCCCCTGTGAGTTTTAAAAGCTTGTTATGCATTCTGCACCTGCGAGCACTGATATATTAAAGGGGGGGGGGGGTCATACACTGTCAGGGCCTGGCCATTCAGGGGGTGTTTTTTGAAGAGTGTTGCTTGCTGTCTGTTGTTGTGACTTTCGTTGGTTTATTTCCCTACTCATAGTGATGTTTTGGACCCTCCACCAAAAAGGAAACAAACAGGAAACAAAAGCATGCAAATACACAAGCAAACCAATCAACCAACCAAACAAACAAAAACAACAAAAACAAAAACCAATCCAAAAGCAAAAGAAAACAAAAAAACCCACCCCCCCACACACAGAAACACCAGCTACAAGTAACGACCATGGTGGAGGCGGTGCTGATGGAAGAGCACATATAAGGAGAGAAATGACTGAGGCAGGGAAAAAGAAAAAATACTGACCAGGCAGAGAGACTAAAAGGCTTAATCCCGAGAGAGAGAATGGAAAATAAGGAAGGAGGCAAGGAAAAAGAAAGGAAGATAAAGTTACCCAGACAGAGAAGCTATATGGCTTGATTATTCCAGAGAGAGAGAAGGTAAAGAAGGAGGTGTAGAACATGTATCTAAGAATGGATTAATTATGACTGTTGAAGCAAACCAATACCCAGAGTAACCAGCCTAGAGGAGGGAAGAGATAAGAAGAGAAAAGGGCGAATATATCTAAATAACAGGGATTGTCCTAAAAGTAATCCAAGCAATGCTGCAGGGCAGGACTGGAAGAGGGAGCAATCTGGTTCCACAGCATCTGTCCTGCTCCAGTAGACTCGCAGTTACCTGTCATGAAGGGGCGTGGTTTGGCGTAGGCGGATCCCACTGTGGGCCCAGTGGACTGATCCCTGAGGCCCCGCCTTGGTGGTGGTGAGGGAGAAAGACGGTGTCCCCCCAGTCTCTTCTCCAGGGACCGATGGACTCCATTAGAGCCATCTTCACTCTGCTTCGGGTGCAGGTGGGGCGGTCTTTCTTGGTCTCCTGACTCTCGTGGCCCACCCCTTGGCTGGGATTTAAACTCCTATTCGTGCACCCCAGCACTGGGGAAGTGCTTCTCTATGCCCCTGATATGTGGTCTCAGCTGGTTTTGTCCTGTGCCGCAGCGCTCCAGGGGAGGGAACCGGTTTCTCCTGCTGCGGACTGCACCCCTGACCTAACACCGAATTCGGAGGTGGCTCTCCTCCTCCCCAGGTAGGTGAACAGGACAGCCGTCCCCAGTCTGAGGAAAGCCCTGTAATTAGAGATGGGATCCCTCTCTATCTTGGATCAAGGTTTTTCTCTTGTCCATCTGTAGTCCTATGCTTCCCCAGCTACTCTTTCTCTTCCCTTTGTCTCTCTGCAGAAGAGAATTCTTCTCCTCCATGCCTACGCAGCCTGTTTTATCTCCCCCAGTTCTCAATCACCAACCCGTTAGGTTGTCCCAGTTTCTCCCTGGTAGACTCAGTGTCTTTTCCTCCCAGATTCTTGGGGCTCAAAGTCCTTTGACTTCAGCCCTTCTTTGAGAAATGCGGGAAGTATGGAACCTCCTACTTCTCCGCCATATTGGCCCCTCCTCCTCAATAAGTAAACATTTTTGAGAAAGAACATCCCAGAAATACAAATACAAAAACAAAACCCAAAAAAAACCCTATAAGAGGATATAATGAAAGACTATATGGTAACACACTGGACAACCAGGAAGAAATGGATGAACATCTAGAAACACATAGGTAACCAAAACTGAAACAGGAAGAAATAGAAAATCTGAAGGGACTTATAACGAATTTCTGCCTTAAGAAATTAAGTCAGTAATCAAAAACTCTCAACAAACAACAGTGCAGGGCCAGGTGGCTTTTGGGAATTCTACCACATATTTAAAGAGTTCATATTTGGGCTCCTGGGTGGCTCAGTTGGTTAAGCGTACGACTTTGGCTCAGGTCATGATCTCACAGTTACTGGGTTTGAGGCCCGCGGTCGGGCTCTGTGCTGACAGCTCAGAGCCTGGAGCCTGTCTTCAGATTCTGTGTCTCCCTCTCTCTCTGCCCCTCCCCTGCTCATGCTGTCTGTATCTCTCTCTCTCAAAAATAAATAAAACATTAAAAAAAATTTAAAAAAGAGGTAATATTTATTCTCTCAAAAATATTCCAAAAGATAGAAGAGGAAGGAAAACTTTCAAATTCATTCTGAGATTAACATTACCCTGATACCAAAACCAGATAAAGACACACCTCTCTGAAAAAGAGAACTACAGACCAATATCTCTGATAAACAAATAGGCAAAAATTCTCAATAAAACACTTGCAAACCAAATCCAGTAATCCACTGAAAACAAAACAAAAGAAAACACGCACTACAACCAGTTGTATTTATTCGTGGGATTTATTGCTGGGTTGCAAGACTGGTTCAATATTCCCAACCCAATCAGTGTGATACATCACATTAAAAAGATAAAGGATAAAAACAATGTGATCATTTTAGCAGATGCAGAAAAAGCATTTGACAAAGTACACTCATTCATGACAAAACCCTCAACAAAGTAGATGTGGAGAGAAGATACCTGAACAAAATGAAGGCCATGTATGAAAAACCCACAGCCAATATCATCTTAATGGGGGGAAACTGGGAGCTGTCCCCCTAAGATAAGGAACAAGACAAAGATGTGCACTCTCACTACTGTTATAGAACATAGTACTGGAAGTCGTAGCCACAGCAATTAGACAATGGAAAGAAATAGACGCCGCCGTCCTCGTCGCTGTAAACGCTGCCGCTCCGGTTNGCTCAAGCAATTCCGTAGCAAATAAATCCTTTGAAAGAGTTCCAAAAAAAAAAAAAAAGAAAGAAAGAAAAAGAAAAAGAAAGAAATGCCATCCAAATCAGCACGAAGAAGTCAAACATTCACTGTTTGCAGATGACATGATACTCTATACAAAAAATCCAAGGGTGTCTGGGTGGCTCAGCTGGTTAAGTGTTTCATTCCTGATTTCAGCTCTGGTCATAATCCCAGGGTTCGTGTGTTCACGCCCTGCATCAGGTTCTTTACTGCCAGTGTGGAGCCTGCGTAAGATTCTCTGTCTCCAACTCTCTCTGCCCCTCCCTCTCTCAGGCTTTTCTCTCTCTCCCCCTTTCTTTCTCTCTCTCTCAAAAATTAATAAATAAGTGTCAAAAGAAAAGAAAAGAAAACCCGAAAGACTCCACCAAAATACTGCTGGAACTGATAAACAAACTTAGTAAATTTGCAGTAATACAAAGGCAGTGTACAGAATTCTGTTGCTTTTCTAGACACTGGTAATGAAGAAGCAGAAAGAGAAATTAAGGAATCAATCCCATTTACAACTGCATGAGAAACAATAAGATACTTAGCAATAAGCCGAACCAAAGCAGTTAAAGACCTATACCCTGAAAACTATAAAACACTCATGCATAAATTGGAGTGGACACAAAGAAATGGAAAGACATTACATGCTCATGAATTTGGAAGAACAAATATTGTTAAAATGTCTATATTACCCAAAGCAATCTTCACACTTTATGAAATCCCTATCAAAATACCAACAGCACTTTTTCAGAGCTAGAACAATCCAAAGATTGTATGGAACACAAAAGACTTCGACTATTCAAGGCAATCTCGAAGACGAAAAGTGAAGCTGGAGGGATCACGATTCCAAACTTCAAGTTGTATTACAAAGTTGTAGTGATCAAGCCAGTAGGATACTGGCACAAAAATAGACACTTATACAATGGAACAGAAGAGAAAACCCACACAGAAGCCCACAATCCTATGGTCAATTAATCTTTGGCAAGCAGGAAAGAATATCCAATGGAAACAAAATAAATGGCATTGGGAAAACCGAACACAGATAGGAAAAAGTTTGAAACTGGTCCAATTTCTTACACCATCCATAAAAATAAACTGAAAGTGGGTTAAAGACCTAACTGTGAAGCCAAACCCATGAAAATCTTAGAGGAGAACACTGGCATCTTTGACAATGGTCATAGCAACTTTTTACTAGATATGTTTCTTGAGGCAAAGGGGGAAAATGCAAAAATAAACTACTGGGATTTAATCAAGATAAAAAGCTTCTGCACACCAAACAACAAAACTAAAAGACAACCAGTGGAATGAGAGAAGATACTTGCAAATGACATATCTGATACAGGGTTACTTTCCAATATACATAAACAATTGTTTTTAAAAATTTTTAATGGTTTACTTATTTCAGAGAGAGAGAGAGAGAGGCGGGTCAGAGAGAGAGGGAGACACAGAATCTAAAGCAGGTTCCAGGCTCTGAGCTGTCAGCATAGAGCCCGACGTGAGACTCGAACCCATGAACCGTGAGAACGTGACCTGAGCCAAAGTCGGATGCTTAACCGACTGAGCCACCCAGGCGCCCCATATATAAAGAACTTTTAAAACTCGGTGCTCAGAATACAAAGAACCCAATTTAAAAAGGGGGCAGAAGAAATGACCACTCTTTTCTTTCTTTTTTTTTTTCGAAAGAAAACATATGATGGCCAAAAGACGTGAAAAGATGCTCAACATGACTCATCTTCAGGGAAATACAAATCCACCTCACACTCACACATGTCAGAATGGCTAAAGTCAATAACACAAGAAACAACAGCTGTTGGCAAGGACGTGGAGAAATGGATCTCTTGCGTTCTGTTATGGGAATGCAGACTGATGTAGCCCATATGCAGAATAGTATGGAGTTTCCTCATAATGTTAAAAGTAGACTTGTTAATCGTAGAATTGTTAAAAGTAGAATTGTTTGACTTTTAACAATTATTTTAACAATAATTTAACGTGTGTCTGTGTGTGTCTGTGTGTGTGTGTATGTGTATATTCTACTACAGTATGTATATAAAATTGTTAAAAGTAGAATGGTAGGTGCATAAAAAGCGTTCGACTGATTGGAATGGAGTCAGCCATCAATGGAATATTACTCAACCATCAAAAGAATGAAATGTTACCATTTGCAAGGACATCAATGGAGCTAGAGAGTATGACGCTGAGTGAAAGAAGTCAGTCAGAGAAAGACAAATACCATATGATTTCACCCATATGTGGAATTTAAGTAACAAAACAAGTGAGCAAAGGGGGAAAAGAGAGAGGCAAATCGACAAACTCACTCTTTTCTTTTTAATTATTTATTTATTTCTGAGAGATAGAGAGACAGCGTGAGCAAGAGAGGGTCAGAGAGAGAGGGAGACACAGAATCGGAAGCAGACTCCAGGCTCCGAGCTGTCAGCACAGAGTCCGACGCGGGGCTCAAACCCACAAACCGTGAGATCATGATCTGAGCTGAAGTTGGACGCTTAACTGACTGAGCCACCCAGGCGCCCCAAGAAACTGACTCTTAACCCTGGAGTACAAACAGATGGTTTACCAGAGGGAGGTGGATCATGATGGGTGAAACAGGTGATGGGGATTAAGGACGGCAGTTGTTATAATGACCACCGGGTGTTGTATGGAACTATTGAATCAGTATATTGTACACCTGAAACTAATATTATACTGTATTTCAACTAACTGGAATTTAAATAATAACTTTAACAACAACTGTAAAACAGGCAAACTGAGAGAATCAACTTAACTGGAAGTCTGGAGGACAGCAAAGGTTAATACCTTTGCTGCATTATCAACAATAGCCAAACTGTATCAAGAGCCCAAATGTCAATCGACTGATGAATGGATAAAGAAGATGTTCTCTGTATATACAATGGAATATTGTTAAGCCATTAAAAAGAATGAAATCTGGTCATGTGCAGTGATGTGGTTGCAGCTGGAGTATAATGCTAGGCAAAATAAGTGAATCAGAGAAAGACAAATATGATATGATTTCACTCAGTCGTGGAAGTTAGGAAACAAAACAGATGAACATGGGGGGAAGGGAGAACAAAAAAGAGAGAAAGAGGAAAGCAAGAGAGACTCTTAATGATAGAGAACACACTGAGGGTTAGTGGAGGGAAGTGGGTGGTGGATGGGCTAGACTGGTGATGACCATTTAGGAGGACACTTGTTGGGATGAGCACTGGGTGTTGTGTGTAAGTGATAAATCACTGAATTCTACTACTGAAACCAATATTGTGCGGTTTGTTAAGCAACTAAAATTTAAATTAAAAGTTGAAAAAAAAAGAATTTTATATCCAGTAAAATTACAGAGAATGAACTGAAGTTTGGTGGAGGGGAGGTAGGTGAGGGGATGGCTTAAACGGGTGACAGGCATTAAGGAGGGACCTTGTTGGGATAAGCACTGGGTGTCATATGTAAGAGATGAATCACCGGTTTCTACTCCTGAAACTAAGATTGCATGTCAACTAACTTGAATTTAATTTTTAAAAAATGGGAGCAGTGACCAAGAGATTTACTAACAAAATAGGATTAGTACCATGCCATATAACAAACGGTAAAGGTAGGGCTTCATAGTGACAAAGAAAACACAAGAAAAATTTGAAGCCAAGTGATAAGACAGTACTGTGAAAAGTAAGTATATGGGTAAATATAAAAGTCACCATTACTGTACTTTTTATAACTACTCGGTTTCTTTTCAACATGATACAAAAGAATTACACGAGAATTTCACTGAAAGCCAGTATTTCATCCTTAAATTGCGTGCAAATATCCTTCTGTTCCGTAATACATCCACGTGTCTTGTGATGAAAAGCCATGGCAATCCCTAAATGTTTTCTAGTAAAAAATGGTACTAAAGTCATCTCAGGTTTATCTTGGGATAACTTCCTCTTCCGGGGTGTCACCATCACGTTTCTTTTTATCTCAGCTTGAGAATCAGTAGTTATAAACAATGGGGAACTTTCAAAGACACCAGCGGGGCACCTGCAGTGACCATAAAGAGAGAGACAACTAACTAGCAGAGAGAAAAACACCCTACGCATCTAAGATTCCTAGGTCGTCTCCCATGCAAGTACTAACAAAGATCTACATTGCTTTGCTTCTGATATCAGAAACATTCACAGTGTTACAGCCATAGATATCAGGAACCCCAGTGCAAAACCTTCAGAGCCCGCCCTGTGCAGCTGGACGTATAACTCCTGACAATCCCACTGCTAAAAGCAGTGTTCCAAACCCACCTATGACTCCTGCCTGTCACCTCCAGACTCTCCATGCCAGCTCAGATGCTCCCTCTGATGTGTCTTCTTTCAGACGTGATCTGTCTTCCTTGCTATAGCATTGAACTATGTACCCAGCAGCCTGTTCCTGACATACTGCAACTCCTCAGTCCGCTTCCCTCCAGCTACGGCCTGGGTTGTAACAGCAGCAGAAAGACAGCCACCCAGCCACCTGGGTAGTGATGCACATGGAGGACAATAGGCTTCCATTACTCTGCTCCCTAGAATCCTGGAGTTCTCTTAACCCAGGTCTCTAACCTGGCTTGCTCAGCTTAGGTTTCCAGCTTTAGGTAGACTCTGTGAGATCTGGACAAGAATCCAAATACCTGAGCTCAGAACACTTGCAGCCTTCTCTAGTAGACACCTTGCACAGCGCAGGCCAATCACTGAGAGCTTCTCTTGTTCTTCCCTAAAGTTCCCTACAGCTGTGAGCTGACATCTTCCAAAGGACAGCAGCAGGCTTTGCTGCAAACCACTCCCACACAGGCACTGTATCAAAACTCTGCTTTGTGGTCACCCATAGGTAGAAAAAGAAGAGGATTTCAGATAGTTTCTGCTGAAGCTCAAATCCTGCTGTCTTATCTGAGAATGGTTGTACTTGTATGCACCACAAGAGATCACTTCCTTGGACTGGCAATCACTGAAAGAATCACAGGAAAACAAAAGGTTGTATGTTCAAGTGTTTTCTCTCTCCATTCCATATGAGTCTCATGCAAACCTGATTGTCCCCTGGGAAGTGTTCACTTGGATTGTCTTTTTCCCTTTCTTCCTCTTCTTCCTCTTCCTCTTCCTCTCCTTCTCCTTCTCCTTCTTCTTCTTCTTCTCTTCTTCTTCTTCCTCTTCCTCTTCGTCTTCCTCTTCTTCTTTTTTTTTTAAGATTTAAAAAAACCTTTTTTTTTTAGGTATGTATAAATTTATTTAATTATGGGGGAAGAGAGAGAGAGGAAGAGAGAGAGAGACCAAGTGGAGGAGAGGCAGAGAGAGGGAGACACAGAATCTGAAGCAGGCTCCAAGCTCTGAGCCGTCAGCACAGAGCCTGATGCAGGGCTGCAACCCACAAACAGTGTGATTGTGACCTGAGGCGAAGTTGACCACCTAACCAACTGAGTCACCCAGGCACCTCTGATTTTCCTCTTTCTATGTGATGTGCCCAAGTTAATAAAAGCACATTTTCATTTTCTGAAGAACCAATCAGACCTGCCTGCCTGTTTTCCTTGAGACTGGCATGTGCATGCAATGTGTATTGTGATGCACACGTGTGAGGTGGCAATTGTTGCCATGGCAGTTTTCTGTGGTGTGAGAGTCATTCTTTCAGCAAACAAAATCGTGTAGGAGAAAATGACTACATTGTGTGGAGGCTGGGACCAGCAGTCTCTGGTTTTGATAGTTTGATATGCATGTGAACTGGCAAAAGCCGGTACACAAGAACATGCCTAGGACTAGGAATGCTTGTACTCATACATAGCTGGAGTTGTGGAGGTCAGTGGGGTTGCAAAACAAGGCTAGAACCATGCCGCCTAGGTGTACTGCAGTGAGGCAGAGGCAACAACTGTGGTGCCTAGCAGAAGGGAGAAGAGATGTTAAGTGTGCCCTCACGTTGGTGGGCTGAGGTGGCTATATGAAAAGATGGTTGGCTGGTGGCTGGTGAATGGCAATACTATCCAGTAGTCACCTGAACAGTCAAACTCTCTCAAGTACTAAGCAGACATAGCTTCGCTTCCTTTTTTTAAAATGTTTTATTTATTTAATGTTTATTTTAATGTTTTATGAAGAGAGAGAGAGCGCGTGCGAGAGAGAGCAGGGGAGGGTCAGAGAAAGAGGGAGACACAAAATCTGAAACAGGCTCCAGACTCTGAGCTGTTAGCACAGAACCTGACACAGGACTCGAACCCATGAACCATGAGATCATGACCTGAGCCAAAGTCAGACACTTAACCAACTGAGCCACCCAGGTGCCCCGACATAGCTTAGGTTCTGAGATCAGAAAGAACGAAAAAAATAGTAGTCGCTGTCTTCTCTGCCTAGGTGCGTCAAGTAAATGTGACTCTAGGAATTATGCTGCAGGTTCTCCACTTCCAATTCCAGTGGTACAGCCCGAAGACCACAGCACTGATCACCCACCAAGCCAGCAGCCTTCTGTGGTGGCAAGCCTAAGTATTATTCCCTCCTAACTTGGTCCTACTGCCCTCTGTTGTCAGTGGGGCAGGAATGCAAGCAGAATGAGGAGCCGTCAAAGCCGTGCCCTGCTGTTTATCCTACAGTAAAGAATAGAGGATCCCAATTGCACTCCCTCTCCCATCCCAAGACTCTCCAAGACCTCTCCACCTTTGCTTCCAAGACTCCATGAGATCTGGAAATGTCAAGAACGTGTATTCAGAGGCATTTATGGGAATCTCTTTTACTTACCAAGACATTCAGTCACATTCTGTCTCTTTCCTTCCTGCCTGACTGTAATGTCATTGAGAGACATGAGGCATTAGCCTAGCACCTGCTGCCCTTTCTCAAAACCTCCCTCCTCTTCCCATCTTACCCCTATCCCTACCATCCACCTAGACCAAGACATGGCTCTATTCCCTACTGCAAAAAGAAGATAGCTTCTGAGGGAGATGGTCTGGTGTAGACTGCAAGGCAGTCTAGGTCCCAAGGCAGACGTAGTTATGATTTGGGCTCAGTCAGAAAGTGAAGGCAACAAAGATCTCTTGAAGCCTTTTCAAAGACAGTTGTTGCTGACCTGGTATGGGTAGAATAAACACCTCCCAGGATGCGTATATGTTTTGTTTTGTTTCTCTGCAGGGGAAGCTTGTCCTTACTGAAAGTGCCTTCTTCTTTCCCGAGAGCCCTAGTGACAACCATGCCATGGGGTCTGGGTCCATTTAATTTCCTGGGAACTTGAGTGCACCTGCAGTTTGTAACATGGGGATCCAGAAGCAAGGGGGGCAGTTATTCTTGGGGACTCTTCCCTGTGATGGGGATGGAAGTCATTTATTGGAAAAACATTCCAAGTTTGTGGAGATAAAGACTACATTGAGGGAAGTGGGCTAACAGCTGTGTAGCGTGACATTAATCACATGACCACTTTTGTGAATTGCCAGGAGCTGGTGTGCAGGCAAATGGCAAGGCCTAACAAGTCCTTGCTTGTACAATAGGAGTCTTGAACACCGCAGGAGAACAGTGGAAATGGGAAATGGAAGAAGAAAGTTGGAGAGGAGCCACATTCTACTAGCAGGGAGAAAGCAAAATCTTGAGCATCCAGAACTTCTAGGTGTTCCAATCCCATTTGGTTTTGGATATCAGAAGACACAGTGCTAGTGTACATTCAAGGTATTAAGGACACAAGCATGCACAGTTCCCTTTAGTGCCTCAAGAACCCATGATGCCAAGCCATGCCACACCCAGCTGAAGACAACTTTGTTCCAAGGTCTCCCAGGCCCCTGTACCCCACAGGTTGATCCCAACCAACTGACCAGGCAGAACATCACACTGACTCAATCCCCTTCCACCAGTGTCCTGGGCTCTCCTCTTCCTCCTGCCTTGCCTTCTTCTCACCAGAGGTATGCAAGTGGTGTGCAAATATGCAGGCAACCAGATCTAGTAGAACCCTGCTACCTGTTCCAATGACAAGAGGTACCTACCATCCTTTATTCCGGCAACAGGTTTCCTCTCCCTGTACTGAACATCTACGGAAACACCATGGTTTCAGCCTATAGCCCCAGGCCTTAGGGCTTCAGGCACAGAGCCAGTGGAGCCCTTCCCAACCCAAGGCCCAGGTCTCCCTTGCCCACATCTCCTTCCAGGCCTCTGCTTAATGCATTCCAGGAGCCATCAGTGTGCCCAAAGGACAGCTTACCAGTCCTGAGGCTGTTCCTGGCACCACCCAGACTGCCTAACCTCACCAAATCCTGCTGCTAGACTCTTCCAGGCAGGTGGAAAAGAAGTAAACTGCTGATAGGGACCATAATGAAGAAAACAGCTCCCCGTTGAAGAGAGTTTCTGCTTGGACTGCATTCAGACATAAAGTCTTACATACTGCCTCCTGCAAGTATTTTACGGAGGTGAGGATTTTGACTTGTCGGGATCTTGGTGTGCAGGGCTGGAGGGCAGGGGCCAGAACATCGTGCTCCCCTGTGCAGCAGACTCTTGGCCTGCTCCTTCTACATCATTACCACTGCTTCTGCTATCATGGGCAATGGGAAGGCAGGCAGCAAGCCAGCCTTAGAATAGTGCCTTGCTGCCTGTGCCAAGGACAAGAATACTCTAACAGGTGAAGGCCCACCCCCTATCCCACCTTTCTTTTTCCAAATTGATCCACCTACATGAGGCAGGTGGTACACCCACAGGACACCAACCCCTTTCTGCTGTCTTTTTTTTTTTTTTTCCAGAATTCCCAGTGATAACCAAGCTATCATGACATTACTTGAAAGTCTCTGCTAGCGGGAAAAATGGAGCTGCTGACACCCTCTGGTGAGGAGGGGAGCTCCCAAAGCAAGATACTCTTACCTGGTCACAAAGTGTCCTTAATCTGCTCATTGCTTTCTAGAAGGGGAGGAGGGCAAGGGCAAGGGGAGGAGGGCCAGGCTCTAAGGAGATGGGAAACAGGTGTTTAGGCAATAGCAGTGTCCGGTCTTATAAAAAGTCTCTACCTTATCAATAACCAACAAATGGTGGGCGAGGTTCCAGGTATGTGTTAGAGGATGCAGAGGCAGAGGTGGGACTATATGTGAAAAAGCAAAAATCCAAATGGCTAAAAAGCAGCAACATGGGCTGGGAAAACCAAAGCAAAACAAAACAAAACACCAAAAGGCCTAGAATGCCTAAAAACTTGAGTTTGGCATGGACCCACCTTTGAGCTGTGATCTCAGTCTGCACTGAAAAAGAAACAGAGACAAATAAAGAGAACCAATGTTGATGCATTTGTGGAACAATGATCTTGGCAGTGGAGGAGGCATAGGTTGACTTGTCAGGGGAATCAGGGAAATATAGGAATAGTGAAAGCATTTAAGGAGGTTAACACTGTCAGGTGGTTGTGTTGGACAGGGATTTAGAGGCTGGTCAAGGTAGTAAGAAAAAATATTAAGAAGCAGTAACATACAACATGCTTTACTGGGTGATGCTTGAAAGTGTTTGAGGAGAGAGGAAGACCCTTATTGCATGAAAATTAAGGCAGATGCTGAGTTAGGTAAGGAAAGTCCATAGGAAGCACACTTAGAAATGTAGTTCAGCAACTTCAGAAATTCTCTGAGTCGAAAGCTACAAAGGGTAGTAGTGTCTATTTCATTGTCCAGCACATACTGAGTGAAGATTTTCATTACTTGCAAACTAGGGAAATAGAAGTGGCTGAATTCTGCCTATTTGGGGTATTTTTGAAAATTTTAACTTTTTAAATTTATTTTGAGGGAGACAGTTTTTAAGTTATTAAGTGGAAGAGAGAGAGAGGATAGAGAGGAGAGAGAGAGACAGAGCCAGTGTACACATAAAGGAGAGGGACACAGAGAGAGTGAGAGAGAATCCACAGCAGGTTCTGTGCTATCAGCCCAGAGCCCAACATGGGGCACAAACCCACAAGCCATGAGTGAGATCATGACCTGAGCCAAACTTAAGAGTTGGACGCTTAACTGACTGAACCAGTCATCTTTGGCTCATTTATGTAATCTCACAAGTGTGTGAAAAGTGTTATCTCACATGTGATGGAAGCACAGAATGGTTAAGAGCTGGGATAGAAGCCCCAGACAGAGGGTTTCCTTATGAAGGGGCTGCTTATGAACATAAGCTAACAAGAGTTGTCAGGGTGGTGATGGACAAAAAACAAGCTAGTGTGATAAGGGCCGGAGGATGGAGAGTCAGAGTTGGGGTTTTATTATGTGTATGTTATTAGAAGGAGAAAGAGGCAATGTATAAGGCATAAAGGGGGGAGGGGAACCCTGATGTTCAAGAAGCAAGCGCTGGGACACCTAGTTAGCTCCATCAGTTGACTCTTGATTTTGGCTCAGGCCATGATCACAGGCCCCACATCAGGCTCTGCACTGAGCATGGAACACGCTTAAGATTCTCTCTCTGTCCCTATCCTGCTCACTGTCCCTCTCTCAAAAAAAAAAAAAAAAAAAAAAAAGCACACAACTGGCAAGTGCAAGGAAAACATGCTTCCTTGCAAGGGCAAGGAAAACATAGTTCAATTATGGGTAATCATCTAAAAAAGCTCCAGGGAAAACAGTGGGGAAAAGATGATGGTAAAGTTAAACAAAACAAGACAAAAAACCCCTACCACTTCTGTTAAAGAAAGACTATACCAACCAAAACACAAAGAGGGAAAGCCGAAGAAATCTGAACTTTTGACAAAAGTTTGGCCAGATTTAACAATACCCCTCTTGTAACTGGTCTCTTAGACCAAAAGCCAACAGACTTTTGCCCACAGCCAGCATGCCACCTGTGTTCACATTTTTAAACAGCTATGGAAATAAAAAAAGAAAGAAACGTTTTTATGAAGTTTTATATGAACATTTTATAAAATTCAAATTTGTGATCATACCTAAAATTATACTGAACACAGGCAGACCCATTCATTCACATGTGGAGAGCTAAAAATCAACAGTTTGGAACTATTCCTTTGCTCTGTTGCTTGGCACATTACAAATCACCATAAGTCAGTTATAATTTAAAGTAGTGTTTTATGTGTATTGCTATAGGACTTCATGTTTTATTTATTACTACTGCAAACCCATCACAAACAGAAGAGTGGATATGTTTATTATGTGGTAGCAGGATAATGTTTATTATGCAATAACAGGAAAGCTGTTAAAGAACACAGTATGTACTGGTATTACTAGATTAAGCACTCATTACTTCTAACCCCATAGGAAAACAACAGCCAGAAAAAGTAGAAAATTCAAAACTGAGAGTCTCATTTTAGCAGGATTTCTTCAAAAAATAAATATCCGTATGGAATCAAAGTAGGTTTCCAATGAATGAGTCAATGTCACCCAGTTAAGGAAAGCCACTTCTACATATTGAGTTAGTTAAATCATATATGAAAAGAGCAGCTTGAAGAATTGTATCCAGAGAAAAGAAACTTAATTAACCTGTTCGAGACAACAAAGAGTTGCATTTGAAGTGGATTTCTCTGATCTGGCCATTTGCAGCAATGTGGATGGAACTGGAGGGTATTATGCTGAGTGAAATAAATCAGTCAGAGAAAGAGAGTACCATGTGTTTCCACTCGTATGTGGATCTTGAGAACTTAACAGAAGACCATGGGGCAAGGGAAGGCATAAAAAGAGTTACAAACAGAGAGGGAGGGAAGCAAGCCATAAGAGACTCTTAAAAACAGAGAACAAACCGAGGACTGAGGGCGAGAGGGGTCAGGGGAAGGTGGTGATGGGCATGGAGGAGGGCACCTGTTGGGATGAGTACTGGGTGTTGTATGGAAGCCAATTTGACAATAAATTATATTAAAAATTTTTTTTAAAATAAGGTTGATTTCTCTGACTGCTAAGGTGACAGACAGTACTGCTACTGCTTTTGTTTTTTCTTTCTGAAAAGGCAGTGTCAAGTTGGAAGTAAGTAAAGGATGGACCTTTATTAGTAGCCTATATGGAACAACTACTGGTATAATAGTTGAGAAAATTCACTGAATCCTAACGTAGAATTTGCCAAGATGTATTACAAGTGGTAGTGGCAAAAATGTGTGAAGCTCATAAGCCAAATGAACAATCCTCTTGAAAATTTTCTTGAAAATATAAGGTCTATTTCTGTGCCTATCATGTGTTGCTATACCAATGGTGTCAATGAGCTTTACTCACTCTCATGATCATAAACATAAACTTTATCACTGCCATGAATCTTTGTCAGAAATAGAAGCTGAATTGCCTAGTAGCCATACCACACAGCATTTTGAAGGCTTAGTAAAGCTAAAGTTACATTTGAATTTTTTGTTTTGGTCCAAATCAAGGTTAAAAGTTTCCAGAAAGAGAATTACCCTTACTCATTATTACAGCACACTAAATGGCTTTGGAAGTGAACCTTTCTGCTACAGATTTGACGTTCCTAATTCAACCTATAATCACAGGGTGAATCTGACTCTGTCAGATACCCTTTACTGGAATTGTCTGAGCACTTAGTAAGGACTTAAGGAAGGACTGTATCAACAAGACAACCTCAATTCTGTCACTACAGTAGAAATACTTTCCAATACATAGTGATTCCCGAAAGGGATGTGCAAACATAAACTGAGAAAACAAATACAGGTCTGTACTTAAAAGACAACCCCTTTGAGAATTAATGCAAAATTTCACAGTGCACACTGAGAATCATGAACTTACCACATTTGGGTGGGAGGCCAATGCCATTAAAGTTCAGAAGATAGTTATTAAAGATGATGACTGCAGTTTAATATTTTTTTTTACATAGGATTGGGTTAGTGGTCATGAACTCCTTTAGTTTTTATTTGTCTGGGAAACCCTTTATCCCTCCTTCTGTTCTGAATGATAACCTTGCTAGTAGAGTATTCTTGGCTGCAGATTTTTCCCATGCAGCACACTGAACATACCAGTGCAATGCCTTCTGGCTTGCTGAGTTTCTGTGGCGAGATGCTGCTAGCCTCATGGGTCTTCCCTCATAAGTTTGGGACTTTTTTTGTCTTGCAGTCTTTAGAGTTTCTCCTTTTCATTGTATTTTGCCAATTTACTTATCATACATCTTGATTGGCTTGCATGTGCTGACTTTGATTGGAGTTCTCTGTACTTCTTGGATCTGAATGTCTGCTTCTTCCCCCAGATTAGGGAAATTTTCAGCTACTATTTCTTAGGATAAATTTTTGCTCCCTTTTCTCCCTCTTTTTCTTCTGGGACCCTTATGATATGAATTTTATTATATTTGGTGGAGTCAATGAGTTCCCTAAATCTATATTCATTTGTCAGTTTTTTCCCCTTTCAGTTTGATTGCTTTCTATTTGTCTGTCTTCTAGTCAGTAGTTTGCACCTTTCTTACAGGATGCTCCTTCCATCCAGCTATTCGTCCCATCATATATATTTCCTTTATTGAGCCATTTATCTCTGCTGTTATTCCTTATCTCTGTCTTAAGGGTCTCACTCATGTCTTCCACTTTTCTCAATCCCAGTGAGTCTCCTTGTGACCCTTGTGATCATCACTACATTATCCATCAGGTATGTTATTTATATCTGTTTCATTTAAGTCTTTGGTTGTGGTCTGTCCTATTCTTTCATTTAGGATAAATTCCTCCATTCTTATTGCTTTGTTTACCTATCTTTGTTTCTCTGTGTGAAGAAAGTCAGCTGTATCTTTTTTTTTTTATTTTATTTATTTTATTTTTTTTAAGTAGTGGCTTTATGAAAAAGAGATCCTGGAGTGCCCTAAATGTAGTATCCCTGTTCACCAGAACCTGGCACATCAGGAGCATATCCTATGTGTGTTGTTCCTGCCTTGCTGTTGTGTCTGAGTTAATTTTCCTTTCTGTGACATTGTCTGTGCTATCTGTTGCCTGTTTCAGGCTGTGCTGGCTCTCTGTGGTGTTAGTGAGACCAAGATCTGGGGGTGTGTTCCTGTGGGGAGGTTGGAAGTCTGTGGTGGTGTTAGAAAAAATTGCAGTGGGCTTCTGGTTCTTTGCAGGATCCCCTGAAACACCGCAGTGGTTTGGGGTTGTGCACTGGAGTGACTAGCATGGGAAACTGGGTATTGGTACACACTACACATACAGATATTGGTGGTGACTGGGGTTGGTGCTCTGCAGCAAGTGTGCACTCTGTGGCTGTGCATGGTGATGATGTTGGTGTGTGTGCAGTGGGGTATGCTGGGTGTGGCACGTGTACTGCTGGGATGCAAGCCGGGGCAGGACACATGAGCATGGCTGGGGTCACACAGCTGTGCACAAGTTGGCATATATGTGTGGCACATTGTGGCAGCTTTACACCCAGCAGACGGGCAGGGTGCATGTGTGACTTTAGCAAATTTTGCTCTGAGCCTAGGGCAAAGCTAACATGCTTGGAATATGGGTGTCCTCAGGAGAACTCCTGGATGTGGCAGCACTAGCAGATTAGGCGACAAGTATCTGTTGATCCCTGCCTCAGGTCCCTGTGCCTGTGCTGGAGAGCAAGGAAGAAAAATGGGGCCTGGCAGGTACCTTGTCTTAAGTCCTCCAATATGTTCCAAATCACTATGATCTGTCTGCTATTTGTCCTTAGTGTTGGCCATTTTTTGTGGTCCCTCCAGGCACAGCCTGTCTCCTTAAGGGCAGTGATCAAGTATCACCCACCTTCTCTGCTCACCCAGTGCTGAGTCAATTGACCCTTAAAGCCCCAGGCGCTAAGTCCCACTTGTGTAAACTGACAGAATTCAGCCCCTCTGGTGTTTAAAGCTAAATGCGGTGGGATCAGTCCTCCCCGTGTGAGAGCCCATTTCTTAGAGAAACCCCCTGCACATGCGGCTCCATCAAACCTGCAGGCAGCCTCCTTCCACCTTTCTGACCTTCTTATCCATTCAGATGCAGCTCCTTGTCTATATTTAGTTGTGGAGATTGTTGTGCCAGTCTTCAGTCACTCTCTGCCTTATTGACTTGGATGTGGATGATATCCGGTTGAAGATATAGTTCAGAATTGTCCTACTTGGCAATTTTCTCAAGCTTTCTCTGTCACCTAATTTGGAATATCACTCCATGAAGCAAGGATATTATTGAAACCTGTTCTAGTGACATAGCAGCATTGAGGAATCCTCAATTTCACCTCCTTCTTGCCTTCTCCTGGTTCTACCCATGTTCATAACATAGGAACTACAATAATTACCTCTTTTGAATCTAGAGGAAGGTAGTTTAGAAGAAAACACCCTTTAATCTACTGTGTAGCCTTCAAGAGATACTAAGATTCAGGCCTGTCTTTGATAATGAAACAACCCAGGTTCTGAGTCCTCTTTGGCTTCATGAGTTGAACTTGGCTGACTGAATCCAGATCCATTTTGTTGGTGATGATAGCATTAGCTGCTGCTCTGCAGCTCGGGCTTATCATCCACGAGAACACTAGCTTCGGCCCATGTATGTAGTTAGTACGAGTACAGGAGTCCCTAAACCTTAAAAACATTTGTAAAAGAGGTCTCAGCTTCAGGCATTCTATGATACGGGCATTTGAGTCTAGGAACCAGGAGCCATTTCAGAGAGTATCTATTTTGGACAGTATTGTTTGGGGACTTCAGGGTGGATTTTGGGGTACTGGGGAAAGACTACCCTTCCTGAGTTAAGATTTAGGGAATTGCGGAGGAGGTATTTATTGTTCATGATTGCATAACATAAACTATTAGGGTTGTTCTCCAAAGGGGAGTTGGAGGGTTCCCATCAAGGCAGGATTTTATGAGTGTTTGATTTATCAAGCGTACCGGTGAAAGTGTCTGAGAACTTGCCAAAGTGGCCTCGTGCACTTGGGAACATGGAGCAATAGGATTGGATACACTAGGGCCCACATTATTTTTGAAAAACAGTTTCCAACTCAGGCTGAAATATGGAAACTAGAGCCATTCACTAGGCTCTTATTGAGAACAAGTTATCATCAGGCGTGAAGCGGCTGCAGCTTTATTCATCACTCATAAGGAGAATCAGAAAAAAGAAGAGCTAAAAAGAGCAGAGATGTTATTGGGAAAAACTACAGGAACTGTTAGCTCAAAATGGACAAAACAGCCCCAATTCAGACATCCTTTTCAGGACAATTGCACATATGTGAAGGAATCGCCTTTACTTGTTCATGTACATAATCTATGTATTTGTTCCCCTTATAGGTTATATAGTTTCATTCTTTTCATTTAGTGAATGAGTCACTACTCTGGTGTATGTATAGGGCAAATCCTTATAGCCTAGAATGATAGTTAGCTGCAAAGACTCTCAGTTAAAATTCTAGCATTATTCTTTGCTAGCTGTGTGATCTTGGACATGTTTGGTAGTACCCACACATGAATATGAAGATAATAACAAGTGCTTATTAATCACTTTAAAGTGTATGTGTGCAATAAACTATTTGTTAAAAAAATAAATAAATAAAGTGTATGTGTGTGGGTGGTGGGATAACCCTAGAATATAAGTCTTAGCCAGATTATTCCACACAGTTTACTAGTACTGCTACTGCTAAGCATTTACTGTGTGTTTCACACTGTTTAAGCACTTCATCAATAGTTACTCATTCAGACTCTATCACATGTAGGTTACTAGCATTATTCCCATTTCATGGATAAGGAAACCGAGGCCCAGAGAGCTAAAGTATTTGCCTCCAGATCACACAGCTGGCAGTTAGTGGACAGAAAAGATTGCTGTGTAGAAGACCTCTCCTAAGTCACCTGTGAGCCAAAATATAAAAGAACTTACATTTCTTTTACCAAAAAGGAGAGCTAATAATGCCAGAACATGATGGAAGTAAGGACTACCAAAAATTCTCTCCACCATAAGCAAAGTTCTTAGAAACAGCTTTTTCAAAACTCTGAAAAGTGACAAAAATTGCAGCATCAGGGAAATGTTTACTTAAAATTTTTAAAAAATGACAGAATGTTGGTAAAGGCATCAAACTATACATTTTAATTTGTCCTAGTCCCTTTCTCCTTTTTTGAACTCCATGATAACCTTGGAAAATAATACCCTGTATTCCTCTTGCATCCTTGCAGCCACCAAGGGAGAACAACAAAACTAAATACCTTTCAAAATCTAATCCCCAAAGATTTTCATTATTTGAGGTATGTGGAATGTTCCTTGGAGGGCTCCACTTGGAGTGGAGGCTATCTATATTTGACCGGATTTAGAGTTTGCCAAGTGTGAAGATATTCCCCTTGATAAGTTACTGAGACAGCTACAGGAACAGAAAGACAATTTGAAAAAGTAATGGCAAGAAATATCCTAAACTTGATGAAAAACTTCAACCTACATATCTGACCAGCTAAACAAACTGAAAGCAGGATAAAGTCAAAGAGATCCACACTAGAACATATTACTACATAAACTATTAAAATCCAAATAAAATTTGAGAATCTTGAAAGTTTCAGGAAAGAAGCACATATCACATACAAGAGATTCTCAGATCAACAACATTATTGTCATTAGAAATCATGTAGGCCAGATGCAGTGGGATTATGTAGTCAAATACTGAAAAAAAAAAAACTGTCAACCAGGAATTTTAAATCTAGCAAAACTATCCTTTGAAAATGAAGACAAATGAGCACAACCCAAGGTAAACAAAAACAGAGAATTCATGATTAGCATATATGTTTCATGAGAGGGGAAAATTCCTGAAGGGACCACTTCAGACTGAAATGAAACAATATCTGACAGTAACTCAAATCTACAGGTACAAATAACATCAATGAAAGAGTATACATAAAGACAAAAGGTATTTTTATTGTTGGAGTCATGGTAGGCTGATAGTAGGTTGAAAACATGTCCATATTCTAGAGCCTAGAACCGGTGGATGTTATACTATATAGCAAAAGAGCTGCTGCAAATTTGATTAAATTAGGAATTTGAGATGAGGAAATTATCTTGGATTCCCTGAGTGGTCTCAAAATTCTCCTTATAAAAGAAATGCAGGAGGAGTCACAGTTGGAGGAGAAAGACATAAAATGATTAGAGCAGTGGAGTGATGTATTTTAAGATAGAGGAAGGGGCTGTGAGTGAAGGAATACAAGCAGTCACTAATTTCAAAGGGACTAAAGGATGTATACCCCAGCAGAGCATCCACGTGGAGCCAGTCCTGCCAATACCTTACCTTCAGCCCATAAATAAATTTTGACTTTTTGATATCCAGAACTGTAAGAGGATAATTTGTTTTGTTCCAATCCACAAAATTCATGTAAATTGATTAAAACAAGAGGAGTAAATTAATGCAGTATTTTTTTCTCTCTTATCTGCTTTTAAAACCCTGATATACCAAGAAATAATGATAAATCTGTGTTGATGGGGATATAGTGTATAGGGATGTAATTTGTGGTGACAACAAAAAGAGCAGTGACTTACAGAGAAGTAAACTCTTTAACATCCCACTTAAATGAGGCTGGCATTAAGCTAATTTAAGATGTCAATTTTAAGCTCCAAAGCAAATTCTATTAAAATGACTGTAACATTATATATATATGTATACACGTATATATATATATTTTTTTTTAAAAAATATATATATTTTAAAAGAGCTAAAGCAAACAAACAAAAAAACTAGGATATTTAGAATTGTTCACTAGAAGATGTCTAATTTATTTCTAGGAGAGAGAGAGAGAGACAGCGTGAGCAGGGGAGGGTCAGAGAGAGAAGGAGTCACAGACTCTGAAACAGGCTCCAGGCTCTGAGCTGGCAGTCAGCACAGAGCCCGACGCGGGGCTCAAACCCACGAACCGCGAGATCATGACCCAAGCAAAAGTCGGACGCTTAACCGACTAAGCCACCCAGGCGCCCCAATACTGGAACTTCTAGCCACAACAAATAACAAGGAATAAAAGGTATCCAAATTGGTGAAAAAGAAAAACTTTCACTATTTGCAGATGATATGACATTTTACAGTTGAAACTCCACCAAAACACTATTAGAATAAGTGAATTCAGTAAAATTGCAGGATACAAAATTAATGTAGAGAAATTAGTTGCATGTCTATACACTAATAACGAAGTATAGCAGAGAAGCAAATTTAAAAATAATCCTATTTAAAAATTTTTTTAATGTTTATTTATGAGAGAGAGAGACAGAGAGAGAGAGAGAGATGGAGCACAAGTGGGGGAAGGACAGAGAAAGAGAGGGAGACACAGAATCTAAAACAGGTTCCAGGTTCTGAGTCATCAGCACAGAGACTAACACGGGCCGCAAACTTGGCAATGGTGAGATCATGACCTGAGCTGAAGTTGGATGCTTAACTGACTGAGCTACCTGGGCACCCTAAAATAAACCCATTTAGAATTCCATTAAAAAGAGGTGCTTGGGTGGCTCAATCAGTTGAACATCTGGTTTTTTATTCCAACTCAGATCATAATGTCACTGTTGTTAGATTGAGCCCCACATCACTCTCTGCCTTGACAGCATGAAGACTACTTGGAATTCCCCCTCCCCCTCTCTCTCTACCCTATACCTGCTTGCGTGTAATCTCGGTCTCTCCCTCTTTCTCCCTCTCTCTCCCTCTCCCTATTACTCTCTCTCCCTCTCTCCTACTTTCCCTCTCTCCCCCTCTCTCTCTCAAAATAAAGAAAAAAGAAAAAAATTGTAGTTAAAGGAATAAAATAGCTATGAATAAACTTAATCAAGGAGGTGAAAGACCTGTACTCTAAAACTGTAAAACACTGATGAAAGATATTGGAAACAACACAAACAAATGGAAAGATATTCCATGTTCATGGGTAAGAAGAAATAATATTATTAAAATGTCCATACTATCCATGACAATCTGCAGATTCAATATAATCCATACCAAACCAATAGCATTTTTCACAGAACTAGAACATATAGTCCTAAAATTTATATGGAACCAGAAAAGACCTTGAACAGTCAAAGAAATCTTGACAAAGTAGAATAAAGATAGAGGTATACAATCTCAGATCACACCAGTACAGGACTGGCAAAAAAAATACACACATGGATCAATGAAACAGTTTAGAAATATCAAAAATAAACCTACCTTTTTATGGCCAATTAATCAACAAGAAAGGAGGCAAGAATATGTAACGGGGGAAAAGCAGTTTCTCCAATGAATGTTGGACAGCTACTTGAAACAGAATGAAACTGGACCACTTTCTTACACTAAACTCAAAACGGATAAAGACCTAAATGTGAGACCTGACACCATAAAATTCAGAGAAGAAAATATACGAAGCGATCTGTTAGATACAGGCCATGTAACCATGTAATTATATAACCATGTAATTATGGACAGGTCTCCTCAGACAAACGAAACAAAAGCAAAAATTGGGACTACACCAAACTAAAACTTTTGTACAGGAAAGAAAACCTTCAACAAACAAAAAGGAAACTTACTGAACAGGAGAAGATATTTGGAAGTTATATACCTGATAGTGGTTAATATCCAAAATACATGAATAACTCCTAAACCACAAATTCTCCAATTGAAAAAAATGAGGAGAGGAACTGAATAGACATATTTCCAAAAAGGATATTCAGATGGCTAACAAGACACATGAAAAGATGCTTAACATCATTCATCATCAAGGAAATGAAAATCAAAACTACAATGAGATATCACCTCACACATGTCAGAATAGCTAAAATCGATGACATAAGAAACAACAAATGTTGGCAAAAATATGGAGAAAAAGGAACCCTCACGTAGTACTGTTTGTGGTAATGAAAACTGTGCAGCAGCTATAGTATAGACCTAGAAAGCATTATGCGAAGGGAAATGAGTCAGACAGAGAAACAAAAAATGTCAGATGATTTCACTTACATGTGAAATTTAAAAAGAAAACAAACAAACAAAAACAACGGAGTCCTAAATACAGAAAACAAATTGAGGGGAGGGGAGTTGAGGGATGAACAAAGCCGGTGAGCAGGATTAAGAGGTAGAAACGTTCAATTACAAAATAAACTAGTCACAGTGATGAAAACTGTCAATAATATTGTAATACCTTTGTATGATGATAGATGGTAACTACAAAGAAATAGTGTATCTGTTCAAGCAAAAAAGAATTTAAATAAAACACAAAGATTGGCAGAATGGATGATCCAACTACATGCTGTTTACAATAAAGGCAGAGTTGCTTATTAATAAAGTAAAAAGATGCTCAAAAAAGTTCCATGGCAAGTAGTAACCGAGATTTCAGTGGCAGTTACACAATTAGGAGACTAAATGGATGTTAAGTAAAATATTTTACTATAGACAAAGAAGGACCTTAGAAATTGATAATAGTGTCGTATTTATCACAAGATAATGAAGAATTATAAACGTTCACCTAACAACAGAGTTTCAAATATCTGAGTCCAAAACTGACAAAATTTGATAGAGAAAGAAATAGTTGAACAATATAGCCAATAAAGGACACAAGAACAAAAGATCACCAAGGAGTTAGAAGATAAAAACAGCACTATAACCCATTAGACCCAACAGGTATGAATGTGACACTACCACCAACAATACAGTACACATTCTTCTCAAGTGCACATGCAATGTTTTCCCAGAGAGACCTATGTTAGGCCATAAACAAGTTTCAGTAATTTAAGATGGATTGGAATCATAGCAGGTATGTAAAAGCACTGATTTAATACCTGTAATATGTACAGAATTTGATTAGTGAGGTTAAGAAAAATAGAATATTGGATTGGATCACTTACAGACACAAGATACATAAATGTGAACAAAGACTGTTGGGCTGCTCATGCTTTAGATATTTATGCTTTGTACAGACCTTTAAGAATACATGTTTTTGGGGCGCGTGGGTGGCTCAGTCGGTTAAGTGTCCGACTTTGGCTCAGGTCATGATCTCACGGTTCGTGGGCTTGAGCCCTATGTCAGGCTCTGTGCTGACAGCTAGCTCAGAGCCTGGAGACTGTGTTTGGATTCTGTGTCTCCCTCTCTCTCTGACCCTCCCTTGCCCACCCTGTCTCTGTCTCTCACTCTCTCTCAAAAATAAATAAAACATTTAAAAAGAATTAAAAAAAAAAACACACCACATTTTAGGTGCCATATATATCGTCTGAAAGAACAGAAAGCTAAAAGGCATACTATATTCCTCAAGTTCTGCTCTATTAACTTAATGAGGCAAAGCCAACTGCATATAGGAGAAAAGTGTTGGTAGATTAGCTAAAATTTTATGAAACAGCGTAAAGTGGGATTAATCAATTGTCCCCTACTGAAAGACTTACTGAAAGTTATACTAATTGAGACATTGGAGCCTTGCCAAAGAGACCTGTAAATCAATAATGGGTAGAATATTACAGATACACAGAAGTACAGCCAACAGATTTTCAAGAAAGGAGTAACAAAAATTCAATGGACAAAGAATAACTGTCCAGTGCTGCTGGAGCGGTGGAATCCATAAAGGGGCATATGAGCTTTGACCTAAGTCTCAGATCTTATATAAATCAACAAATACATCACAAGTTCACCAATAAAGAATCCTAGATATATCAAAATAGGTTTTTAACTGTATCTCTTTCAATCCTTCATTGTCATACTCAAAGAAATTCAAATTAGATCCACAGGTTTACAACACACCAGTTGCTGTTTTATTTGTAACAAAGGGAATCAAGTGAAAACAGGTAACAGCTTGAAGCAAGAACTACTTCTTTTGCTGTATTCTTTTTGGCACTAGTAAATAATTACAGAATACAGTGTCTTTCCTTACATGTGAAGCAAGGTGAAAAAAGAAGAGGAGGTAGAATAAAGGTGGAAGAAGCCCTTCAGCACCAAAATCTTTAAAAAATAGAAGAATAAAAGAGCAATACAAGAGAAACTGGAGGAACAAAAGAAATAGAGATATTCACCTTTCTCAAATTTTATTTGCCCAAGTCTAGAATTAAATTGGCTTGGCAAATTACTCACTGTTTGCTATTCCCAGTCATGCTGCAGGCAAGAAACATTTGGGAAGGGGTACACCAGGGCCTTAGGAACTGAGCTTAAAACATGTCTTTAAGAGTTAGGATATCAAAATTCTAAAATGACAAATTCTATATAGGAAACTAAGTCCAGGACCTAGGAAAAAGCAAAAAGCAGCAAAATAAAAAAAAAAAAAAAAAAAAAGCCTTTTTCTGCTTGTTGTCATAACTCTTCCTGCTGAGGAAGAAAAGGGTTAAGAGAAGTTAAAGGGGCTGTAGGAACAGAATCCTTCTGCTGCAAGCTATTTTGGTTCCCTTTTAAGTCAGGGTTATGGTCTGTAGGAGATTTAAGGAATATACTTTCAGTATCTGTTTCTTCCTCAAACTGGTCTTCTTGGCCCTCCTCAAGGTCAATTTTTGAGCTCCGGGCCTTTTTAGACTGCAGCTCTTCTTGAACAAGATCCTTACTTTGCCTACCCAGATCTGTTTTCTGTTGCCATCGCCGCTGTCGCTTCTCCAATGCCCGACCTCTTTTCCGATTTCTTTTATGCTCACGCTTCTCCAGCTACAATGATACACAGACAAGCACAGAGTACTTATGGGCCAGTGGTCAGGCGTGGGCTCCCTTACTGCCTGGACTGACCATCTGACCCTGCCCATGACCCTTTTCCTCACCTCCATAAGTGTACGGATCCGCTCCAGGTCTGGAGGCTGTCCAGCATGCAGCAGCTGCCAAATGCTATGGCTCTCATCCAGAGTCACCTCAAGCAGGTCGCCCTCCAACATGAGCTCTTCGAGGGGGGCCCGGGTTGCCTCAGGGAGATCCAATACAGGGCCAGTCAAGTGTGGCAATACTGAGGACAGTGCCTCCAGGTCTAGGAAGTTTTATGGACAAGTTGAGTCAGAGGCTACTCCTAGTCTTATCCCCAACACTCTGACACAACCAAGGACCAAATGGGTCAGCTTGCTGATATCCACTCAATAGCATATAAACCTAGACCTACGTATCTTACCTGATCCCTGCAGAGGGGCTACCTTCTCATGGATAGTCATACTGTCCACATTCGGCAGCAACCCTGGGACCTGCTAAGGAGAGTAAGAATGGGTAGGGTAATAGATAACAGAAAAACCAGACTGTATTTTTCTTGCCCCAGCTTCAAATCTGTTACCCTTTACCTCCTGAAGGAGGCAGATACACGCTGACAGTAGGAAGCATGTATGTGGACAGGATGGAAAATGGGACAGGTGCACTAGACCAATGGGGACTAAATATTAAAGAATAAAGACAGTCTAGAAAGAACGGGTAGGGCCAGGACATACATAGATATTTAAGGGCAACAGTTGGGCAGAGCAGCTAACCTTATGTGTATCCTTGCCACTGTCTTCTCTGAGTAGGAGAGAGGCAGGGGCTGAAGGGTAAGTAGGGGCCTCCTTTGGCTTGGATTCACCCTGCAGCTGCTGGCGTAGTTCACCCAGCTGTCCCAACAGACCAGTCACATCTGCAGAGGCCAGAGCCTGCCTGGCGCGACCCTGCCAGACAATGGCCCTCTCTGTGAGACACTGCAGAGCCTCACCCTCAGGCAGCCGTACTGGCAGTCTCTGCAAGGCTACCAGCAATGTCAGGATAGTCTCCAGACGTGGGCGCCGTGAGCGCATGCACAGCGGACATAAGAATTTGGTGTCCCACTCCCACCAGGCCAGCAGTGGTGATGAGGTAGGACTGGATCTTGAAGAGCTGAGGAGGCGGGGTACTGAAACACATTGCCCATGGAACCAGTCCTGACACAGGTCACACTGAAGAGCTCCCACCCCAGCTGGCACCTGCCCACACACACAGGTGGAGGTTGCAGAAGTAGTCGAAGATTCTACTGGACGGGGCTTGGCAGAGTTGGTGCGACGCAGGTGCAGGATACCCTCCTTCTCCTTCTGCTCCCCGTCCTTGAAGGCTACAATCTGGTAGGTCCAGAGAGAAAGGAAGTCAGCAGGCTATTTCATTCCCTTTTCCAGTGCCTTTTATATCTCATTCACAAACTAGGAAAACAGGATTATAGACCAACTGTCCCCCTATGGTTATCCAATTTGGATATTCTTATCGTAACTAGACTCTTCTACCCCCACATGCCCAAGGTCCTTACCACAGAGCCTGGGTCTCTGAGGTCCTGTGCAGACAGTCCTAGCAACTCTGTGTCAGATCCGTACAAGCTCAACTCCTTTCCTATCCACCGGCTACGCTTGCTGCTGTCTGAGCCAGCATTTGCACATGGGCAGAGTACCTGAAGCAACACACAGGGGCAGTATGTCCATGATGCCCTCACCAACCCTCTCCAGGTGCCCCAACTTCCTACTCTCACAACAGCCATGCTAGGACCACAGGAGGCTGTGCATTACGGTTTCAGGCCTTACCTCTAGGAGGGTATAGCATGAATTCTTCTTGAGGAAGGTCTTGGAGGCTTTCTCCCTCCAGGAGTGTGCTGTCACTACCTGAAGCTCTAGCTGTCTCAGCTCCTCCAAACCCACAGGCAGGTCACGGCCTACAGCCACCAGGCCCTCCAAGTCATCCAAGCAGGGGTAGTGCTCACCATTCTGAAGCAGAGGCAGGAGACGGCTCAATTAAATTATGTCAAAGACCATTATGTTTAGATTTCTGCTGACCAATGATGAGCATCACGCTGCATAGTTATAAGGGATATCTAGGAACTATTCTAAAGAAAACAAGGGATAGCAAACACTTGCTCCCAGAACTCCCACTTCACTGTCTCAGAAAAAAAAAAAAAAGCCCCTTCCACACCAACTGTTTTGTCTGTTTTACCTTCTCTAGATCCCTTCCTTTGGAATAGTCTCTGGTCAAGTCCATATATGTTGTTCTCCTTCTGCTATTCTTAATCCTCATATTCTCAGCTCTAACCTCCTACCTCTACTTACTAGCACAAAACAGCTTATAATGCCTAAAGCAGAATAGTCAGTAGTCAATTGTGACTTAGATCTCCTTACTTGGATCTCCTCCACATCAGCAATCCAAGCGTGTGCCTTAGCCAGAGCATCTTTGAGTGCCTGGATATTAGGCAGGTGAACTGGTATGTGTTCTGCCTCCTGGATTATGGCTTCTAATGTAGCTGGTGGGTGCTTCTGCCTATAAATGTTTGGAAAAAGAGGAATCCATCCTTAAATGTTATATACATAGACAGTTTTGTTTGTTTGTTTTTGGTCCCAGGTTTCAACTATCAAAAACATAAGGAGCAAAAAGTTCAAAATAATAACTGAGCAATAATCCCTCCAGTCTCAGGAACTTTATACACTGACAGAGCATGTATGTGATTATCTTAGAAGTCAGGTCTGTTATCTATCACCAGACTGATAAACATTTTGTCAATTACTGCCTTACAGCAGAATAGTAAATAGGAGGCTGGATGACATGTCATTCCAATCCTTTACAGTTTAGCAGATGCTGAACTGGGAGTCTGATTTCAGGGATCAGATCTTAGAATCAAGCCCAAACTCTGAGAACTGGAGTCAGAGTACATATGGGCACAGGCTGGGCCCCACCTGGCCTCCAGGCAGAAAAGAGCCTTTTCTTCCCAGCGCTCTGCAATGGTCAGCAGCTCCTGAAGCTCAGCCCGGGCCTTGTCCACAGAAGGGCTGGAGGCTACTTTGGCACCTGTAACCAAGAGCCCTTGCATGATGACCAGAGAGCCCTTTTGACCTGAAGGGGCCAGTGCTTGTTTCACCTCATCTAGCCATCGCGCCTGCTCCACCTGCCGCTGGAGCTGATGGGCTTCAGGCACCTGTACACCCAGCTGCTGCCCCCTCTCCAACAAGGACTGCAATAGCCCTACACTGGGGGGCAGTAAGGCTAGGGCTTTCCGGGCCTCAATTCGGTAGGCCTCCACCTGTTCCAGGACATCCTGCAGACATATAGGATAAAGAAGAGACTCTTTAGCCATCCAGATATGTAACCACCTCAATCTGTTCCCCATGTTTTCTCTTAGGCATTTACACTTATCATCAACCATGTAATAAGACAAGATCTAGTTAATATCAACAAAGGTCCTTTGTTGATCTTCCTGCTTCTCCTTTAGTTTATTTTAAATTTAGTCTTCCAGGCCGGCCACTTTCATACCATGCTATCCTTGAAAGCTTCCTGAGACTCTATAAATTCTAAATAAAGTATCTCCTTACCCCCTATGAGTATCTCCAATCCTATGAGCCAGGTGGTTATATAGCCCTCTGTTCAGTATTTTGAATCATTTCTGTTTGGAACAATTATCTTCTTGAACTATATAGCTATCAGATATAATATGATGTAGCTACATAGCTATTACATAAGCGATAGCACTGAACCACTCTTCTCTACAGCTTCTAAGAAAGATATATTGTAAGGAACTACTTAGAACAATTAGGTTCTTTAAGTTTTCCTACTATCTCAGATTTGCTAGTATCTATTTTTATTCCCTCTTCACCTTGACATCCCCAATCTGATGCATGGCACAGGGAAGGCTGCTCATCTGCTCAAGAAGGACTCGTAGCTCAGTCAGGGTCAGTTGTGGAGTTTCAATCCTGCAGGAGTCAGGGAAAAAAGACTCACTCATTCAACCTGCTAAGGCCACAGTGCATGCTTTATGAGTAATGCAACTTATTTTTTTCTATTTAAAGTAATATCTTTGAAGATCATCTTCACAGTTCAGGGACTATGAGTCAATAAATTAGGATTAAAAAATTGGGGGACATTCTGTATTTGAAATTGTTAGAGAAGACTGAAGATATCAAAGTGAGGCAATACAAGTTTCTGAAGAAATGTATGGTATCTGAGGTATCATTAGATAGAAAAAATAAAATAAAGACACACATTTGTTTTTGAGAGAATAAAAACGTGAGATCACCTTTACAAAGCTTTTATTTTCTATAGTATTTCTGTTAAGAGTTACACAGATTAAAAAAAAAAAAAGGGGATACAAAGGTAAGAAAATGAAGAAAAAGAAACATAAAGCTAAAAATTCAGTAGTATCTAAGACTACTAGTTTTCACAATGAAGTAAAAATAAAACATCTGTTAATTACAATTAAAATAAATATCAGAGGTTTAAAGAAAAACACACAAAGGAATTAAGAAGCAAAGACTGTTGTGGGATGATGCAGAAAAATGGAAATAACAGAAGACAGAAATAAGGAGTTGATTAAGCTGGTAGAAGAGTAAGGCAACCCTAAGCTT
The DNA here is from genome assembly GCF_008692635.1 of Crocuta crocuta. NCBI lineage: Eukaryota > Metazoa > Chordata > Mammalia > Carnivora > Hyaenidae > Crocuta > Crocuta crocuta. The sequence goes on along the minus strand of NW_027527857.1, from coordinate 43,711 downwards.
GCCTCCTACCTAGAACATAGCTAAATATTAAATAATTCTGAACAGTCAAGAAAGCGATCAAAGTCTGGAAGAACAAAGGTGATGTCTGCAAGTAGAAAGAATGACCACCTAATGGAGGGTAGGAACTGCAGAGAGTTGATCTGAGGGAGAAAGAGCCTCAGGTATTACAGAGAACAGGGAGCCCACACAGCTGAAAAAAGAAAGAGAGACAAACAACGAGAAAAAGAAAGAAAGAAAGAAAGAAAGAAAACACTCCCAAGTGGTTTCATGGGAAAAACTCTTCCCCAAAACCACTAACTGGGAAAAAAGCGGAGGGTTTAAATCCCACAAGTGTTTCATACACAGCAAAGCCAGAGTCTGTAATTTCAGAGGTCAGCACTATCACCAGGGTCCTTCCTGGTAACATTACCAGTGGTCTGTGGGAAGAAGGGAGAAGACTTGGGAATGGGTAATGCAGTCTGAGGATCCCCTGGATCTCAAAGGGAGAAACAGTTCCCCTGCCTGGAGTTCATGTGGTAGAGGCAATAGAGACTCTCTGTAGACAAAAGTCCTGTGAGCACCAATGAATGGCTCTGTTCACCAGTATAGGAACAAACATATTGGCTTGGGCAGCAAACCCTGGCACCAGCTGTCTGCCACGATTTACGAAGAACTTGGAAATCACTATGCAGCACCGACACTATTTTCTGGGACAAGCTGGCCAGCAACAGTATGGCAAGACCCCTTCCTCAGAGGATCAGGGTGGGGCCATGCCTCCGTGTTCTCTCAAGTTAAGACTTCTGAAACACAGCAGTGCCTGACAGAAAACACAGGAGGGCTGTGCTGCTGGCAGGTAGACAACTGGGACACAGACAGAGTGTAGGGAGGGAGCTGACAGAAGCTGAGGACAAAGGATGGTGGTTCTGAACGGCAAAAGAAAGCCAGAGTAGCCATACTTACATCAGACAAATTAGGTTTTAAAACATAGACTATAACAAGGGATGCGGAAAGCATTATGTCATATTAAGGGGTCTATCCACAAAGAAGATCTAGCAATTGTAAATATTTATTATAAGTTGGGAGCACCAAAATATATAAAGCAACTAGTAACAAACACAAATCTACTTACTACTGCTAATAAAATAATAATGAGAGATTTTAATAGTTCACTCACAGTTCATGTAAACAGGAAATCAACAAGGAAACAACGGCTTTGAATGATACACTGGAGTGACTGGTTGGTCTTAACAGATATATTGAGAACATTTCCACCTAAGGCAGCACAATGCAAATTCTTTTCGAGTGCACATGGAACATTCTCCAGCACAGATTACATACTGGATCACAAATCAGCCCGCAACAAGTACAAAAAGATCCATATCATACCATGTACATTTTCTAAGCACAATGCTATGAAACTTGAAATCACCCACAAGGAAAAATTTGGAAAACCAAAAATATGTGGAAATTAAGGAAATGGATTGGGTTAACCAGGAAATTAAAGAAGAAACAAAAGAGTACATGGAATCAAATAAAAATGAAAACATGAAGTCGCAAAACCTTTGGAATGCAGGCAAGGTGGTCACAAGAAGAAAGTATATAACAATACGTGCTACCTCAAGAAGCAAGAAAAGTCTCAAATACACAACCTAACCTTAGCTAAAGGAGCCTGAAAAAAGAGGCATAAATAAGAATTCATCATATCAAAAATGTAATAATCTGGGGCGCCTGTGTGGCTTAGTCGGTGAAGCGTCCGACTTTCGCCTGGGTCATGATCTCGCGGTTCGTGGGTTCGAGCCCCACGTCGGGCTCTGTGCTGACTCCCAGCTCAGAGCCTGGAGCCTATTTCGGAGTCTGTATCTCCCTCTCTCTCTGACCCTCCCCTGCTCATGCTGTCTCTCTCTCTCTCTCTCTCTCTCTCCTAGAAATAAATAAAAATATTTTTTAAAAAATGCAATAATCTAAGTAACAAGTTCCTGGGCATCTTTTTTCTGTAAGAAAGAGAATTGAAAGGGGGCAGAGATCAGATAGATTAGAACTTGAGAGGGGCGCCTGGGTGGCTCAGTCAGTTAAGTGTCCAACTTCGGCTCGGGTCATGATCTCATGGATCGTGGGGTCGAGCTCCGTGGTGGGCTCTGTGCTCACAGCTCAGAGCCTGGAGCTGCTTCGGATTCTGTGTCTCCCTTTCTCTCTAACCCTCCCCTGCTCACACTGTCTCTCTCTCTATAAGAAATANCAGAAATAAGGAGTTGATTAAGCTGGTAGAAGAGTAAGGCAACCCTAAGCTTGCCTCCTACCTAGAACATAGCTAAATATTAAATAATTCTGAACAGTCAAGAAAGCGATCAAAGTCTGGAAGAACAAAGGTGATGTCTGCAAGTAGAAAGAATGACCACCTAATGGAGGGTAGGAACTGCAGAGAGTTGATCTGAGGGAGAAAGAGCCTCAGGTATTACAGAGAACAGGGAGCCCACACAGCTGAAAAAAGAAAGAGAGACAAACAACGAGAAAAAGAAAGAAAGAAAGAAAGAAAGAAAACACTCCCAAGTGGTTTCATGGGAAAAACTCTTCCCCAAAACCACTAACTGGGAAAAAAGCGGAGGGTTTAAATCCCACAAGTGTTTCATACACAGCAAAGCCAGAGTCTGTAATTTCAGAGGTCAGCACTATCACCAGGGTCCTTCCTGGTAACATTACCAGTGGTCTGTGGGAAGAAGGGAGAAGACTTGGGAATGGGTAATGCAGTCTGAGGATCCCCTGGATCTCAAAGGGAGAAACAGTTCCCCTGCCTGGAGTTCATGTGGTAGAGGCAATAGAGACTCTCTGTAGACAAAAGTCCTGTGAGCACCAATGAATGGCTCTGTTCACCAGTATAGGAACAAACATATTGGCTTGGGCAGCAAACCCTGGCACCAGCTGTCTGCCACGATTTACGAAGAACTTGGAAATCACTATGCAGCACCGACACTATTTTCTGGGACAAGCTGGCCAGCAACAGTATGGCAAGACCCCTTCCTCAGAGGATCAGGGTGGGGCCATGCCTCCGTGTTCTCTCAAGTTAAGACTTCTGAAACACAGCAGTGCCTGACAGAAAACACAGGAGGGCTGTGCTGCTGGCAGGTAGACAACTGGGACACAGACAGAGTGTAGGGAGGGAGCTGACAGAAGCTGAGGACAAAGGATGGTGGTTCTGAACGGCAAAAGAAAGCCAGAGTAGCCATACTTACATCAGACAAATTAGGTTTTAAAACATAGACTATAACAAGGGATGCGGAAAGCATTATGTCATATTAAGGGGTCTATCCACAAAGAAGATCTAGCAATTGTAAATATTTATTATAAGTTGGGAGCACCAAAATATATAAAGCAACTAGTAACAAACACAAATCTACTTACTACTGCTAATAAAATAATAATGAGAGATTTTAATAGTTCACTCACAGTTCATGTAAACAGGAAATCAACAAGGAAACAACGGCTTTGAATGATACACTGGAGTGACTGGTTGGTCTTAACAGATATATTGAGAACATTTCCACCTAAGGCAGCACAATGCAAATTCTTTTCGAGTGCACATGGAACATTCTCCAGCACAGATTACATACTGGATCACAAATCAGCCCGCAACAAGTACAAAAAGATCCATATCATACCATGTACATTTTCTAAGCACAATGCTATGAAACTTGAAATCACCCACAAGGAAAAATTTGGAAAACCAAAAATATGTGGAAATTAAGGAAATGGATTGGGTTAACCAGGAAATTAAAGAAGAAACAAAAGAGTACATGGAATCAAATAAAAATGAAAACATGAAGTCGCAAAACCTTTGGAATGCAGGCAAGGTGGTCACAAGAAGAAAGTATATAACAATACGTGCTACCTCAAGAAGCAAGAAAAGTCTCAAATACACAACCTAACCTTAGCTAAAGGAGCCTGAAAAAAGAGGCATAAATAAGAATTCATCATATCAAAAATGTAATAATCTGGGGCGCCTGTGTGGCTTAGTCGGTGAAGCGTCCGACTTTCGCCTGGGTCATGATCTCGCGGTTCGTGGGTTCGAGCCCCACGTCGGGCTCTGTGCTGACTCCCAGCTCAGAGCCTGGAGCCTATTTCGGAGTCTGTATCTCCCTCTCTCTCTGACCCTCCCCTGCTCATGCTGTCTCTCTCTCTCTCTCTCTCTCTCTCTCTCTCCTAGAAATAAATAAAAATATTTTTTAAAAAATGCAATAATCTAAGTAACAAGTTCCTGGGCATCTTTTTTCTGTAAGAAAGAGAATTGAAAGGGGGCAGAGATCAGATAGATTAGAACTTGAGAGGGGCGCCTGGGTGGCTCAGTCAGTTAAGTGTCCAACTTCGGCTCGGGTCATGATCTCATGGATCGTGGGGTCGAGCTCCGTGGTGGGCTCTGTGCTCACAGCTCAGAGCCTGGAGCTGCTTCGGATTCTGTGTCTCCCTTTCTCTCTAACCCTCCCCTGCTCACACTGTCTCTCTCT